>NC_138301.1:53732500-53930000 GCF_965601325.2 Salmo salar
CCCCCAGCTCCACCGCTAGCCACCTCCTAGCCTCCCCCAGCCCCACCGCTAGCCACCTCCTAGCCTCCCCCAGCCCCACCGCTAGCCACCTCCTAGCCTCCCCCAGCCCCACCGCTAGACACACACAGGCTCCACACACCACTGGCTCCTTACTGGAGGAGAGGAGGAGAGGTGGGGGTGGTCACTTAAAGGATGCTTCCCAAATGGCATCCTGGGCTCTGGTCAAAATTAGTGCACTATATAGGGAATAGGGCTCTTGTCTATAGTAGTACCACTATATAGGGAATAGGGCTCTGGTCTATAGTAGTACCACTATATAGGGAATAGGGCTCTGGTCTATAGTAGTACCACTATATAGGGAATAGGGCTCTGGTCTATAGTAGTACACTATATAGGGAATAGGGCTCTGGTCTATAGTAGTACACTATATAAGGAATAGGGCGCTGGTCTAAAGTAGTGCACTAAACAGGGCATGGGGTGCCATTTGAGACTCACACCAGCCTCACAGCCCACAGGACTGTAGAAAGACCATAGAGGCTCATACTAGTTCTTCTGTAGAAGTGGCTTAATGCTGACACTGCAGGACTCTACATGCAGTATGATGTCTAGTGGCTTAATGCTGACACTGCAGGACTCTACATGCAGTATGATGTCTAGTGGTTTACTGCTGACACTGCAGGACTCTACATGCAGTATGATGTCTAGTGGCTTAATGCTGACACTGCAGGACTCTACATGCAGTATGATGTCTAGTGGCTTAATGCTGACACTGCAGGACTCTACATGCAGTATGATGTCTAGTGGCTTAATGCTGACACTGCAGGACTCTACATGCAGTATGATGTCTAGTGGCTTAATGCTGACACTGCAGGACTCTACATGCAGTATGATGTCTAGTGGCTTAATGCTGACACTGCAGGACTCTACATGCAGTATGATGTCTAGTGGCTTAATGCTGACACTGCAGCACTCTACATGCAGTATGATGTCTAGTGGCTTAATGCTGACACTGCAGGACTCTACATGCAGTATGATGTCTAGTGGTTTACTGCTGACACTGCAGGACTCTACATGCAGTATGATGTCTAGTGGTTTACTGCTGACACTGCCGGACTCTACATGCAGTATGATGTCTAGTGGTTTACTGCTGACACTGCAGGACTCTACATGCAGTATGATGTCTAGTGGCTTACTGCTGACACTGCAGGACTCTACATGCAGTATGATGTCTAGTGGTTAAATGCTGACACTGCAGGACTCTACATGCAGTATGATGTCTAGTTGCTTACTGCTGACACTGCTGGACTCTACATGCAGTATGATGTCTCAGCCTCCAGTATTTATGCTGCAGTAGTTTATGTGTCGGGGGGCTAGGGTCAGTCTGTTACATCTGGAGTATTTCTCTTGTCTTATCCGGTGTCCTGTGTGTATTTAAATATGCTCTCTCTAATTCTCTCTTTCTGTCTTTCTCTCGGAGGACCTGAGCCCTAGGACCATGCCTCAGGACTACCTGGTATGATGACTCCTTGCTGTCCCCAGTCCACCTGGCCGTGCTGCTGCTCCAGTTTCAACTGTTCTGCCTGCGGCTATGGAACCCTGACCTGTTCACCGGACGTGCTTGTTGCACCCTCGACAACTACTATGATTATTATTATTTGACCATGCTGGTCATTTATGAACATTTTAACATTTTAACATTTTGACCATGTTCTGTTATAATATCCACCCTGCACAGCCAGAAGAGGACTGGCCACCCCTCATAGCCTGGTTCCTCTCTAGGTTTCTTCCTAGGTTTTTGGCCTTTCTAGGGAGTTTTTCCTAGGGAGTTTTTCCTAGCCACCGTGCTTCTTTCACATGCTTTGCTTGCTGTTTGGGGTTTTAGGCTGGGTTTCTGTACAGCACTTTGAGAATATCAGCTGATGTACGAAGGGCTATATAAAAATAAATTTGATTTGATTTGATTTAGTGGCTTAATGCTGACACTGGAGGACTCTACATGCAGTATGATGTCTAGTGCTTAATGCTGACGCTGCAGGACTCTACATGCAGTATGATGTCTAGTGGCTTAATGCTGACACTGCAGGACTCTACATGCAGTATGATGTCTAGTGGCTTAATGCTGACACTGCAGGACTCTACATGCAGTATGATGTCTAGTGGCTTAATGCTGACACTGCAGGACTCTACATGCAGTATGATGTCTAGTGGCTTAATGCTGACACTGCAGGACTCTACATGCAGTATGATGTCTAGTGGCTTAATGCTGACACTGCAGGACTCTACATGCAGTATGATGTCTAGTGGCTTAATGCTGACACTGCAGGACTCTACATGCAGTATGATGTCTAGTGGCTTAATGCTGACACTGCAGGACTCTACATGCAGTATGATGTCTAGTGGCTTAATGCTGACACTGCAGCACTCTACATGCAGTATGATGTCTAGTGGCTTAATGCTGACACTGCAGGACTCTACATGCAGTATGATGTCTAGTGGTTTACTGCTGACACTGCAGGACTCTACATGCAGTATGATGTCTAGTGGTTTACTGCTGACACTGCCGGACTCTACATGCAGTATGATGTCTAGTGGTTTACTGCTGACACTGCAGGACTCTACATGCAGTATGATGTCTAGTGGCTTACTGCTGACACTGCAGGACTCTACATGCAGTATGATGTCTAGTGGTTAAATGCTGACACTGCAGGACTCTACATGCAGTATGATGTCTAGTTGCTTACTGCTGACACTGCTGGACTCTACATGCAGTATAATGTCTAGTGGCTTAATGCTGACACTGCAGGACTCTACATGCAGTATGATGTCTAGTGCTTAATGCTGACGCTGCAGGACTCTACATGCAGTATGATGTCTAGTGGCTTAATGCTGCCACTGCAGGACTCTACATGCAGTATGATGTCTAGTGGCTTAATGCTGACACTGCAGGACTCTACATGCAGTATGATGTCTAGTGGCTTACTGCTGACACTGCAGGACTCTACATGCAGTATGATGTCTAGTGGCTTAATGCTGACACTGCAGGACTCTACATGCAGTATGATGTCTAGTGGCTTAATGCTGACACTGCAGGACTCTACATGCAGTATGATGTCTAGTGGCTTAATGCTGACACTGCAGGACTCTACATGCAGTATGATGTCTAGTGGCTTAATGCTGACACTGCAGGACTCTACATGCAGTATGGTGTCTAGTGGTTTACTGCTGACACTGCAGGACTCTACATGCAGTATGATGTCCAGTGGCTTACTGCTGACACTGCAGGACTCTACATGCAGTATGATGTCTAGTGGCTTAATGCTGACACTGCAGGACTCTACATGCAGTATGATGTCTAGTGGCTTAATACTGACACTGCAGGACTCTACATGCAGTATGATGTCTAGTGGCTTAATGCTGACACTGCAGGACTCTACATGCAGTATGATGTCTAGTGGCTTAATGCTGACACTGCAGGACTCTACATGCAGTATGATGTCTAGTGGCTTAATGCTGACACTGCAGGACTCTACATGCAGTATGATGTCTAGTGGCTTAATGTTGACACTGCAGGACTCTACATGCAGTATGATGTTTAGTGGCTTAATGCTGACAGTGCAGGACTCTACATGCAGTATGATGTCTAGTGGCTTAATGCTGACACTGCAGGACTCTACATGCAGTATGATGTCTAGTGGCTTAATGCTGACACTGCAGGACTCTACATGCAGTACGATGTCTAGTGGCTTAATGCTGACACTGCAGCACTCTACATGCAGTATGATGTCTAGTGGCTTAATGCTGACACTGCAGGACTCTACATGCAGTATGATGTCTAGTGGTTTACTGCTGACACTGCAGGACTCTACATGCAGTATGATGTCTAGTGGCTTACTGCTGACACTGCCGGACTCTACATGCAGTATGATGTCTAGTGGTTTACTGCTGACACTGCAGGACTCTACATGCAGTATGATGTCTAGTGGCTTACTGCTGACACTGCAGGACTCTACATGCAGTATGATGTCTAGTGGTTAAATGCTGACACTGCAGGACTCTACATGCAGTAGAGGTTCCTCTCTAGGTTTCTTCCTAGGTTTTTGGCCTTTCTAGGGAGTTTTTCCTAGGGAGTTTTTCCTAGCCACCGTGCTTCTTTCACATGCTTTGCTTGCTGTTTGGGGTTTTAGGCTGGGTTTCTGTACAGCACTTTGAGAATATCAGCTGATGTACGAAGGGCTATATAAAAATAAATTTGATTTAAAAAATAAATTTGATTTGATTTGATGTCTAGTGATTTAATGCTGACACTGCAGGACTCTACATGCAGTATGATGTCTAGTGGCTTACTGCTGACACTGCAGGACTCTACATGCAGTATGATGTCTAGTGGCTTACTGCTGACACTGCAGGACTCTACATGCAGTATGATGTCTAGTGGCTTAATGCTGACACTGCAGGACTCTACATGCAGTATGATGTCTAGGCCTTCTGCTACGAATGTTACAGCTGGAGAGGTGTCTGTTTCAGTTAGTTTCTGAGCAGAAGATAGACTCTGAAGAGGTTTGGTGTGTTTCAGTTAGTTTCAGTTTCTGAGCAGAAGATAGACCCTGAAGAGGTTTGGTGTGTGTTTCAGTTAGTTTCTGAGCAGAAGATAGACCCTGAAGAGGTTTGGTGTGTTTCAGTTAGTTTCTGAGCAGAAGATAGACCCTGAAGAGGTTTGGTGTGTTTCAGGTAGTTTCTGAGCAGAAGATAGACTCTGAAGAGGTTTGGTGTGTTTCAGTTAGTTTCTGAGCAGAAGATAGACTCTGAAGAGGTTTGGTGTATTTCAGTTAGTTTCTGAGCAGAAGATAGACTCTGAAGAGGTTTGGTGTGTTTCAGTTCGTTTCTGAGCAGAAGATAGACTCTGAAGAGGTTTGGTGTTTTTCAGTTAGTTTCTGAGCAGAAGATAGACTCTGAAGAGGTTTGGTGTTTTTCAGTTAGTTTCTGAGCAGAAGATAGACTCTGAAGAGGTTTGGTGTGTTTCAGTTCGTTTCTGAGCAGAAGATAGACCCTGAAGAGGTTTGGTGTATTTCAATTAGTTTCTGAGCAGAAGATAGACCCTGAAGAGGTTTGGCGTGTTTCAGTTAGTTTCTGAGCAGAAGATAGACCCTGAAGAGGTTTGGCGTGTTTCAGTTAGTTTCTGAGCAGAAGATAGACCCTGAAGAGGTTTGGTGTATTTCAATTCGTTTCTGAGCAGAAGATAGACTCTGAAGAGGTTTGGTGTGTTTCAGTTCGTTTCTGAGCAGAAGATAGACTCTGAAGAGGTTTGGTGTGTTTCAGTTAGTTTCTGAGCAGAAGATAGACCCTGAAGAGGTTTGGTGTATTTCAATTCGTTTCTGAGCAGAAGATAGACCCTGAAGAGGTTTGGTGTGTTTCAGTCTGTTTCTGAGCAGAAGATAGACTCTGAAGAGGTTTGGTGTGTTTCAATTAGTTTCTGAGCAGAAGATAGACTCTGAAGAGGTTTGGTGTGTTTCAATTACTTTCTGAGCAGAAGATAGACCCTGAAGAGGTTTGGTGTGTTTCAGTTAGTTTCTGAGCAGAAGATAGACTCTGAAGAGGTTTGGTGTGTTTCAATTAGTTTCTGAGCAGAAGATAGACTTTGAAGAGGTTTGGTGTCAGTGATTGTGGCCTGTACTTACAGTATGAAGAACACCCTCAGGATGATGAAACAGTACAGACACCTACTCACTCAGAGAGACCTAAACAGACCGTTCAGAACGGAGAAGATATTAGTGAAAACACTGTGTGTGTGGAGGTTGGAAAGAGCCATTGGGGCGGCAGGTAGCCTAGTGGTTAGAGCGTTGGACTAGTAACCGAAAGGTTGCAAGATCAAATCCCTGAGCTGACAAGGTGAAAATCTGTCGTTCTGCCGCCTGAACAAGGCAGTTAACCCACTGTTCCTAGGCTGCCATTGAAAATAAGAATGTGTTCTTAACTGACTTGCTAGTTAAATAAATGTAAAAAAATTACAAATAAAATAAGCAGTCTCTGGAGTGGTGAGCACAGCTGAATCTATCAGGGCTTTTGACAGAAACACACACTCTATAACATGGGGCTATTGAGCTCTACACCTGAGGGATGGCCAGTATTGTGCAACTGTAAACTGCTTTAGAGAACAGCGGGCTGCAGGATTATTGAATTATACTGGAACTGAGGAGGAGGACGGAGAGGACTGAAGGAAAGGAGTAGAGAGAGGAGAGGGGGAGATAGTGAAGGGAATTATTTTTGGCCATCTTCTATTTGGCAGTGTGAAATCGTCCAGCTGCCCCTAGTCCTATTTTAGACAGGAACCACAGCTGCAGAGTGGGACACTGGAGTTCTGTGCAATGTGTGTTTCTCCGTGTGTTGATGTGTGTGTGTGTTTCTCTCTCCCTTTGTGTGTGTGTGTGTGTGTGTGTGTGTGTGTGTGTGTGTGTGTGTGTGTGTGTGTCTATAAACCCAAATTCCCCTTACACTTATGAAAAAAAGGCTTCACTTCATTACCCAAAATCCCCTTTAAAGGACATCAATTACCCAGAGTGCTCTACTCTACACTGCCCCGGCCAGTCATAGCAGAAGGGGGCTCCACCACACCACACACACACACACACACACACACACACACACACACACACACACACACACACACACACACACCATTTAGTTAAATAGACTAAGACCAGCAACACAGGTCAGATAGTGTTCAGATGGGCAGTAAATACACATTTACTCAGCTGAGTGCCCACTGAGGGACTAACAATAGGGTGTATGTCTCAAATAGCACCCTATTCCCTATGTAGTACCCATAGGGCTCATAGTGCACTATATAGGGAAAAGGCTGCCATTTGGGATGTACCCAGGAAGAATCGGGTTTCATTTATTGCTGGTGTGAACAGGGAGGTTAGCTGTGTCTGTGGTGTATGGAGAGATCAGACAGACAGCACACTGCCTATCTAAGGTCAGACAGACAGCACACTGCCTATCTAAGGTCAGACAGCACACTGCCTATCTAAGGTCAGACAGACAGCACACTGCCTATCTAAGGTCAGACAGACTGCACACTGCCTATCTAAGGTCAGACAGACTGCACACTGCCTATCTAAGGTCAGACAGACAGCACACTGCCTATCTAAGGTCAGACAGACAGCACACTGCCTATCTAAGGTCAGACAGAGAGCACACTGCCTATTTAAGTGATGAGGTCAGACAGACAGCACACTGCCTATCTAAGTGATGTCAGACAGACAACATACTACCTATCTAAGTGATGTCAGACAGACAGCACACTGCCTATCTAAGTGATGAGGTCAGACAGACTGTGTACTGCCTATCTAAGTGATGAGGTCAGACAGACAGTGCACTGTCTGTCTAAGTGATGTCAGACAGACAGTGCACTGTCTATCTAAGTGATGAGGTCAGACAGACAGCACACTACCTATCTTAGTGATGAGGTCAGACAGACAGCACACTGCCTATCTAAGTGATGAGGTCAGACAGACAGCACACTGCCTATCTAAGTGATGAGGTCAGACAGACAGCACACTGCCTATCTAAGTGATGAGGTCAGACAGACAGCACACTACCTATCTAAGTGATGAGGTCAGACAGACAGCACACTGCCTATCTAAGTGATGAGGTCAGACAGACAGCACACTGCCTATCTAAGTGATGAGGTCAGACAGACAGCACACTGCCTATCTAAGTGATGAGGTCTGACAGACAGCACACTGCCTATCTAAGTGATGAGGTCAGACAGACAGCACACTGCCTATCTAAGTGATGAAACAAACCACATAAAACCTCATATCAGTAGTTGCTGGTGAATGTTTTATATTTAGAGAAATGCTGCCATTTGGGATGTACCCAGGAAGAATCGGGTTTCATTTATTGCTGGTGTGAACAGGGAGGTTAGCTGTGTCTGTGGTGTATGGAGAGATCAGACAGACAGCACACTGCCTATCTAAGGTCAGACAGACAGCACACTGCCTATCTAAGGTCAGACAGCACACTGCCTATCTAAGGTCAGACAGACTGCACACTGCCTATCTAAGGTCAGACAGACTGCACACTGCCTATCTAAGGTCAGACAGACAGCACACTGCCTATCTAAGGTCAGACAGACAGCACACTGCCTATCTAAGGTCAGACAGACAGCACACTGCCTATCTAAGGTCAGACAGAGAGCACACTGCCTATCTAAGTGATGAGGTCAGACAGACAGCACACTGCCTATCTAAGTGATGTCAGACAGACAACATACTACCTATCTAAGTGATGTCAGACAGACAGCACACTGCCTATCTAAGTGATGAGGTCAGACAGACTGTGTACTGCCTATCTAAGTGATGTCAGACAGACAGCGCACTGCCTATCTAAGTGATGTCAGACAGACAGTGCACTGTCTATCTAAGTGATGAGGTCAGACAGACAGCACACTACCTATCTTAGTGATGAGGTCAGACAGACAGCACACTGCCTATCTAAGTGATGAGGTCAGACAGACAGCACACTGCCTATCTAAGTGATGAGGTCAGACAGACAGCACACTACCTATCTAAGTGATGAGGTCAGACAGACAGCACACTACCTATCTAAGTGATGAGGTCAGACAGACAGCACACTGCCTATCTAAGTGATGAGGTCAGACCGACAGCACACTGCCTATCTAAGTGATGAGGTCAGACAGACAGCACACTGCCTATCTAAGTGATGAGGTCAGACAGACAGCACACTGCCTATCTAAGTGATGAGGTCAGACAGACAGCACACTGCCTATCTAAGTGATGAGGTCTGACAGACAGCACACTGCCTATCTAAGTGATGAGGTCAGACAGACAGCACACTGCCTATCTAAGTGATGAAACAAACCACATAAAACCTCATATCAGTAGTTGCTGGTGAATGTTTTATATTTAGAGAAATGTGTTCTTCAAATCTGGTCGCGGAGACGCACTTCTTGTGCCGTGCTGTTTTTGATTGGCGCTTGCAGACTTTCCCCCCCAGACCAACCAATTGACTGAACTAAAGAACAGACAGACTGGTTTGTGTTGTCTGAACAGTGTCACTGCTTGGTTCCTGCAGCATGTGAAGTGAGTCAGCTGTGACAGGTGACAGCAGGTGGCAGCGTCCTGGTAAACACCATCATAGCTGGAAAAGACTGTTGCTCCTCATCACACCAGGAGCGCTGATTCTGATGGCCGGCTGCATGAAGTATAACACATCCTCCCACACATCCCCACATGACACAGAGTCACTCACCAGTCACTCAGGGACAGCCTGGCACTCACGAGTCACTCAGGGACAGCCTGGCAGTGACAAGTCACTCAGGGACAGCCTTGCACTCACGAGTCACTCAGGGACAGCCTGGCAGTGACGAGTCACTCAGGGACAGCCTGGCAGTGACGAGTCACTCAGGGACAGCCTGGCACTCACGAGTCACTCAGGGACAGCCTGGCAGTGACAAGTCACTCTGGGACAGCCTGGCAGTGACGAGTCACTCAGGGACAGCCTGGCAGTGACGAGTCACTCAGGGACAGCCTGGCAGTGACGAGTCACTCCGGGACAGCTTGGCAGTGACGAGTCACTCAGGGGCAGCCTGGCAGTGACGAGTCACTCAGGGACAGCCTGGCAGTGACGAGTCACTCAGGTACAGCTTGGCAGTGACGAGTCACTCAGGGGCAGCCTGGCAGTGACGAGTCACTCAGGGACAGCCTGGCAGTGACGAGTCACTCAGGGACAGCCTGGCAGTGACGAGTCACTCAGGGACAGCATGGCAGTGACGAGTCACTCAGGGACAGCATGGCAGTGACGAGTCACTCAGGGACAGCATGGCAGTGACGAGTCACTCAGGGACAGCATGGCAGTGACAAGTCACTCAGGGACAGCCTGGCAGTGACAGGTTCCCATAATCTCTTGGGGACTGACATCTCTCTGCGCTTAGCTTTTACTCTCTCATGTCTATCCTTGAATCTCCTTGTTGTGGAAGAAAGGAGAGGACGGCTCTTCTCACCTCAGTCTCTAAGAGGATGATTTAACTTCTCTAGAGCCCAAAAACCCGTAGGTGAACTGCGGCTCAACCATCCTGGAGTCACGCTATGGCATAACCGTCGTTTTTTTATGTTGTACAGCGCTCTATGCTTTTCAGTAATTAACAGGCCTCTCTCTCTCTCTCTCTCGTGTGTGTGTGTGTGTGTGTGTGTGTGTGTGTGTGTGTGTGTGTGTGTGTGTGTGTGTGTGTGTGTGTGTGTGTGTGTGTGTGTGTGTGTGTGTGTGTGTGTGTGTGTGTGTGTGTGTGTGTGTGTGTGTGTGTGTGTGTGTGTGTGTGTGTTTCTGCAGGGGTCCGGGGAGGCCTCAGCACGGGGAACATTCATGGAAGGGGACTGTCTCAGCTGCATCAAGTACCTCATGTTCATCTTCAACTTCCTAATTTTTGTGAGTATATGCTGCTTGCTTACACTCCCACTGTCTGGTGTCCTGATGACCTGCTGTCTGATGTTCTGATGTTCTGATGTCTGATGTTCTGCTGTCTGATGTTCTGATGTCCTGCTGTCTGATGTCCTGCTGTCTGATGTTCTGCTGTCTGATGTTCTGCTGTCTGATGTTCTGATGTCTGATGTTCTGCTGTCTGATGTTCTGTTGTCTGATGTTCTGTTGTCTGATGTTCTGCTGTCTGATGTTCTGCTGTCTGATGTTCTGATGTCCTGCTGTCTGATGTCCTGCTGTCTGATGTTCTGTTGTCTGATGTTCTGCTGTCTGATGTTCTGATGTTCTGCTGTCTGATGTTCTGATGTCCTGCTGTCTGATGTTCTGATGTTCTGCTGTCTGGTGTCCTGCTGTCTGATGTTCTGATGTTCTGCTGTCTGATGTTCTGCTGTCTGATGTTCTGATGTTCTGTTGTCTGATGTCCTGCTGTCTGATGTCCTGCTGTCTGATGTCCTGCTGTCTGATGTTATGCTGTCTGATGTTCTGCTATCTGATGTTCTGAAGTTCTGCTGTCTGATGTCCTGCTGTCTGATGTTCTGCTGTCTGATGTTCTGCTGTCTGATGTTCTGCTGTCTGATGTTCTGTTGTTCTGCTGTCTGATGTCCTGCTGTCTGATGTTCTGATGTTCTGCTGTCTGATGTTCTGCTGTCTGATGTTCTGCTGTCTGATGTCCTGCTGTCTGATGTTCTGCTGTTCTGCTATCTGAAGTCCTGCTGTCTGATGTTATGATGTTCTGCTGTCTGATGTCCTGCTGTCTGATGTTCTGCTGTCTGATGTTCTGATGTTCTGCTGTCTGATGTCCTGCTGTCTGATGTTCTGCTGTCTGATGTTCTGCTGTCTGATGTTCTGCTGTCTGATGTCCTGCTGTCTGATGTTCTGCTGTCCTGCTGTCTGATGTTCTGCTCTCTGATGTTCTGCTGTCCTGCTGTCTGATGTTCTGCTGTCTGATGTTCTGTTCTGCTGTCTGATGTCCTGCTGTCTGATGTTCTGCTGTCTGATGTTCTGCTCTCTGATGTCCTGCTGTCTGATGTCCTGCTGTCTGATGTTCTGCTGTCTGATGTTCTGATGTTCTGCTGTCTGATGTCCTGCTGTCTGATGTTCTGCTGTTCTGCTGTCTGATGTCCTGCTGTCTGATGTTCTGCAGTCTGATGTTCTGATGTCCTGCTGTCTGATGTTC
Organism: Salmo salar; assembly: GCF_965601325.2. Taxonomy (NCBI): domain Eukaryota; kingdom Metazoa; phylum Chordata; class Actinopteri; order Salmoniformes; family Salmonidae; genus Salmo; species Salmo salar. The sequence goes on from NC_138301.1 coordinate 53,744,175, forward strand.
TGCTGTCTGATGTTCTGATGTCTGATGTTCTGCTGTCTGATGTTCTGCTGTCTGAAGTTCTGTTGTCTGATGTTCTGCCGTCTGATGTTCTGATGTTCTGCTGTCTGATGTCCTGCTGTCTGATGTCCTGCTGTCTGATGTCCTGCTGTCTGATGTTCTGCTGTCTGATGTCCTGCTGTCTGATGTTCTGCAGTCTGATGTTCTGATGTCCTGCTGTATGATGTTCTGCTGTCTGATGTTCTGCTGTCTGATGTTCTGCTGTCTAATGTTCTGTTGTCTGATGTTCTGTTGCCTGATGTTCTGCTGTCTGCTGTCTGATGTTCTGATGTTCTGCTGTCTGATGTCCTGCTGTCTGATGTCCTGCTGTCTGATGTCCTGCTGTCTGATGTTCTGATGTTCTGCTGTCTGCTGTTCTGATGTTCTGCTGTCTGATGTCCTGCTGTCTGATGTTCTGCTGTCTGATGTTCTGCTGTCTGATGTTCTGCTGTCTGATGTCCTGCTGTCTGATGTTCTGCTGTCTGATGTCCTGCTGTCTGATGTTCTGATGTTCTGCTGTCTGATGTTCTGCTGTCTGATGTTCTGCTGTCTGATGTTCTGCTCTCTGATGTTCTGCTGTCTGATGTTCTGTTGTCTGATGTTCTGCAGTCTGATGTTCTGCTGTCTGATGTTCTGATGTTCTGCCGTCTGATGTCCTGCTGTCTGATGTCCTGCTGTCTGATGTTCTGCTGTCTGATGTTCTGCTGTCTGATGTCCTGCTGTCTGATGTTCTGCAGTCTGATGTTCTGATGTCCTGCTGTATGATGTTCTGCTGTCTGATGTTCTGCTGTCTGATATTCTGCTGTCTGATGTCCTGCTGTCTGATGTCCTGCTGTCTGATGTTCTGTTGTCTGATGTTCTGCTGTCTGATCTTCTGATGTTCTGCTGTCTGATGTCCTGCTGTCTGATGTTCTGATGTTCTGCTGTCTGATGTCCTGCTGTCTGATGTTCTGATGTTCTGCTGTCTGATGTTCTGATGTTCTGCTGTCTGCTGTTCTGATGTTCTGCTCTCTGATGTCCTGCTGTCTGATGTTCTGCTGTCTGATGTTCTGCTGTCTGATGTCCTGCTGTCTGATGTTCTGCTGTCTGATGTTCTGCTGTCTGATGTTCTGCTGTCTGATGTTCTGCTGACTGTTGTTCTGCTGTCTGATGTTCTGCTGTCTGATGTTCTGCTGACTGATGTTCTGCTGTCTGATGTTCTGCTGACTGATGTTCTGCTGTCTGATGTTCTGCTGTCTGATGTTCTGCTGTCTGATGTTCTGTTGTCTGATGTTCTGTTGTCTGATGTTCTGCTGTCTGATGTTCTGATATTCTGCTGTCTGATGTTCTGCTGTCTGATGTCCTGCTGTCTGATGTTCTGTTGTCTGATGTTCTGCTGTCTGATGTTCTGCTGTCTGATGTTCTGATGTCCTGCTGTCTGATGTTCTGATGTCCTGCTGTCTGATGTTCAGATGTTCTGCTGTCTGATGTCCTGCTGTCTGATGTTCTGATGTTCTGCTGTCTGATGTTCTGATGTTCTGCTGTCTGATGTTCTGCTGTCTGATGTCCTGCTGTCTGATGTCCTGCTGTCTGATGTTCTGCTGTCTGATGTTCTGCTGTCTGAATTTCTGCTGTCTGATGTTCTGTTCTGCTGTCTGATGTCCTGCTGTCTGATGTTCTGATGTTCTGCTGTCTGATGTTCTGCTGTCTGATGTTCTGCTGTCTGATGTCCTGCTGTCTGATGTTCTGCTGTCTGATGTCCTGCTGTCTGATGTTCTGCAGTCTGATGTTCTGATGTCCTGCTGTCTGATGTTCTGCTGTCTGATGTTCTGCTGTCTGATGTTCTGTTGTCTGATGTTCTGCTTTCTGATGTTCTGCTGTCTGATGTTCTGATGTCCTGCTGTCTGATGTCCTGCTGTCTGATGTCCTGCTGTCTGATGTTCTGTTGTCTGATGTTCTGCTGTCTGATGTCCTGCTGTCTGATGTTCTGCAGTCTGATGTTCTGATGTCCTGCTGTCTGATGTTCTGCTGTCTGGTGTCCTGCTGTCTGATGTTCTGATGTTCTGCTGTCTGATGTTCTGCTGTCTGATGTTCTGATGTTCTGTTGTCTGATGTCCTGCTGTCTGATGTCCTGCTGTCTGATGTCCTGCTGTCTGATTTTCTGTTGTCTGATGTTCTGCTATCTGATGTTCTGAAGTTCTGCTGTCTGATGTTCTGCTGTCTGATGTTCTGCTGTCTGATGTTCTGTTGTTCTGCTGTCTGATGTCCTGCTGTCTGATGTTCTGATGTTCTGCTGTCTGATGTTCTGCTGTCTGATGTTCTGCTGTATGATGTCCTGCTGTCTGATGTTCTGCTGTTCTGCTGTCTGATGTCCTGCTGTCTGATGTTATGATGTTCTGCTGTCTGATGTCCTGCTGTCTGATGTTCTGCTGTCTGATGTTCTGCTATCTGATGTCCTGCTGTCTGATGTTCTGCTGTCTGATGTTCTGCTGTCTGATGTTCTGCTGTCTGATGTCCTGCTGTCTGATGTTCTGCTGTCCTGCTGTCTGATGTTCTGCTCTCTGATGTTCTGCTGTCCTGCTGTCTGATGTTCTGCTGTCTGATGTTCTGTTCTGCTGTCTGATGTCCTGCTGTCTGATGTTCTGCTGTCTGATGTTCTGCTCTCTGATGTCCTGCTGTCTGATGTTCTGCTGTCTGATGTTCTGCTGTCTGATGTCCTGCTGTCTGATGTTCTGCAGTCTGATGTTCTGATGTCCTGCTGTCTGATGTTCTGCTGTCTGATGTTCTGCTCTCTGATGTCCTGCTGTCTGATGTTCTGCTGTCTGATGTCCTGCTGTCTGATGTTCTGCTGTCTGATGTTCTGTTGTCTGATGTTCTGCTGTCTGATGTCCTGCTGTCTGATGTTCTGCTGTCTTATGTCCTGCTGTCTGATGTTCTGTTGTCTGATGTTCTGTTGTCTGATGTTCTGCTGTCTGATGTCCTGCTGTCTGATGTCCTGCTGTCTGATGTTCTGCTGTCTGATGTTCTGTTGTCTGATGTGCTGCTGTGAAATGTTCTGTTGTCTGATGTTCTGTTGCCTGATGTTCTGCTGTCTGCTGTTCTGATATTCTGCTGTCTGATGTCCTGCTGTCTGATGTCCTGCTGTCTGATGTTCTGTTGTCTGATGTTCTGCTGTCTGATGTTCTGATGTCCTGCTGTCTGATGTTCTGATGTTCTGCTGTCTGATGTCCTGCTGTCTGATGTTCTGATGTTCTGCTGTCTGATGTTCTGCTGTCTGCTGTTCTGCTGTCTGAATTTCTGCTGTCTGATGTTCTGTTCTGCTGTCTGATGTCCTGCTGTCTGATGTTCTGATGTTCTGCTGTCTGATGTTCTGATGTTCTGCTGTCTGCTGTTCTGATGTTCTGCTCTCTGATGTCCTGCTGTCTGATGTTCTGCTGTCTGATGTTCTGCTGTCTGATGTCCTGCTGTCTGATGTTCTGCTGTCTGATGTTCTGCTGTCTGATGTTCTGCTGTCTGATGTTCTGCTGACTGTTGTTCTGCTGTCTGATGTTCTGCTGTCTGATGTTCTGCTGACTGATGTTCTGCTGTCTGATGTTCTGCTGACTGATGTTCTGCTGTCTGATGTTCTGCTGTCTGATGTTCTGTTGTCTGATGTTCTGTTGTCTGATGTTCTGCTGTCTGATGTTCTGATATTCTGCTGTCTGATGTTCTGCTGTCTGATGTCCTGCTGTCTGATGTTCTGTTGTCTGATGTTCTGCTGTCTGATGTTCTGCTGTCTGATGTTCTGATGTCCTGCTGTCTGATGTTCTGATGTCCTGCTGTCTGATGTTCAGATGTTCTGCTGTCTGATGTCCTGCTGTCTGATGTTCTGATGTTCTGCTGTCTGATGTTCTGATGTTCTGCTGTCTGATGTTCTGCTGTCTGATGTCCTGCTGTCTGATGTCCTGCTGTCTGATGTTCTGCTGTCTGATGTTCTGCTGTCTGAATTTCTGCTGTCTGATGTTCTGTTCTGCTGTCTGATGTCCTGCTGTCTGATGTTCTGATGTTCTGCTGTCTGATGTTCTGCTGTCTGATGTTCTGCTGTCTGATGTCCTGCTGTCTGATGTTCTGCTGTCTGATGTCCTGCTGTCTGATGTTCTGATGTCCTGCTGTCTGATGTTCTGATGTTCTGCTGTCTGATGTCCTGCTGTCTGATGTTCTGATGTTCTGCTGTCTGATGTTCTGCTGTCTGCTGTTCTGCTGTCTGAATTTCTGCTGTCTGATGTTCTGTTCTGCTGTCTGATGTCCTGCTGTCTGATGTTCTGATGTTCTGCTGTCTGATGTTCTGATGTTCTGCTGTCTGCTGTTCTGATGTTCTGCTCTCTGATGTCCTGCTGTCTGATGTTCTGCTGTCTGATGTTCTGCTGTCTGATGTCCTGCTGTCTGATGTTCTGCTGTCTGATGTTCTGCTGTCTGATGTTCTGCTGTCTGATGTTCTGCTGACTGATGTTCTGCTGTCTGATGTTCTGCTGACTGATGTTCTGCTGTCTGATGTTCTGCTGTCTGATGTTCTGCTGTCTGATGTTCTGTTGTCTGATGTTCTGTTGTCTGATGTTCTGCTGTCTGATGTTCTGATATTCTGCTGTCTGATGTTCTGCTGTCTGATGTCCTGCTGTCTGATGTTCTGTTGTCTGATGTTCTGCTGTCTGATGTTCTGCTGTCTGATGTTCTGATGTCCTGCTGTCTGATGTTCTGATGTCCTGCTGTCTGATGTTCAGATGTTCTGCTGTCTGATGTCCTGCTGTCTGATGTTCTGATGTTCTGCTGTCTGATGTTCTGATGTTCTGCTGTCTGATGTTCTGCTGTCTGATGTCCTGCTGTCTGATGTCCTGCTGTCTGATGTTCTGCTGTCTGATGTTCTGCTGTCTGAATTTCTGCTGTCTGATGTTCTGTTCTGCTGTCTGATGTCCTGCTGTCTGATGTTCTGATGTTCTGCTGTCTGATGTTCTGCTGTCTGATGTTCTGCTGTCTGATGTCCTGCTGTCTGATGTTCTGCTGTCTGATGTCCTGCTGTCTGATGTTCTGCAGTCTGATGTTCTGATGTCCTGCTGTCTGATGTTCTGCTGTCTGATGTTCTGCTGTCTGGTGTTCTGTTGTCTGATGTTCTGCTTTCTGATGTTCTGCTGTCTGATGTTCTGATGTCCTGCTGTCTGATGTCCTGCTGTCTGATGTCCTGCTGTCTGATGTTCTGTTGTCTGATGTTCTGCTGTCTGATGTCCTGCTGTCTGATGTTCTGCAGTCTGATGTTCTGATGTCCTGCTGTCTGATGTTCTGCTGTCTGGTGTCCTGCTGTCTGATGTTCTGATGTTCTGCTGTCTGATGTTCTGCTGTCTGATGTTCTGATGTTCTGTTGTCTGATGTCCTGCTGTCTGATGTCCTGCTGTCTGATGTCCTGCTGTCTGATTTTCTGTTGTCTGATGTTCTGCTATCTGATGTTCTGAAGTTCTGCTGTCTGATGTTCTGCTGTCTGATGTTCTGCTGTCTGATGTTCTGTTGTTCTGCTGTCTGATGTCCTGCTGTCTGATGTTCTGATGTTCTGCTGTCTGATGTTCTGCTGTCTGATGTTCTGCTGTATGATGTCCTGCTGTCTGATGTTCTGCTGTTCTGCTGTCTGATGTCCTGCTGTCTGATGTTATGATGTCCTGCTGTCTGATGTCCTGCTGTCTGATGTTCTGCTGTCTGATGTTCTGCTATCTGATGTCCTGCTGTCTGATGTTCTGCTGTCTGATGTTCTGCTGTCTGATGTTCTGCTGTCTGATGTCCTGCTGTCTGATGTTCTGCTGTCCTGCTGTCTGATGTTCTGCTCTCTGATGTTCTGCTGTCCTGCTGTCTGATGTTCTGCTGTCTGATGTTCTGTTCTGCTGTCTGATGTCCTGCTGTCTGATGTTCTGCTGTCTGATGTTCTGCTCTCTGATGTCCTGCTGTCTGATGTTCTGCTGTCTGATGTTCTGCTGTCTGATGTTCTGCAGTCTGATGTTCTGATGTCCTGCTGTCTGATGTTCTGCTGTCTGATGTTCTGCTCTCTGATGTCCTGCTGTCTGATGTTCTGCTGTCTGATGTCCTGCTGTCTGATGTTCTGCTGTCTGATGTTCTGTTGTCTGATGTTCTGCTGTCTGATGTCCTGCTGTCTGATGTTCTGCTGTCTTATGTCCTGCTGTCTTATGTTCTGTTGTCTGATGTTCTGTTGTCTGATGTTCTGCTGTCTGATGTCCTGCTGTCTGATGTCCTGCTGTCTGATGTTCTGCTGTCTGATGTTCTGTTGTCTGATGTGCTGCTGTGAAATGTTCTGTTGTCTGATGTTCTGTTGCCTGATGTTCTGCTGTCTGCTGTTCTGATATTCTGCTGTCTGATGTCCTGCTGTCTGATGTCCTGCTGTCTGATGTTCTGTTGTCTGATGTTCTGCTGTCTGATGTTCTGATGTCCTGCTGTCTGATGTTCTGATGTTCTGCTGTCTGATGTCCTGCTGTCTGATGTTCTGATGTTCTGCTGTCTGATGTTCTGCTGTCTGCTGTTCTGCTGTCTGAATTTCTGCTGTCTGATGTTCTGTTCTGCTGTCTGATGTCCTGCTGTCTGATGTTCTGATGTTCTGCTGTCTGATGTTCTGCTGTCTGATGTTCTGCTGTCTGATGTCCTGCTGTCTGATGTTCTGCTGTCTGATGTCCTGCTGTCTGATGTTCTGCAGTCTGATGTTCTGATGTCCTGCTGTCTGATGTTCTGCTGTCTGATGTTCTGCTGTCTGATGTTCTGTTGTCTGATGTTCTGCTGTCTGATGTTCTGCTGTCTGATGTTCTGATGTCCTGCTGTCTGATGTCCTGCTGTCTGATGTCCTGCTGTCTGATGTTCTGTTGTCTGATGTTCTGCTGTCTGATGTCCTGCTGTCTGATGTTCTGCAGTCTGATGTTCTGATGTCCTGCTGTCTGATGTTCTGCTGTCTGGTGTCCTGCTGTCTGATGTTCTGATGTTCTGCTGTCTGATGTTCTGCTGTCTGATGTTCTGATGTTCTGTTGTCTGATGTCCTGCTGTCTGATGTCCTGCTGTCTGATGTCCTGCTGTCTGATTTTCTGTTGTCTGATGTTCTGCTATCTGATGTTCTGAAGTTCTGCTGTCTGATGTTCTGCTGTCTGATGTTCTGCTGTCTGATGTTCTGTTGTTCTGCTGTCTGATGTCCTGCTGTCTGATGTTCTGATGTTCTGCTGTCTGATGTTCTGCTGTCTGATGTTCTGCTGTATGATGTCCTGCTGTCTGATGTTCTGCTGTTCTGCTGTCTGATGTCCTGCTGTCTGATGTTATGATGTTCTGCTGTCTGATGTCCTGCTGTCTGATGTTCTGCTGTCTGATGTTCTGCTATCTGATGTCCTGCTGTCTGATGTTCTGCTGTCTGATGTTCTGCTGTCTGATGTTCTGCTGTCTGATGTCCTGCTGTCTGATGTTCTGCTGTCCTGCTGTCTGATGTTCTGCTCTCTGATGTTCTGCTGTCCTGCTGTCTGATGTTCTGCTGTCTGATGTTCTGTTCTGCTGTCTGATGTCCTGCTGTCTGATGTTCTGCTGTCTGATGTTCTGCTCTCTGATGTCCTGCTGTCTGATGTTCTGCTGTCTGATGTCCTGCTGTCTGATGTCCTGCTGTCTGATGTCCTGCAGTCTGATGTTCTGATGTCCTGCTGTCTGATGTTCTGCTGTCTGATGTTCTGCTCTCTGATGTCCTGCTGTCTGATGTTCTGCTGTCTGATGTCCTGCTGTCTGATGTTCTGCTGTCTGATGTTCTGTTGTCTGATGTTCTGCTGTCTGATGTCCTGCTGTCTGATGTTCTGCTGTCTTATGTCCTGCTGTCTGATGTTCTGTTGTCTGATGTTCTGTTGTCTGATGTTCTGCTGTCTGATGTCCTGCTGTCTGATGTTCTGCTGTCTGATGTTCTGTTGTCTGATGTGCTGCTGTGAAATGTTCTGTTGTCTGATGTTCTGTTGCCTGATGTTCTGCTGTCTGCTGTTCTGATATTCTGCTGTCTGATGTCCTGCTGTCTGATGTCCTGCTGTCTGATGTTCTGTTGTCTGATGTTCTGCTGTCTGATGTTCTGATGTCCTGCTGTCTGATGTTCTGATGTTCTGCTGTCTGATGTCCTGCTCTCTGATGTTCTGATGTTCTGCTGTCTGATGTTCTGCTGTCTGCTGTTCTGATGTTCTGCTGTCTGATGTCCTGCTGTCTGATGTTCTGGTGTCTGATGTTCTGCTGTCTGATGTCCTGCTGTCTGATGTTCTGCTGTCTGATGTCCTGCTGTCTGATGTTCTGCTGTCTGATGTTCTGCTGTCTGAATTTCTGCTGTCTGATGTTCTGTTCTGCTGTCTGATATCCTGCTGTCTGATGTTCTGATGTTCTGCCCTCTGATGTTCTGCTGTCTGATCTTCCTATGTTATGCTGTCTGATGTCCTGCTGTCTGACTGCCTGATGTTCTGATGTCCTGCTGTCTGATGTTCTGCTGTCTGATGTTCTGTTGTCTGATGTTCTGTTGTCTGATGTTCTGCTGTCTGATGTTCTGATATTCTGCTGTCTGATGTCCTGCTGTCTGATGTCCTGCTGTCTGATGTTCTGTTGTCTGATGTTCTGCTGTCTGATGTTCTGATGTTCTGCTGTCTGATGTTCTGATGTCCTGCTGTCTGATGTTCTGATGTTCTGCTGTCTGATGTCCTGCTGTCTGATGTTCTGATGTTCTGCTGTCTGATGTTCTGCTGTCTGATGTTCTGCTGTCTGATGTCCTGCTGTCTGATGTTCTGCTGTTCTGCTGTCTGAAGTCCTGCTGTCTGATGTTATGATGTTCTGCTGTCTGATGTCCTGCTGTCTGATGTTCTGCTGTCTGATGTTCTGATGTCCTGCTGTCTGATGTTCTGCTGTCTGATGTTCTGCTCTCTGATGTCCTGCTGTCTGATGTTCTGCTGTCTGATGTCCTGCTGTCTGATGTTCTGCTGTCTGATGTTCTGTTGTCTGATGTTCTGCTGTCTGATGTCCTGCTGTCTGATGTTCTGCTGTCTTATGTCCTGCTGTCTGATGTTCTGTTGTCTGATGTTCTGTTGTCTGATGTTCTGCTGTCTGATGTCCTGCTGTCTGATGTCCTGCTGTCTGATGTTCTGCTGTCTGATGTTCTGTTGTCTGATGTGCTGCTGTGAAATGTTCTGTTGTCTGATGTTCTGTTGCCTGATGTTCTGCTGTCTGCTGTTCTGATATTCTGCTGTCTGATGTCCTGCTGTCTGATGTCCTGCTGTCTGATGTTCTGTTGTCTGATGTTCTGCTGTCTGATGTTCTGATGTCCTGCTGTCTGATGTTCTGATGTTCTGCTGTCTGATGTCCTGCTCTCTGATGTTCTGATGTTCTGCTGTCTGATGTTCTGCTGTCTGCTGTTCTGATGTTCTGCTGTCTGATGTCCTGCTGTCTGATGTTCTGGTGTCTGATGTTCTGCTGTCTGATGTCCTGCTGTCTGATGTTCTGCTGTCTGATGTCCTGCTGTCTGATGTTCTGCTGTCTGATGTTCTGCTGTCTGAATTTCTGCTGTCTGATGTTCTGTTCTGCTGTCTGATATCCTGCTGTCTGATGTTCTGATGTTCTGCCCTCTGATGTTCTGCTGTCTGATCTTCCTATGTTATGCTGTCTGATGTCCTGCTGTCTGACTGCCTGATGTTCTGATGTCCTGCTGTCTGATGTTCTGCTGTCTGATGTTCTGTTGTCTGATGTTCTGTTGTCTGATGTTCTGCTGTCTGATGTTCTGATATTCTGCTGTCTGATGTCCTGCTGTCTGATGTCCTGCTGTCTGATGTTCTGTTGTCTGATGTTCTGCTGTCTGATGTTCTGATGTTCTGCTGTCTGATGTTCTGATGTCCTGCTGTCTGATGTTCTGATGTTCTGCTGTCTGATGTCCTGCTGTCTGATGTTCTGATGTTCTGCTGTCTGATGTTCTGCTGTCTGATGTTCTGCTGTCTGATGTCCTGCTGTCTGATGTTCTGCTGTTCTGCTGTCTGAAGTCCTGCTGTCTGATGTTATGATGTTCTGCTGTCTGATGTCCTGCTGTCTGATGTTCTGCTGTCTGATGTTCTGATGTTCTGCTGTCTGATGTCCTGCTGTCTGATGTTCTGCTGTCTGATGTTCTGCTGTCTGATGTTCTGCTGTCTGATGTCCTGCTGTCTGATGTTCTGCTGTCCTGCTGTCTGATGTTCTGCTCTCTGATGTTCTGCTGTCCTGCTGTCTGATGTTCTGCTGTCTGATGTTCTGTTCTGCTGTCTGATGTCCTGCTGTCTGATGTTCTGCTGTCTGATGTTCTGCTCTCTGATGTCCTGCTGTCTGATGTCCTGCTTTCTGATGTTCTGCTGTCTGATGTTCTGATGTTCTGCTGTCTGATGTCCTGCTGTCTGATGTTCTGCTGTTCTGCTGTCTGATGTCCTGCTGTCTGATGTTCTGCAGTCTGATGTTCTGATGTCCTGCTGTCTGATGTTCTGCTGTCTGATGTTCTGATGTCTGATGTTCTGCTGTCTGATGTTCTGCTGTCTGATGTTCTGTTGTCTGATGTTCTGCCGTCTGATGTTCTGATGTTCTGCTGTCTGATGTCCTGCTGTCTGATGTCCTGCTGTCTGATGTCCTGCTGTCTGATGTTCTGCTGTCTGATGTCCTGCTGTCTGATGTTCTGCAGTCTGATGTTCTGATGTCCTGCTGTATGATGTTCTGCTGTCTGATGTTCTGCTGTCTGATGTTCTGCTGTCTAATGTTCTGTTGTCTGATGTTCTGTTGCCTGATGTTCTGCTGTCTGCTGTCTGATGTTCTGATGTTCTGCTGTCTGATGTCCTGCTGTCTGATGTTCTGATGTTCTGCTGTCTGATGTTCTGATGTTCTGCTGTCTGCTGTTCTGATGTTCTGCTGTCTGATGTCCTGCTGTCTGATGTTCTGCTGTCTGATGTTCTGCTGTCTGATGTTCTGCTGTCTGATGTCCTGCTGTCTGCTGTTCTGATGTTCTGCTGTCTGATGTCCTGCTGTCTGATGTTCTGCTGTTCTGCTGTCTGATGTCCTGCTGTCTGATGTTCTGCAGTCTGATGTTCTGATGTCCTGCTGTCTGATGTTCTGCTGTCTGATGTTCTGATGTCTGATGTTCTGCTGTCTGATGTTCTGCTGTCGGATGTTCTGTTGTCTGATGTTCTGCCGTCTGATGTTCTGATGTTCTGCTGTCTGATGTCCTGCTGTCTGATGTCCTGCTGTCTGATGTCCTGCTGTCTGATGTTCTGCTGTCTGATGTCCTGCTGTCTGATGTTCTGCAGTCTGATGTTCTGATGTCCTGCTGTATGATGTTCTGCTGTCTGATGTTCTGCTGTCTGATGTTCTGCTGTCTAATGTTCTGTTGTCTGATGTTCTGTTGCCTGATGTTCTGCTGTCTGCTGTCTGATGTTCTGATGTTCTGCTGTCTGATGTCCTGCTGTCTGATGTTCTGATGTTCTGCTGTCTGATGTTCTGATGTTCTGCTGTCTGCTGTTCTGATGTTCTGCTGTCTGATGTCCTGCTGTCTGATGTTCTGCTGTCTGATGTCCTGCTGTCTGATGTTCTGCTGTCTGATGTTCTGCTGTCTGATGTTCTGCTGTCTGATGTCCTGCTGTCTGATGTTCTGCTGTCTGATGTCCTGCTGTCTGATGTTCTGATGTTCTGCTGTCTGATGTTCTGCTGTCTGATGTTCTGCTGTCTGATGTTCTGCTCTCTGATGTTCTGCTGTCTGATGTTCTGCTGTCTGATGTTCTGCTGTCTGATGTTCTGCAGTCTGATGTTCTGCTGTCTGATGTTCTGATGTTCTGCTGTCTGATGTCCTGCTGTCTGATGTTCTGCTGTCTGATGTTCTGTTCTGCTGTCTGATGTCCTGCTGTCTGATGTCCTGCTCTCTGATGTCCTGCTGTCTGATGTTCTGCTGTCTGATGTTCTGCTGTCTGATGTCCTGCTGTCTGATGTTCTGCAGTCTGATGTTCTGATGTCCTGCTGTCTGATGTTCTGCTGTCTGATGTTCTGCTCTCTGATGTCCTGCTGTCTGATGTTCTGCTGTCTGATGTCCTGCTGTCTGATGTTCTGCTGTCTGATGTTCTGTTGTCTGATGTTCTGCTGTCTGATGTCCTGCTGTCTGATGTTCTGCTGTCTTATGTCCTGCTGTCTGATGTTCTGTTGTCTGATGTTCTGTTGTCTGATGTTCTGCTGTCTGATGTCCTGCTGTCTGATGTCCTGCTGTCTGATGTTCTGCTGTCTGATGTTCTGTTGTCTGATGTGCTGCTGTGAAATGTTCTGTTGTCTGATGTTCTGTTGCCTGATGTTCTGCTGTCTGCTGTTCTGATATTCTGCTGTCTGATGTCCTGCTGTCTGATGTCCTGCTGTCTGATGTTCTGTTGTCTGATGTTCTGCTGTCTGATGTTCTGATGTCCTGCTGTCTGATGTTCTGATGTTCTGCTGTCTGATGTCCTGCTGTCTGATGTTCTGATGTCCTGCTGTCTGATGTCCTGCTGTCTGATGTCCTGCTGTCTGATGTTCTGCTGTCTGATGTCCTGCTGTCTGATGTTCTGCAGTCTGATGTTCTGATGTTCTGATGTCCTGCTGTATGATGTTCTGCTGTCTGATGTTCTGCTGTCTGATGTTCTGCTGTCTAATGTTCTGTTGTCTGATGTTCTGTTGCCTGATGTTCTGCTGTCTGCTGTCTGATGTTCTGATGTTCTGCTGTCTGATGTCCTGCTGTCTGATGTTCTGATGTTCTGCTGTCTGATGTTCTGATGTTCTGCTGTCTGCTGTTCTGATGTTCTGCTGTCTGATGTCCTGCTGTCTGATGTTCTGCTGTCTGATGTTCTGCTGTCTGATGTTCTGCTGTCTGATGTCCTGCTGTCTGATGTCCTGCTGTCTGATGTCCTGCTGTCTGATGTTCTGCAGTCTGATGTTCTGATGTCCTGCTGTATGATGTTCTGCTGTCTGATGTTCTGCTGTCTGATGTTCTGCTGTCTAATGTTCTGTTGTCTGATGTTCTGTTGCCTGATGTTCTGCTGTCTGCTGTCTGATGTTCTGATGTTCTGCTGTCTGATGTCCTGCTGTCTGATGTTCTGATGTTCTGCTGTCTGATGTTCTGATGTTCTGCTGTCTGCTGTTCTGATGTTCTGCTGTCTGATGTCCTGCTGTCTGATGTTCTGCTGTCTGATGTTCTGCTGTCTGATGTTCTGCTGTCTGATGTCCTGCTGTCTGATGTTCTGCTGTCTGATGTCCTGCTGTCTGATGTTCTGATGTTCTGCTGTCTGATGTTCTGCTGTCTGATGTTCTGCTGTCTGATGTTCTGCTCTCTGATGTTCTGCTGTCTGATGTTCTGTTGTCTGATGTTCTGCTGTCTGATGTTCTGCAGTCTGATGTTCTGCTGTCTGATGTTCTGATGTTCTGCCGTCTGATGTCCTGCTGTCTGATGTCCTGCTGTCTGATGTTCTGATGTCTGATGTTCTGCTGTCTGATGTTCTGCTGTCTGATGTTCTGTTGTCTGATGTTCTGCCGTCTGATGTTCTGATGTTCTGCTGTCTGATGTCCTGCTGTCTGATGTCCTGCTGTCTGATGTCCTGCTGTCTGATGTTCTGCTGTCTGATGTCCTGCTGTCTGATGTTCTGCAGTCTGATGTTCTGATGTCCTGCTGTATGATGTTCTGCTGTCTGATGTTCTGCTGTCTGATGTTCTGCTGTCTAATGTTCTGTTGTCTGATGTTCTGTTGCCTGATGTTCTGCTGTCTGCTGTCTGATGTTCTGATGTTCTGCTGTCTGATGTCCTGCTGTCTGATGTTCTGATGTTCTGCTGTCTGATGTTCTGATGTTCTGCTGTCTGCTGTTCTGATGTTCTGCTGTCTGATGTTCTGCTGTCTGATGTTCTGCTGTCTGATGTTCTGCTGTCTGATGTCCTGCTGTCTGATGTTCTGCTGTCTGATGTCCTGCTGTCTGATGTTCTGATGTTCTGCTGTCTGATGTTCTGCTGTCTGATGTTCTGCTGTCTGATGTTCTGCTCTCTGATGTTCTGCTGTCTGATGTTCTGTTGTCTGATGTTCTGTTGTCTGATGTTCTGCAGTCTGATGTTCTGCTGTCTGATGTTCTGATGTTCTGCCGTCTGATGTCCTGCTGTCTGATGTCCTGCTGTCTGATGTTCTGCTGTCTGATGTTCTGTTCTGCTGTCTGATGTCCTGCTGTCTGATGTTCTGCTGTCTGATGTTCTGCTCTCTGATGTCCTGCTGTCTGATGTTCTGCTGTCTGATGTTCTGCTGTCTGATGTTCTGCTGTCTGATGTCCTGCTGTCTGATGTTCTGCTGTCTGATGTCCTGCTGTCTGATGTTCTGATGTTCTGCTGTCTGATGTTCTGCTGTCTGATGTTCTGCTGTCTGATGTTCTGCTCTCTGATGTTCTGCTCTCTGATGTTCTGTTGTCTGATGTTCTGTTGTCTGATGTTCTGCAGTCTGATGTTCTGCTGTCTGATGTTCTGATGTTCTGCCGTCTGATGTCCTGCTGTCTGATGTCCTGCTGTCTGATGTTCTGATGTCTGATGTTCTGCTGTCTGATGTTCTGCTGTCTGATGTTCTGTTGTCTGATGTTCTGCCGTCTGATGTTCTGATGTTCTGCTGTCTGATGTCCTGCTGTCTGATGTCCTGCTGTCTGATGTCCTGCTGTCTGATGTTCTGCTGTCTGATGTCCTGCTGTCTGATGTTCTGCAGTCTGATGTTCTGATGTCCTGCTGTATGATGTTCTGCTGTCTGATGTTCTGCTGTCTGATGTTCTGCTGTCTAATGTTCTGTTGTCTGATGTTCTGTTGCCTGATGTTCTGCTGTCTGCTGTCTGATGTTCTGATGTTCTGCTGTCTGATGTCCTGCTGTCTGATGTTCTGATGTTCTGCTGTCTGATGTTCTGATGTTCTGCTGTCTGCTGTTCTGATGTTCTGCTGTCTGATGTCCTGCTGTCTGATGTTCTGCTGTCTGATGTTCTGCTGTCTGATGTTCTGCTGTCTGATGTCCTGCTGTCTGATGTTCAGCTGTCTGATGTCCTGCTGTCTGATGTTCTGATGTTCTGCTGTCTGATGTTCTGCTGTCTGATGTTCTGCTGTCTGATGTTCTGCTCTCTGATGTTCTGCTGTCTGATGTTCTGTTGTCTGATGTTCTGTTGTCTGATGTTCTGCAGTCTGATGTTCTGCTGTCTGATGTTCTGATGTTCTGCCGTCTGATGTCCTGCTGTCTGATGTCCTGCTGTCTGATGTTCTGCTGTCTGATGTTCTGTTCTGCTGTCTGATGTCCTGCTGTCTGATGTTCTGCTGTCTGATGTTCTGCTCTCTGATGTCCTGCTGTCTGATGTTCTGCTGTCTGATGTTCTGCTGTCTGATGTCCTTCTGTCTGATGTTCTGCAGTCTGATGTTCTGATGTCCTGCTGTCTGATGTTCTGCTGTCTGATGTTCTGCTCTCTGATGTCCTGCTGTCTGATGTTCTGCTGTCTGATGTCCTGCTGTCTGATGTTCTGCTGTCTGATGTTCTGTTGTCTGATGTTCTGCTGTCTGATGTCCTGCTGTCTGATGTTCTGCTGTCTTATGTCCTGCTGTCTGATGTTCTGTTGTCTGATGTTCTGTTGTCTGATGTTCTGCTGTCTGATGTCCTGCTGTCTGATGTCCTGCTGTCTGATGTTCTGCTGTCTGATGTTCTGTTGTCTGATGTGCTGCTGTGAAATGTTCTGTTGTCTGATGTTCTGTTGCCTGATGTTCTGCTGTCTGCTGTTCTGATATTCTGCTGTCTGATGTCCTGCTGTCTGATGTCCTGCTGTCTGATGTTCTGTTGTCTGATGTTCTGCTGTCTGATGTTCTGATGTCCTGCTGTCTGATGTTCTGATGTTCTGCTGTCTGATGTCCTGCTCTCTGATGTTCTGATGTTCTGCTGTCTGATGTTCTGCTGTCTGCTGTTCTGATGTTCTGCTGTCTGATGTCCTGCTGTCTGATGTTCTGGTGTCTGATGTTCTGCTGTCTGATGTCCTGCTGTCTGATGTTCTGCTGTCTGATGTCCTGCTGTCTGATGTTCTGCTGTCTGATGTTCTGCTGTCTGAATTTCTGCTGTCTGATGTTCTGTTCTGCTGTCTGATATCCTGCTGTCTGATGTTCTGATGTTCTGCCCTCTGATGTTCTGCTGTCTGATCTTCCTATGTTATGCTGTCTGATGTCCTGCTGTCTGACTGCCTGATGTTCTGATGTCCTGCTGTCTGATGTTCTGCTGTCTGATGTTCTGTTGTCTGATGTTCTGTTGTCTGATGTTCTGCTGTCTGATGTTCTGATATTCTGCTGTCTGATGTCCTGCTGTCTGATGTCCTGCTGTCTGATGTTCTGTTGTCTGATGTTCTGCTGTCTGATGTTCTGATGTTCTGCTGTCTGATGTTCTGATGTCCTGCTGTCTGATGTTCTGATGTTCTGCTGTCTGATGTCCTGCTGTCTGATGTTCTGATGTTCTGCTGTCTGATGTTCTGCTGTCTGATGTTCTGCTGTCTGATGTCCTGCTGTCTGATGTTCTGCTGTTCTGCTGTCTGAAGTCCTGCTGTCTGATGTTATGATGTTCTGCTGTCTGATGTCCTGCTGTCTGATGTTCTGCTGTCTGATGTTCTGATGTTCTGCTGTCTGATGTCCTGCTGTCTGATGTTCTGCTGTCTGATGTTCTGCTGTCTGATGTTCTGCTGTCTGATGTCCTGCTGTCTGATGTTCTGCTGTCCTGCTGTCTGATGTTCTGCTCTCTGATGTTCTGCTGTCCTGCTGTCTGATGTTCTGCTGTCTGATGTTCTGTTCTGCTGTCTGATGTCCTGCTGTCTGATGTTCTGCTGTCTGATGTTCTGCTCTCTGATGTCCTGCTGTCTGATGTCCTGCTTTCTGATGTTCTGCTGTCTGATGTTCTGATGTTCTGCTGTCTGATGTCCTGCTGTCTGATGTTCTGCTGTTCTGCTGTCTGATGTCCTGCTGTCTGATGTTCTGCAGTCTGATGTTCTGATGTCCTGCTGTCTGATGTTCTGCTGTCTGATGTTCTGATGTCTGATGTTCTGCTGTCTGATGTTCTGCTGTCTGATGTTCTGTTGTCTGATGTTCTGCCGTCTGATGTTCTGATGTTCTGCTGTCTGATGTCCTGCTGTCTGATGTCCTGCTGTCTGATGTCCTGCTGTCTGATGTTCTGCTGTCTGATGTCCTGCTGTCTGATGTTCTGCAGTCTGATGTTCTGATGTCCTGCTGTATGATGTTCTGCTGTCTGATGTTCTGCTGTCTGATGTTCTGCTGTCTAATGTTCTGTTGTCTGATGTTCTGTTGCCTGATGTTCTGCTGTCTGCTGTCTGATGTTCTGATGTTCTGCTGTCTGATGTCCTGCTGTCTGATGTTCTGATGTTCTGCTGTCTGATGTTCTGATGTTCTGCTGTCTGCTGTTCTGATGTTCTGCTGTCTGATGTCCTGCTGTCTGATGTTCTGCTGTCTGATGTTCTGCTGTCTGATGTTCTGCTGTCTGATGTCCTGCTGTCTGCTGTTCTGATGTTCTGCTGTCTGATGTCCTGCTGTCTGATGTTCTGCTGTTCTGCTGTCTGATGTCCTGCTGTCTGATGTTCTGCAGTCTGATGTTCTGATGTCCTGCTGTCTGATGTTCTGCTGTCTGATGTTCTGATGTCTGATGTTCTGCTGTCTGATGTTCTGCTGTCGGATGTTCTGTTGTCTGATGTTCTGCCGTCTGATGTTCTGATGTTCTGCTGTCTGTTGTCCTGCTGTCTGATGTCCTGCTGTCTGATGTCCTGCTGTCTGATGTTCTGCTGTCTGATGTCCTGCTGTCTGATGTTCTGCAGTCTGATGTTCTGATGTCCTGCTGTATGATGTTCTGCTGTCTGATGTTCTGCTGTCTGATGTTCTGCTGTCTAATGTTCTGTTGTCTGATGTTCTGTTGCCTGATGTTCTGCTGTCTGCTGTCTGATGTTCTGATGTTCTGCTGTCTGATGTCCTGCTGTCTGATGTTCTGATGTTCTGCTGTCTGATGTTCTGATGTTCTGCTGTCTGCTGTTCTGATGTTCTGCTGTCTGATGTCCTGCTGTCTGATGTTCTGCTGTCTGATGTCCTGCTGTCTGATGTTCTGCTGTCTGATGTTCTGCTGTCTGATGTTCTGCTGTCTGATGTCCTGCTGTCTGATGTTCTGCTGTCTGATGTCCTGCTGTCTGATGTTCTGATGTTCTGCTGTCTGATGTTCTGCTGTCTGATGTTCTGCTGTCTGATGTTCTGCTCTCTGATGTTCTGCTGTCTGATGTTCTGCTGTCTGATGTTCTGCTGTCTGATGTTCTGCAGTCTGATGTTCTGCTGTCTGATGTTCTGATGTTCTGCTGTCTGATGTCCTGCTGTCTGATGTTCTGCTGTCTGATGTTCTGTTCTGCTGTCTGATGTCCTGCTGTCTGATGTTCTGCTCTCTGATGTCCTGCTGTCTGATGTTCTGCTGTCTGATGTTCTGCTGTCTGATGTCCTGCTGTCTGATGTTCTGCAGTCTGATGTTCTGATGTCCTGCTGTCTGATGTTCTGCTGTCTGATGTTCTGCTCTCTGATGTCCTGCTGTCTGATGTTCTGCTGTCTGATGTCCTGCTGTCTGATGTTCTGCTGTCTGATGTTCTGTTGTCTGATGTTCTGCTGTCTGATGTCCTGCTGTCTGATGTTCTGCTGTCTTATGTCCTGCTGTCTGATGTTCTGTTGTCTGATGTTCTGTTGTCTGATGTTCTGCTGTCTGATGTCCTGCTGTCTGATGTCCTGCTGTCTGATGTTCTGCTGTCTGATGTTCTGTTGTCTGATGTGCTGCTGTGAAATGTTCTGTTGTCTGATGTTCTGTTGCCTGATGTTCTGCTGTCTGCTGTTCTGATATTCTGCTGTCTGATGTCCTGCTGTCTGATGTCCTGCTGTCTGATGTTCTGTTGTCTGATGTTCTGCTGTCTGATGTTCTGATGTCCTGCTGTCTGATGTTCTGATGTTCTGCTGTCTGATGTCCTGCTGTCTGATGTTCTGATGTCCTGCTGTCTGATGTCCTGCTGTCTGATGTCCTGCTGTCTGATGTTCTGCTGTCTGATGTCCTGCTGTCTGATGTTCTGCAGTCTGATGTTCTGATGTTCTGATGTCCTGCTGTATGATGTTCTGCTGTCTGATGTTCTGCTGTCTGATGTTCTGCTGTCTGATGTTCTGTTGTCTGATGTTCTGTTGCCTGATGTTCTGCTGTCTGCTGTCTGATGTTCTGATGTTCTGCTGTCTGATGTCCTGCTGTCTGATGTTCTGATGTTCTGCTGTCTGATGTTCTGATGTTCTGCTGTCTGCTGTTCTGATGTTCTGCTGTCTGATGTCCTGCTGTCTGATGTTCTGCTGTCTGATGTTCTGCTGTCTGATGTTCTGCTGTCTGATGTCCTGCTGTCTGATGTCCTGCTGTCTGATGTCCTGCTGTCTGATGTTCTGCAGTCTGATGTTCTGATGTCCTGCTGTATGATGTTCTGCTGTCTGATGTTCTGCTGTCTGATGTTCTGCTGTCTAATGTTCTGTTGTCTGATGTTCTGTTGCCTGATGTTCTGCTGTCTGCTGTCTGATGTTCTGATGTTCTGCTGTCTGATGTCCTGCTGTCTGATGTTCTGATGTTCTGCTGTCTGATGTTCTGATGTTCTGCTGTCTGCTGTTCTGATGTTCTGCTGTCTGATGTCCTGCTGTCTGATGTTCTGCTGTCTGATGTTCTGCTGTCTGATGTTCTGCTGTCTGATGTCCTGCTGTCTGATGTTCTGCTGTCTGATGTCCTGCTGTCTGATGTTCTGATGTTCTGCTGTCTGATGTTCTGCTGTCTGATGTTCTGCTGTCTGATGTTCTGCTCTCTGATGTTCTGCTGTCTGATGTTCTGTTGTCTGATGTTCTGCTGTCTGATGTTCTGCAGTCTGATGTTCTGCTGTCTGATGTTCTGATGTTCTGCCGTCTGATGTCCTGCTGTCTGATGTCCTGCTGTCTGATGTTCTGATGTCTGATGTTCTGCTGTCTGATGTTCTGCTGTCTGATGTTCTGTTGTCTGATGTTCTGCCGTCTGATGTTCTGATGTTCTGCTGTCTGATGTCCTGCTGTCTGATGTCCTGCTGTCTGATGTCCTGCTGTCTGATGTTCTGCTGTCTGATGTCCTGCTGTCTGATGTTCTGCAGTCTGATGTTCTGATGTCCTGCTGTATGATGTTCTGCTGTCTGATGTTCTGCTGTCTGATGTTCTGCTGTCTAATGTTCTGTTGTCTGATGTTCTGTTGCCTGATGTTCTGCTGTCTGCTGTCTGATGTTCTGATGTTCTGCTGTCTGATGTCCTGCTGTCTGATGTTCTGATGTTCTGCTGTCTGATGTTCTGATGTTCTGCTGTCTGCTGTTCTGATGTTCTGCTGTCTGATGTTCTGCTGTCTGATGTTCTGCTGTCTGATGTTCTGCTGTCTGATGTCCTGCTGTCTGATGTTCTGCTGTCTGATGTCCTGCTGTCTGATGTTCTGATGTTCTGCTGTCTGATGTTCTGCTGTCTGATGTTCTGCTGTCTGATGTTCTGCTCTCTGATGTTCTGCTGTCTGATGTTCTGTTGTCTGATGTTCTGTTGTCTGATGTTCTGCAGTCTGATGTTCTGCTGTCTGATGTTCTGATGTTCTGCCGTCTGATGTCCTGCTGTCTGATGTCCTGCTGTCTGATGTTCTGCTGTCTGATGTTCTGTTCTGCTGTCTGATGTCCTGCTGTCTGATGTTCTGCTGTCTGATGTTCTGCTCTCTGATGTCCTGCTGTCTGATGTTCTGCTGTCTGATGTCCTGCTGTCTGATGTTCTGCTGTCTGATGTTCTGCTGTCTGATGTCCTGCTGTCTGATGTTCTGCTGTCTGATGTCCTGCTGTCTGATGTTCTGATGTTCTGCTGTCTGATGTTCTGCTGTCTGATGTTCTGCTGTCTGATGTTCTGCTCTCTGATGTTCTGCTCTCTGATGTTCTGTTGTCTGATGTTCTGCTGTCTGATGTTCTGCAGTCTGATGTTCTGCTGTCTGATGTTCTGATGTTCTGCCGTCTGATGTCCTGCTGTCTGATGTCCTGCTGTCTGATGTTCTGATGTCTGATGTTCTGCTGTCTGATGTTCTGCTGTCTGATGTTCTGTTGTCTGATGTTCTGCCGTCTGATGTTCTGATGTTCTGCTGTCTGATGTCCTGCTGTCTGATGTCCTGCTGTCTGATGTCCTGCTGTCTGATGTTCTGCTGTCTGATGTCCTGCTGTCTGATGTTCTGCAGTCTGATGTTCTGATGTCCTGCTGTATGATGTTCTGCTGTCTGATGTTCTGCTGTCTGATGTTCTGCTGTCTAATGTTCTGTTGTCTGATGTTCTGTTGCCTGATGTTCTGCTGTCTGCTGTCTGATGTTCTGATGTTCTGCTGTCTGATGTCCTGCTGTCTGATGTTCTGATGTTCTGCTGTCTGATGTTCTGATGTTCTGCTGTCTGCTGTTCTGATGTTCTGCTGTCTGATGTCCTGCTGTCTGATGTTCTGCTGTCTGATGTTCTGCTGTCTGATGTTCTGCTGTCTGATGTCCTGCTGTCTGATGTTCTGCTGTCTGATGTCCTGCTGTCTGATGTTCTGATGTTCTGCTGTCTGATGTTCTGCTGTCTGATGTTCTGCTGTCTGATGTTCTGCTCTCTGATGTTCTGCTGTCTGATGTTCTGTTGTCTGATGTTCTGTTGTCTGATGTTCTGCAGTCTGATGTTCTGCTGTCTGATGTTCTGATGTTCTGCCGTCTGATGTCCTGCTGTCTGATGTCCTGCTGTCTGATGTTCTGCTGTCTGATGTTCTGTTCTGCTGTCTGATGTCCTGCTGTCTGATGTTCTGCTGTCTGATGTTCTGCTCTCTGATGTCCTGCTGTCTGATGTTCTGCTGTCTGATGTTCTGCTGTCTGATGTCCTTCTGTCTGATGTTCTGCAGTCTGATGTTCTGATGTCCTGCTGTCTGATGTTCTGCTGTCTGATGTTCTGCTCTCTGATGTCCTGCTGTCTGATGTTCTGCTGTCTGATGTCCTGCTGTCTGATGTTCTGCTGTCTGATGTTCTGTTGTCTGATGTTCTGCTGTCTGATGTCCTGCTGTCTGATGTTCTGCTGTCTTATGTCCTGCTGTCTGATGTTCTGTTGTCTGATGTTCTGTTGTCTGATGTTCTGCTGTCTGATGTCCTGCTGTCTGATGTCCTGCTGTCTGATGTTCTGCTGTCTGATGTTCTGTTGTCTGATGTGCTGCTGTGAAATGTTCTGTTGTCTGATGTTCTGTTGCCTGATGTTCTGCTGTCTGCTGTTCTGATATTCTGCTGTCTGATGTCCTGCTGTCTGATGTCCTGCTGTCTGATGTTCTGTTGTCTGATGTTCTGCTGTCTGATGTTCTGATGTCCTGCTGTCTGATGTTCTGATGTTCTGCTGTCTGATGTCCTGCTGTCTGATGTTCTGATGTTCTGCTGTCTGATGTTCTGCTGTCTGCTGTTCTGATGTTCTGCTGTCTGATGTCCTGCTGTCTGATGTTCTGGTGTCTGATGTTCTGCTGTCTGATGTCCTGCTGTCTGATGTTCTGCTGTCTGATGTCCTGCTGTCTGATGTTCTGCTGTCTGATGTTCTGCTGTCTGAATTTCTGCTGTCTGATGTTCTGTTCTGCTGTCTGATATCCTGCTGTCTGATGTTCTGATGTTCTGCCCTCTGATGTTCTGCTGTCTGATGTTCCTATGTTATGCTGTCTGATGTCCTGCTGTCTGACTGCCTGATGTTCTGATGTCCTGCTGTCTGATGTTCTGCTGTCTGATGTTCTGCTGTCTGATGTTCTGTTGTCTGATGTTCTGTTGTCTGATGTTCTGCTGTCTGATGTTCTGATATTCTGCTGTCTGATGTCCTGCTGTCTGATGTCCTGCTGTCTGATGTTCTGTTTTCTGATGTTCTGCTGTCTGATGTTCTGATGTTCTGCTGTCTGATGTTCTGATGTCCTGCTGTCTGATGTTCTGATGTTCTGCTGTCTGATGTCCTGCTGTCTGATGTTCTGATGTTCTGCTGTCTGATGTTCTGATGTTCTGCTGTCTGATGTCCTGCTGTCTGATGTCCAGCTTTCTGATGTTCTGCTGTCTGATGTTCTGCTGTCTTATGTTCTGCTGTCTGATGTTCTGCTGTCTGATGTTCTGCTGTCTGATGTTCTGATGTTCTGCTGTCTGATATCCAGCTGTCTGATGTTCTGCTGTCTGATTGTCTGATGTCCTGCTGTCTGATGTTCTGCTGTCTGATGTTCTGCTGTCTGAATTTCTGCTGTCTGATGTTCTGTTCTGCTGTCTGATGTCCTGCTGTCTGATGTTCTGATGTTCTGCTGTCTGATGTTCTGATGTTCGATGTTCTCATGTTCTGCTGTCTGATGTCCTGCTGTCTGATGTTCTGCTGTCTGATGTTCTGCTGTCTGATGTTCTGCTGACTGTTATTCTGATGTTCTGCTGTCTGATGTTCTGCTGACTGATGTTCTGCTGTCTGATCTTCTGCTGACTGATGTTCTGCTGTCTGATGTCCTGCTGTCTGATGTTCTGCTGTCTGATGTTCTGTTGTCTGATGTTCTGCTGTCTGATGTTCTGTTGTCTGATGTTCTGCTGTCTGATGTCCTGCTGTCTGATGTTCTCAAGTCTGATGTTCTGATGTCCTGCTGTCTGATGTTCTGCTGTCTGATGTTCTGCTGTCTGATGTTCTGTTGTCTGATGTTCTGCTGTCTGATGTTCTGCTGTCTGATGTTCTGATGTCCTGCTGTCTGATATCCTGCTGTCTGATGTCCTGCTGTCTGATGGTATGCTGTCTGATGTTCTGCTGTCTGATGTCCTGCTGTCTGATGTTCTGCAGTCTGATGTTCTGATGTCCTGCTGTCTGATGTTCTGCTGTCTGGTGTCTTGCTGTCTGATGTTCTGATGTTCTGCTGTCTGATGTTCTGCTGTCTGATGTTCTGATGTTCTGATGTCCTGCTGTCTGATGTCCTGCTGTCTGATGTCCTGCTGTCTGATGTTCTGCTGTCTGATGTTCTGCTATCTGATGTTCTGAAGTTCTGCTGTCTGATGTCCTGCTGTCTGATGTTCTGCTGTCTGATGTTCTGCTGTCTGATGTTCTGTTGTTCTGCTGTCTGATGTCCTGCTGTCTGATGTTCTGATGTTCTGCTGTCTGATGTTCTGCTGTCTGATGTCCTTCTGTCTGATGTTCTGCTGTTCTGCTGTCTGATGTCCTGCTGTCTGATGTTATGATGTTCTGCTGTCTGATGTCCTGCTGTCTGATGTTCTGATGTTCTGCTGTCTGCTGTTCTGATGTTCTGCTGTCTGCTGTTCTGCTGTCTGATGTTCTGCTGTCTGATGTCCTGCTGTCTGATGTCCTGCTGTCTGATGTCCTGCTGTCTGATGTTCTGCTGTCTGATGTTCTGCTGTCTGATGTTCTGTTCTGCTGTCTGATGTCCTGCTGTCTGATGTTCTGATGTTCTGCTGTCTGATGTTCTGCTGTCTGATGTCCTGCTGTCTGATGTTCTGCTGTCTGATGTTCTGCTGTCTGATGTTCTGCTGACTGTTGTTCTGCTGTCTGATGTTCTGATGTTCTGCTGTCTGATGTTCTGCTGACTGATGTTCTGCTGTCTGATGTTCTGCTGTCTGATGTTCTGCTGACTGATGTTCTGCTGTCTGATGTCCTGCTGTCTGATGTTCTGCTCTCTGATGTTCTGATGTTCTGCTGTCTGATGTTCTGATGTTCTGCTGTCTGCTGTTCTGATGTTCTGCTGTCTGATGTTCTGATGTCCTGCTGTCTGATGTTCTGATGTTCTGCTGTCTGATGTTCTGCTTGTTCTGCTGTCTGATGTTCTGCTGTCTGATGTTCTGCTGTCTGATGTTCTGTTCTGCTGTCTGATGTCCTGCTCTCTGATGTTCTGATGTTCTGCTGTCTGATGTTCTGCTGTCTGATGTTCTGATGTTCTGCTGTCTGATGTCCTGCTGTCCTATGTTCTGCTGTCTGATGTGCTGCTGTCTGATGTTCTGCTGTCTGATGTTCTGCTGACTGTTGTTCTGATGTTCTGCGTCTGATGTTCTGCTGTCTGATGTTCTGTTGTCTGATGTTCTGCTATCTGATGTTCTGCAGTCTGATGTTCTGCTGTCTGATGTTCTGATGTCCTGCCGTCTGATGTCCTGCTGTCTGATGTCCTGCTGTCTGATGTTCTGCTGTCTGATGTTCTGCTGTCTGATGTCCTGCTGTCTGATGTTCTGCCTTCTGATGTTCTGATGTCCTGCTGTATGATGTTCTGCTGTCTGATGTTCTGCTGTCTGATGTTCTGCTGTCTAATGTTCTGTTGTCTGATGATCTGTTGCCTGATGTTCTGCTGTCTGCTGTTCTGATATTCTGCTGTCTGATGTCCTGCTGTCTGATGTCCTGCTGTCTGATGTTCTGTTGTCTGATGTTCTGCTGTCTGATGTTCTGATGTTCTGCTGTCTGATGTCCTGCTGTCTGATGTTCTAATGTTCTGCTGTCTGATGTCCTGCTGTCTGATGTTCTGATGTTCTGCTGTCTGATGTTCTGATGTTCTGCTGTCTGCTGTTCTGATGTTCTGCTGTCTGATGTCCTGCTGTCTGATGTTCTGCTGTCTGATGTTCTGCTGTCTGATGTCCTGCTGTCTGATGTCCTGCTGTCTGATGTTCTGCTGTCTGATGTTCTGCTATCTGATGTTCTGAAGTTCTGCTGTCTAATGTCCTGCTGTCTGATGTTCTGCTGTCTGATGTTCTGCTGTCTGATGTTCTGCTGTTCTGCTGTCTGATGTTCTGCTGTCTGATGTTCTGCTGTCTGATGTTCTGTTGTCTGATGTTCTGCTATCTGATGTTCTGCAGTCTGATGTTCTGCTGTCTGATGTTCTGATGTCCTGCCGTCTGATGTCCTGCTGTCTGATGTCCTGCTGTCTGATGTTCTGCTGTCTGATGTTCTGCTGTCTGATGTCCTGCTGTCTGATGTTCTGCCTTCTGATGTTCTGATGTCCTGCTGTATGATGTTCTGCTGTCTGATGTTCTGCTGTCTGATGTTCTGCTGTCTAATGTTCTGTTGTCTGATGATCTGTTGCCTGATGTTCTGCTGTCTGCTGTTCTGATATTCTGCTGTCTGATGTCCTGCTGTCTGATGTCCTGCTGTCTGATGTTCTGTTGTCTGATGTTCTGCTGTCTGATGTTCTGATGTTCTGCTGTCTGATGTCCTGCTGTCTGATGTTCTAATGTTCTGCTGTCTGATGTCCTGCTGTCTGATGTTCTGATGTTCTGCTGTCTGATGTTCTGATGTTCTGCTGTCTGCTGTCTGATGTTCTGCTGTCTGATGTTCTGCTGTCTGATGTCCTGCTGTCTGATGTTCTGCTGTCTGATGTCCTGCTGTCTGATGTCCTGCTGTCTGATGTCCTGCTGTCTGATGTTCTGCTGTCTGATGTTCTGCTATCTGATGTTCTGAAGTTCTGCTGTCTGATGTCCTGCTGTCTGATGTTCTGCTGTCTGATGTTCTGCTGTCTGATGTTCTGATGTTCTGCTGTCTGATGTTCTGCTGTCTGATGTTCTGCTGTCTGATGTCCTGCTGTCTGATGTTCTGCTGTCTGATGTTCTGCTGTCTGATGTTCTGCTGACTGTTGTTCTGCTGTCTGATGTTCTGATGTTCTGCTGTCTGATGTTCTGCTGACTGATGTTCTGCTGTCTGATGTTCTGCTGTCTGATGTTCTGCTGACTGATGTTCTGCTGTCTGATGTCCTGCTGTCTGATGTTCTGCTCTCTGATGTTTTGATGTTCTGCTGTCTGATGTTCTGATGTTCTGCTGTCTGCTGTTCTGATGTTCTGCTGTCTGATGTTCTGATGTCCTGCTGTCTGATGTTCTGCTGTCTGATGTTCTGATGTTCTGCTGTCTGCTGTTCTGATGTTCTGCTGTCTGATGTTCTGCTGTCTGATGTTCTGCTGTCTGATGTTCTGTTCTGCTGTCTGATGTCCTGCTCTCTGATGTTCTGATGTTCTGCTGTCTGATGTTCTGCTGTCTGATGTTCTGATGTTCTGCTGTCTGATGTCCTGCTGTCCTATGTTCTGCTGTCTGATGTGCTGCTGTCTGATGTTCTGCTGTCTGATGTTCTGCTGACTGTTGTTCTGATGTTCTGCGTCTGATGTTCTGCTGTCTGATGTTCTGTTGTCTGATGTTCTGCTATCTGATGTTCTGCAGTCTGATGTTCTGCTGTCTGATGTTCTGATGTCCTGCCGTCTGATGTCCTGCTGTCTGATGTCCTGCTGTCTGATGTTCTGCTGTCTGATGTTCTGCTGTCTGATGTTCTGCCTTCTGATGTTCTGATGTCCTGCTGTATGATGTTCTGCTGTCTGATGTTCTGCTGTCTGATGTTCTGCTGTCTAATGTTCTGTTGTCTGATGATCTGTTGCCTGATGTTCTGCTGTCTGCTGTTCTGATATTCTGCTGTCTGATGTCCTGCTGTCTGATGTCCTGCTGTCTGATGTTCTGTTGTCTGATGTTCTGCTGTCTGATGTTCTGATGTTCTGATGTCCTGCTGTCTGATGTTCTAATGTTCTGCTGTCTGATGTCCTGCTGTCTGATGTTCTGATGTTCTGCTGTCTGATGTTCTGATGTTCTGCTGTCTGCTGTTCTGATGTTCTGCTGTCTGATGTTCTGCTGTCTGATGTTCTGCTGTCTGATGCCCTGCTGTCTGATGTTCTGCTGTCTGATGTCCTGCTGTCTGATGTCCTGCTGTCTGATGTCCTGCTGTCTGATGTTCTGCTGTCTGATGTTCTGCTATCTGATGTTCTGAAGTTCTGCTGTCTGATGTCCTGCTGTCTGATGTTCTGCTGTCTAATGTTCTGTTGTCTGATGATCTGTTGCCTGATGTTCTGCTGTCTGCTGTTCTGATATTCTGCTGTCTGATGTCCTGCTGTCTGATGTCCTGCTGTCTGATGTTCTGTTGTCTGATGTTCTGCTGTCTGATGTTCTGATGTTCTGCTGTCTGATGTCCTGCTGTCTGATGTTCTAATGTTCTGCTGTCTGATGTCCTGCTGTCTGATGTTCTGATGTTCTGCTGTCTGATGTTCTGATGTTCTGCTGTCTGCTGTTCTGATGTTCTGCTGTCTGATGTCCTGCTGTCTGATGTTCTGCTGTCTGATGTCCTGCTGTCTGATGTTCTGCTGTCTGATGTCCTGCTGTCTGATGTCCTGCTGTCTGATGTCCTGCTGTCTGATGTTCTGCTGTCTGATGTTCTGCTATCTGATGTTCTGAAGTTCTGCTGTCTGATGTCCTGCTGTCTGATGTTCTGCTGTCTGATGTTCTGCTGTCTGATGTTCTGATGTTCTGCTGTCTGATGTTCTGCTGTCTGATGTTCTGCTGTCTGATGTCCTGCTGTCTGATGTTCTGCTGTCTGATGTTCTGCTGTCTGATGTTCTGCTGACTGTTGTTCTGCTGTCTGATGTTCTGATGTTCTGCTGTCTGATGTTCTGCTGACTGATGTTCTGCTGTCTGATGTTCTGCTGTCTGATGTTCTGCTGACTGATGTTCTGCTGTCTGATGTCCTGCTGTCTGATGTTCTGCTCTCTGATGTTTTGATGTTCTGCTGTCTGATGTTCTGATGTTCTGCTGTCTGCTGTTCTGATGTTCTGCTGTCTGATGTTCTGATGTCCTGCTGTCTGATGTTCTGATGTTCTGCTGTCTGATGTTCTGATGTTCTGCTGTCTGCTGTTCTGCTGTCTGATGTTCTGCTGTCTGATGTTCTGCTGTCTGATGTTCTGTTCTGCTGTCTGATGTCCTGCTCTCTGATGTTCTGATGTTCTGCTGTCTGATGTTCTGCTGTCTGATGTTCTGATGTTCTGCTGTCTGATGTCCTGCTGTCCTATGTTCTGCTGTCTGATGTGCTGCTGTCTGATGTTCTGCTGTCTGATGTTCTGCTGACTGTTGTTCTGATGTTCTGCGTCTGATGTTCTGCTGTCTGATGTTCTGTTGTCTGATGTTCTGCTATCTGATGTTCTGCAGTCTGATGTTCTGCTGTCTGATGTTCTGATGTCCTGCCGTCTGATGTCCTGATGTCTGATGTCCTGCTGTCTGATGTTCTGCTGTCTGATGTTCTGCTGTCTGATGTCCTGCTGTCTGATGTTCTGCCTTCTGATGTTCTGATGTCCTGCTGTATGATGTTCTGCTGTCTGATGTTCTGCTGTCTGATGTTCTGCTGTCTAATGTTCTGTTGTCTGATGATCTGTTGCCTGATGTTCTGCTGTCTGCTGTTCTGATATTCTGCTGTCTGATGTCCTGCTGTCTGATGTCCTGCTGTCTGATGTTCTGTTGTCTGATGTTCTGCTGTCTGATGTTCTGATGTTCTGCTGTCTGATGTCCTGCTGTCTGATGTTCTAATGTTCTGCTGTCTGATGTCCTGCTGTCTGATGTTCTGATGTTCTGCTGTCTGATGTTCTGATGTTCTGCTGTCTGCTGTTCTGATGTTCTGCTGTCTGATGTCCTGCTGTCTGATGTTCTGCTGTCTGATGTTCTGCTGTCTGATGTCCTGCTGTCTGATGTTCTGCTGTCTGATGTCCTGCTGTCTGATGTCCTGCTGTCTGATGTCCTGCTGTCTGATGTTCTGCTGTCTGATGTTCTGCTATCTGATGTTCTGAAGTTCTGCTGTCTGATGTCCTGCTGTCTGATGTTCTGCTGTCTGATGTTCTGCTGTCTGATGTTCTGATATTCTGCTGTCTGATGTCCTGCTGTCTGATGTTCTGCTGTCTGATGTCCTGCTGTCTGATGTCCTGCTGTCTGATGTCCTGCTGTCTGATGTTCTGCTGTCAGATGTTCTGCTATCTGATGTTCTGAAGTTCTGCTGTCTGATGTCCTGCTGTCTGATGTTCTGCTGTCTGATGTTCTGCTGTCTGATGTTCTGTTGTTCTGCTGTCTGATGTCCTGCTGTCTGATGTTCTGATGTTCTGCTGTCTGATGTTCTGCTGTCTGATGTTCTGCTGTCTGATGTTCTGCTGTTCTGCTGTCTGATGTCCTGCTGTCTGATGTTATGATGTTCTGCTGTCTGATGTTCTGCTGTCTGATGTTCTGCTGTCTGATGTCCTGCTGTCTGATGTTCTGCTGTCTGATGTTCTGCTGTCCTGCTGTCTGATGTTCTGCTCTCTGATGTTCTGCTGTCCTGCTGTCTGATGTTCTGCTGTCTGATGTTCTGTTCTGCTGTCTGAAGTCCTGCTGTCTGATGTTCTGCTGTCTGATGTTCTGCTCTCTGATGTCCTGCTGTCTGATGTCCTGCTGTCTGATGTTCTGCTGTCTGATGTTCTGCTGTCTGATGTCCTGCTGTCTGATGTTCTGCTGTTCTGCTGTCTGATGTCCTGCTGTCTGATGTTCTGCTGTCTGATGTTCTGCTGTCTGATGTTCTGCTGTCTGATGTTCTGTTGTCTGATGTTCTGATGTTCTGCTGTCTGATGTTCCGCTGTCTGATGTTCTGCTGTCTGATGTTCTGTTGTCTGATGTTCTGTTGTCTGATGTTCTGATGTTCTGCGTTCTGATGTTCTGCGTTCTGATGTTCTGCTGTCTGATGTTCTGCTGTCTGATGTCCTGCTGTCTGATGTTCTGCTGTCTGATGTCCTGCTGTCTGATGTTCTGCTGTCTGATGTTCTGTTCTGCTGTCTGATGTCCTGCTGTCTGATGTTCTGATGTTCTGCTGTCTGATGTTCTGCTGTCTGATGTTCTGCTGTCTGATGTCCTGCTGTCTGATGTTCTGCTGTCTGATGTTCTGCTGACTGTTGTTCTGCTGTCTGATGTTCTGCTGTCTGATGTTCTGCTGACTGATGTTCTGCTGTCTGATGTTCTGCTGTCTGATGTTCTGCTGTCTGATGTTCTGTTGTCTGATGTTCTGTTGTCTGATGTTCTGATGTTCTGCTGTCTGATGTTCTGCTGTCTGATGTTCTGCTGTCTGATGTTCTGTTGTCTGATGTTCTGTTGTCTGATGTTCTGTTGTCTGATGTTCTGATGTTCTGCGTTCTGATGTTCTGCTATCTGATGTTCTGCTGTCTGATGTTCTGCTGTCTGATGTCCTGCTGTCTGATGTTCTGCTGTCTGATGTCCTGCTGTCTGATGTTCTGCTGTCTGATGTTCTGTTCTGCTGTCTGATGTTCTGCTGTCTGATGTTCTGCTGTCTGATGTTCTGCTGTCTGATGTCCTGCTGTCTGATGTTCTGCTGACTGTTGTTCTGCTGTCTGATGTTCTGCTGTCTGATGTTCTGCTGACTGATGTTCTGCTGTCTGATGTTCTGCTGTCTGATGTTCTGCTGACTGTTGTTCTGCTGTCTGATGTTCTGATGTTCTGCTGTCTGATGTTCTGCTGACTGATGTTCTGCTGTCTGATGTTCTGCTGTCTGATGTTCTGCTGACTGATGTTCTGCTGTCTGATGTCCTGCTGTCTGATGTTCTGCTCTCTGATGTTTTGATGTTCTGCTGTCTGATGTTCTGATGTTCTGCTGTCTGCTGTTCTGATGTTCTGCTGTCTGATGTTCTGATGTCCTGCTGTCTGATGTTCTGCTGTCTGATGTTCTGATGTTCTGCTGTCTGCTGTTCTGATGTTCTGCTGTCTGATGTTCTGCTGTCTGATGTTCTGCTGTCTGATGTTCTGTTCTGCTGTCTGATGTCCTGCTCTCTGATGTTCTGATGTTCTGCTGTCTGATGTTCTGCTGTCTGATGTTCTGATGTTCTGCTGTCTGATGTCCTGCTGTCCTATGTTCTGCTGTCTGATGTGCTGCTGTCTGATGTTCTGCTGTCTGATGTTCTGCTGACTGTTGTTCTGATGTTCTGCGTCTGATGTTCTGCTGTCTGATGTTCTGTTGTCTGATGTTCTGCTATCTGATGTTCTGCAGTCTGATGTTCTGCTGTCTGATGTTCTGATGTCCTGCCGTCTGATGTCCTGCTGTCTGATGTCCTGCTGTCTGATGTTCTGCTGTCTGATGTTCTGCTGTCTGATGTCCTGCTGTCTGATGTTCTGCCTTCTGATGTTCTGATGTCCTGCTGTATGATGTTCTGCTGTCTGATGTTCTGCTGTCTGATGTTCTGCTGTCTAATGTTCTGTTGTCTGATGATCTGTTGCCTGATGTTCTGCTGTCTGCTGTTCTGATATTCTGCTGTCTGATGTCCTGCTGTCTGATGTCCTGCTGTCTGATGTTCTGTTGTCTGATGTTCTGCTGTCTGATGTTCTGATGTTCTGATGTCCTGCTGTCTGATGTTCTAATGTTCTGCTGTCTGATGTCCTGCTGTCTGATGTTCTGATGTTCTGCTGTCTGATGTTCTGATGTTCTGCTGTCTGCTGTTCTGATGTTCTGCTGTCTGATGTCCTGCTGTCTGATGTTCTGCTGTCTGATGTTCTGCTGTCTGATGTCCTGCTGTCTGATGTTCTGCTGTCTGATGTCCTGCTGTCTGATGTCCTGCTGTCTGATGTCCTGCTGTCTGATGTTCTGCTGTCTGATGTTCTGCTATCTGATGTTCTGAAGTTCTGCTGTCTGATGTCCTGCTGTCTGATGTTCTGCTGTCTAATGTTCTGTTGTCTGATGATCTGTTGCCTGATGTTCTGCTGTCTGCTGTTCTGATATTCTGCTGTCTGATGTCCTGCTGTCTGATGTCCTGCTGTCTGATGTTCTGTTGTCTGATGTTCTGCTGTCTGATGTTCTGATGTTCTGCTGTCTGATGTCCTGCTGTCTGATGTTCTAATGTTCTGCTGTCTGATGTCCTGCTGTCTGATGTTCTGATGTTCTGCTGTCTGATGTCCTGCTGTCTGATGTTCTAATGTCCTGCTGTCTGATGTCCTGCTGTCTGATGTCCTGCTGTCTGATGTTCTGCTGTCTGATGTTCTGCTATCTGATGTTCTGAAGTTCTGCTGTCTGATGTCCTGCTGTCTGATGTTCTGCTGTCTGATGTTCTGCTGTCTGATGTTCTGATGTTCTGCTGTCTGATGTTCTGCTGTCTGATGTTCTGCTGTCTGATGTCCTGCTGTCTGATGTTCTGCTGTCTGATGTTCTGCTGTCTGATGTTCTGCTGACTGTTGTTCTGCTGTCTGATGTTCTGATGTTCTGCTGTCTGATGTTCTGCTGACTGATGTTCTGCTGTCTGATGTTCTGCTGACTGATGTTCTGCTGTCTGATGTCCTGCTGTCTGATGTTCTGCTCTCTGATGTTTTGATGTTCTGCTGTCTGATGTTCTGATGTTCTGCTGTCTGCTGTTCTGATGTTCTGCTGTCTGATGTTCTGATGTCCTGCTGTCTGATGTTCTGATGTTCTGCTGTCTGATGTTCTGATGTTCTGCTGTCTGCTGTTCTGCTGTCTGATGTTCTGCTGTCTGATGTTCTGCTGTCTGATGTTCTGTTCTGCTGTCTGATGTCCTGCTCTCTGATGTTCTGATGTTCTGCTGTCTGATGTTCTGCTGTCTGATGTTCTGATGTTCTGCTGTCTGATGTCCTGCTGTCCTATGTTCTGCTGTCTGATGTGCTGCTGTCTGATGTTCTGCTGTCTGATGTTCTGCTGACTGTTGTTCTGATGTTCTGCGTCTGATGTTCTGCTGTCTGATGTTCTGTTGTCTGATGTTCTGCTATCTGATGTTCTGCAGTCTGATGTTCTGCTGTCTGATGTTCTGATGTCCTGCCGTCTGATGTCCTGCTGTCTGATGTCCTGCTGTCTGATGTTCTGCTGTCTGATGTTCTGCTGTCTGATGTCCTGCTGTCTGATGTTCTGCCTTCTGATGTTCTGATGTCCTGCTGTATGATGTTCTGCTGTCTGATGTTCTGCTGTCTGATGTTCTGCTGTCTAATGTTCTGTTGTCTGATGATCTGTTGCCTGATGTTCTGCTGTCTGCTGTTCTGATATTCTGCTGTCTGATGTCCTGCTGTCTGATGTCCTGCTGTCTGATGTTCTGTTGTCTGATGTTCTGCTGTCTGATGTTCTGATGTTCTGATGTCCTGCTGTCTGATGTTCTAATGTTCTGCTCTCTGATGTCCTGCTGTCTGATGTTCTGATGTTCTGCTGTCTGATGTTCTGATGTTCTGCTGTCTGCTGTTCTGATGTTCTGCTGTCTGATGTTCTGCTGTCTGATGTTCTGCTGTCTGATGTCCTGCTGTCTGATGTCCTGCTGTCTGATGTCCTGCTGTCTGATGTTCTGCTGTCTGATGTTCTGCTATCTGATGTTCTGAAGTTCTGCTGTCTGATGTCCTGCTGTCTGATGTTCTGCTGTCTAATGTTCTGTTGTCTGATGATCTGTTGCCTGATGTTCTGCTGTCTGCTGTTCTGATATTCTGCTGTCTGATGTCCTGCTG
Source organism: Salmo salar (assembly GCF_965601325.2). NCBI lineage: Eukaryota > Metazoa > Chordata > Actinopteri > Salmoniformes > Salmonidae > Salmo > Salmo salar. Next base: position 53,778,575 of record NC_138301.1, read on the forward strand.
TCTGATGTCCTGCTGTCTGATGTTCTGTTGTCTGATGTTCTGCTGTCTGTTGTTCTGATGTTCTGCTGTCTGATGTCCTGCTGTCTGATGTTATAATGTTCTGCTGTCTGATGTCCTGCTGTCTGATGTTCTGATGTTCTGCTGTCTGATGTTCTGATGTTCTGCTGTCTGCTGTTCTGATGTTCTGCTGTCTGATGTCCTGCTGTCTGATGTTCTGCTGTCTGATGTTCTGCTGTCTGATGTCCTGCTGTCTGATGTTCTGCTGTCTGATGTCCTGCTGTCTGATGTCCTGCTGTCTGATGTCCTGCTGTCTGATGTTCTGCTGTCTGATGTTCTGCTATCTGATGTTCTGAAGTTCTGCTGTCTGATGTCCTGCTGTCTGATGTTCTGCTGTCTGATGTTCTGCTGTCTGATGTTCTGATGTTCTGCTGTCTGATGTTCTGCTGTCTGATGTTCTGCTGTCTGATGTCCTGCTGTCTGATGTTCTGCTGTCTGATGTTCTGCTGTCTGATGTTCTGCTGACTGTTGTTCTGCTGTCTGATGTTCTGATGTTCTGCTGTCTGATGTTGTGCTGACTGATGTTCTGCTGTCTGATGTTCTGCTGACTGATGTTCTGCTGTCTGATGTCCTGCTGTCTGATGTTCTGCTCTCTGATGTTTTGATGTTCTGCTGTCTGATGTTCTGATGTTCTGCTGTCTGCTGTTCTGATGTTCTGCTGTCTGATGTTCTGATGTCCTGCTGTCTGATGTTCTGATGTTCTGCTGTCTGATGTTCTGATGTTCTGCTGTCTGCTGTTCTGCTGTCTGATGTTCTGCTGTCTGATGTTCTGCTGTCTGATGTTCTGTTCTGCTGTCTGATGTCCTGCTCTCTGATGTTCTGATGTTCTGCTGTCTGATGTTCTGCTGTCTGATGTTCTGATGTTCTGCTGTCTGATGTCCTGCTGTCCTATGTTCTGCTGTCTGATGTGCTGCTGTCTGATGTTCTGCTGTCTGATGTTCTGCTGACTGTTGTTCTGATGTTCTGCGTCTGATGTTCTGCTGTCTGATGTTCTGTTGTCTGATGTTCTGCTATCTGATGTTCTGCAGTCTGATGTTCTGCTGTCTGATGTTCTGATGTCCTGCCGTCTGATGTCCTGCTGTCTGATGTCCTGCTGTCTGATGTTCTGCTGTCTGATGTTCTGCTGTCTGATGTCCTGCTGTCTGATGTTCTGCCTTCTGATGTTCTGATGTCCTGCTGTATGATGTTCTGCTGTCTGATGTTCTGCTGTCTGATGTTCTGCTGTCTAATGTTCTGTTGTCTGATGATCTGTTGCCTGATGTTCTGCTGTCTGCTGTTCTGATATTCTGCTGTCTGATGTCCTGCTGTCTGATGTCCTGCTGTCTGATGTTCTGTTGTCTGATGTTCTGCTGTCTGATGTTCTGATGTTCTGATGTCCTGCTGTCTGATGTTCTAATGTTCTGCTCTCTGATGTCCTGCTGTCTGATGTTCTGATGTTCTGCTGTCTGATGTTCTGATGTTCTGCTGTCTGCTGTTCTGATGTTCTGCTGTCTGATGTTCTGCTGTCTGATGTTCTGCTGTCTGATGTCCTGCTGTCTGATGTCCTGCTGTCTGATGTCCTGCTGTCTGATGTTCTGCTATCTGATGTTCTGAAGTTCTGCTGTCTGATGTCCTGCTGTCTGATGTTCTGCTGTCTAATGTTCTGTTGTCTGATGATCTGTTGCCTGATGTTCTGCTGTCTGCTGTTCTGATATTCTGCTGTCTGATGTCCTGCTGTCTGATGTCCTGCTGTCTGATGTTCTGTTGTCTGATGTTCTGCTGTCTGTTGTTCTGATGTTCTGCTGTCTGATGTCCTGCTGTCTGATGTTATAATGTTCTGCTGTCTGATGTCCTGCTGTCTGATGTTCTGATGTTCTGCTGTCTGATGTTCTGATGTTCTGCTGTCTGCTGTTCTGATGTTCTGCTGTCTGATGTCCTGCTGTCTGATGTTCTGCTGTCTGATGTTCTGCTGTCTGATGTCCTGCTGTCTGATGTTCTGCTGTCTGATGTCCTGCTGTCTGATGTCCTGCTGTCTGATGTTCTGCTGTCTGATGTTCTGCTATCTGATGTTCTGAAGTTCTGCTGTCTGATGTCCTGCTGTCTGATGTTCTGCTGTCTGATGTTCTGCTGTCTGATGTTCTGATGTTCTGCTGTCTGATGTTCTGCTGTCTGATGTTCTGCTGTCTGATGTCCTGCTGTCTGATGTTCTGCTGTCTGATGTTCTGCTGTCTGATGTTCTGCTGACTGTTGTTCTGCTGTCTGATGTTCTGATGTTCTGCTGTCTGATGTTGTGCTGACTGATGTTCTGCTGTCTGATGTTCTGCTGACTGATGTTCTGCTGTCTGATGTCCTGCTGTCTGATGTTCTGCTCTCTGATGTTTTGATGTTCTGCTGTCTGATGTTCTGATGTTCTGCTGTCTGCTGTTCTGATGTTCTGCTGTCTGATGTTCTGATGTCCTGCTGTCTGATGTTCTGATGTTCTGCTGTCTGATGTTCTGATGTTCTGCTGTCTGCTGTTCTGCTGTCTGATGTTCTGCTGTCTGATGTTCTGCTGTCTGATGTTCTGTTCTGCTGTCTGATGTCCTGCTCTCTGATGTTCTGATGTTCTGCTGTCTGATGTTCTGCTGTCTGATGTTCTGATGTTCTGCTGTCTGATGTCCTGCTGTCCTATGTTCTGCTGTCTGATGTGCTGCTGTCTGATGTTCTGCTGTCTGATGTTCTGCTGACTGTTGTTCTGATGTTCTGCGTCTGATGTTCTGCTGTCTGATGTTCTGTTGTCTGATGTTCTGCTATCTGATGTTCTGCAGTCTGATGTTCTGCTGTCTGATGTTCTGATGTCCTGCCGTCTGATGTCCTGCTGTCTGATGTCCTGCTGTCTGATGTTCTGCTGTCTGATGTTCTGCTGTCTGATGTCCTGCTGTCTGATGTTCTGCCTTCTGATGTTCTGATGTCCTGCTGTATGATGTTCTGCTGTCTGATGTTCTGCTGTCTGATGTTCTGCTGTCTAATGTTCTGTTGTCTGATGATCTGTTGCCTGATGTTCTGCTGTCTGCTGTTCTGATATTCTGCTGTCTGATGTCCTGCTGTCTGATGTCCTGCTGTCTGATGTTCTGTTGTCTGATGTTCTGCTGTCTGATGTTCTGATGTTCTGCTGTCTGATGTCCTGCTGTCTGATGTTCTAATGTTCTGCTGTCTGATGTCCTGCTGTCTGATGTTCTGATGTTCTGCTGTCTGATGTTCTGATGTTCTGCTGTCTGCTGTTCTGATGTTCTGCTGTCTGATGTCCTGCTGTCTGATGTTCTGCTGTCTGATGTTCTGCTGTCTGATGTCCTGCTGTCTGATGTTCTGCTGTCTGATGTCCTGCTGTCTGATGTCCTGCTGTCTGATGTCCTGCTGTCTGATGTTCTGCTGTCTGATGTTCTGCTATCTGATGTTCTGAAGTTCTGCTGTCTGATGTCCTGCTGTCTGATGTTCTGCTGTCTGATGTTCTGCTGTCTGATGTTCTGTTGTCTGATGTTCTGTTGTCTGATGTTCTGATGTTCTGCTGTCTGATGTTCTGTTGTCTGATGTTCTGTTGTCTGATGTTCTGATGTTCTGCTGTCTGATGTTCTGCTGTCTGATGTTCTGCTGTCTGATGTTCTGTTGTCTGATGTTCTGTTGTCTGATGTTCTGTTGTCTGATGTTCTGCTGTCTGATGTTCTGCTGTCTGATGTTCTGTTCTGCTGTCTGATGTCCTGCTCTCTGATGTTCTGATGTTCTGCTGTCTGATGTTCTGCTGTCTGATGTTCTGATGTTCTGCTGTCTGATGTCCTGCTGTCCTATGTTCTGCTGTCTGATGTGCTGCTGTCTGATGTTCTGCTGTCTGATGTTCTGCTGACTGTTGTTCTGATGTTCTGCGTCTGATGTTCTGCTGTCTGATGTTCTGTTGTCTGATGTTCTGCTATCTGATGATCTGCAGTCTGATGTTCTGCTGTCTGATGTTCTGATGTCCTGCCGTCTGATGTCCTGCTGTCTGATGTCCTGCTGTCTGATGTTCTGCTGTCTGATGTTCTGCTGTCTGATGTCCTGCTGTCTGATGTTCTGCCTTCTGATGTTCTGATGTCCTGCTGTATGATGTTCTGCTGTCTGATGTTCTGCTGTCTGATGTTCTGCTGTCTAATGTTCTGTTGTCTGATGATCTGTTGCCTGATGTTCTGCTGTCTGCTGTTCTGATATTCTGCTGTCTGATGTCCTGCTGTCTGATGTCCTGCTGTCTGATGTTCTGTTGTCTGATGTTCTGCTGTCTGATGTTCTGATGTTCTGCTGTCTGATGTCCTGCTGTCTGATGTTCTAATGTTCTGCTGTCTGATGTCCTGCTGTCTGATGTTCTGATGTTCTGCTGTCTGATGTTCTGATGTTCTGCTGTCTGCTGTTCTGATGTTCTGCTGTCTGATGTCCTGCTGTCTGATGTTCTGCTGTCTGATGTTCTGCTGTCTGATGTCCTGCTGTCTGATGTTCTGCTGTCTGATGTCCTGCTGTCTGATGTCCTGCTGTCTGATGTCCTGCTGTCTGATGTTCTGCTGTCTGATGTTCTGCTATCTGATGTTCTGAAGTTCTGCTGTCTGATGTCCTGCTGTCTGATGTTCTGCTGTCTGATGTTCTGCTGTCTGATGTTCTGTTGTCTGATGTTCTGTTGTCTGATGTTCTGATGTTCTGCTGTCTGATGTTCTGTTGTCTGATGTTCTGTTGTCTGATGTTCTGATGTTCTGCTGTCTGATGTTCTGCTGTCTGATGTTCTGCTGTCTGATGTTCTGTTGTCTGATGTTCTGTTGTCTGATGTTCTGTTGTCTGATGTTCTGCTGTCTGATGTTCTGCTGTCTGATGTTCTGTTCTGCTGTCTGATGTCCTGCTCTCTGATGTTCTGATGTTCTGCTGTCTGATGTTCTGCTGTCTGATGTTCTGATGTTCTGCTGTCTGATGTCCTGCTGTCCTATGTTCTGCTGTCTGATGTGCTGCTGTCTGATGTTCTGCTGTCTGATGTTCTGCTGACTGTTGTTCTGATGTTCTGCGTCTGATGTTCTGCTGTCTGATGTTCTGTTGTCTGATGTTCTGCTATCTGATGTTCTGCAGTCTGATGTTCTGCTGTCTGATGTTCTGATGTCCTGCCGTCTGATGTCCTGCTGTCTGATGTCCTGCTGTCTGATGTTCTGCTGTCTGATGTTCTGCTGTCTGATGTCCTGCTGTCTGATGTTCTGCCTTCTGATGTTCTGATGTCCTGCTGTATGATGTTCTGCTGTCTGATGTTCTGCTGTCTGATGTTCTGCTGTCTAATGTTCTGTTGTCTGATGATCTGTTGCCTGATGTTCTGCTGTCTGCTGTTCTGATATTCTGCTGTCTGATGTCCTGCTGTCTGATGTCCTGCTGTCTGATGTTCTGTTGTCTGATGTTCTGCTGTCTGATGTTCTGATGTTCTGCTGTCTGATGTCCTGCTGTCTGATGTTCTAATGTTCTGCTGTCTGATGTCCTGCTGTCTGATGTTCTGATGTTCTGCTGTCTGATGTTCTGATGTTCTGCTGTCTGCTGTTCTGATGTTCTGCTGTCTGATGTCCTGCTGTCTGATGTTCTGCTGTCTGATGTTCTGCTGTCTGATGTCCTGCTGTCTGATGTTCTGCTGTCTGATGTCCTGCTGTCTGATGTCCTGCTGTCTGATGTCCTGCTGTCTGATGTTCTGCTGTCTGATGTTCTGCTATCTGATGTTCTGAAGTTCTGCTGTCTGATGTTCTGCTGTCTGATGTTCTGCTGTCTGATGTTCTGCTGTCTGATGTTCTGTTGTCTGATGTTCTGTTGTCTGATGTTCTGATGTTCTGCTGTCTGATGTTCTGTTGTCTGATGTTCTGTTGTCTGATGTTCTGATGTTCTGCTGTCTGATGTTCTGCTGTCTGATGTTCTGCTGTCTGATGTTCTGTTGTCTGATGTTCTGTTGTCTGATGTTCTGTTGTCTGATGTTCTGATGTTCTGCGTTCTGATGTTCTGCTATCTGCTGTTCTGCTGTCTGATGTTCTGCTGTCTGATGTCCTGCTGTCTGATGTCCTGCTGTCTGATGTTCTGCTGTCTGATGTTCTGTTCTGCTGTCTGATGTTCTGCTGTCTGATGTTCTGCTGTCTGATGTTCTGCTGTCTGATGTCCTGCTGTCTGATGTTCTGCTGACTGTTGTTCTGCTGTCTGATGTTCTGCTGTCTGATGTTCTGCTGTCTGATGTTCTGCTGACTGATGTCCTGCTGTCTGATGTTCTGCTGTCTGATGTTCTGCTGTCTGATGTTCTGATGTTCTGCTGTCTGCTGTTCTGATGTCCTGCTGTCTGATGTTCTGCTGTCTGATGTTCTGATGTTCTGCTGTCTGCTGTTCTGATGTTCTGCTGTCTGATGTCCTGCTGTCTGATGTTCTGCTGTCTGATGTTCTGCTGTCTGATGTTCTGCTCTCTGATGTCCTGCTGTCTGATGTCCTGCTGTCTGATGTTCTGCTGTCTGATGTTCTGCTGTTCTGCTGTCTGATGTCCTGCTGTCTGATGTTCTGCTGTCTGATGTTCTGCTGTCTGATGTTCTGTTGTCTGATGTTCTGCTGTCTGATGTTCTGCTGTCTGATGTTCTGCTGTCTGATGTCCTGCTGTCTGATGTTCTGCTGTCTGATGTCCTGCTGTCTGATGTTCTGCTGTCTGATGTTCTGTTCTGCTGTCTGATGTCCTGCTGTCTGATGTTCTGATGTTCTGCTGTCTGATGTTCTGCTGTCTGATGTCCTGCTGTCTGATGTTCTGCTGTCTGATGTTCTGCTGACTGTTGTTCTGCTGTCTGATGTTCTGCTGACTGATGTTCTGCTGTCTGATGTTCTGCTGTCTGATGTCCTGCTGACTGATGTCCTGCTGTCCGATGTCCTGCTGTCTGATGTTCTGCTCTCTGATGTTCTGATGTTCTGCTGTCTGATGTTCTGATGTTCTGATGTTCTGCTGTCTGATGTTCTGCTGTCTGATGTCCTGCTGTCTGATGTTCTGCTGTCTGATGTTCTGATGTTCTGCTGTCTGCTGTTCTGATGTTCTGCTGTCTGATGTCCTGCTGTCTGATGTTCTGCTGTCTGATGTTCTGCTGTCTGATGTTCTGCTGTCTGATGTTCTGCTCTCTGATGTTCTGATGTTCTGCTGTCTGATGTTCTGATGTTCTGCTGTCTGCTGTTCTGATGTTCTTCTGTCTGATGTTCTGCTGTCTGATGTCCTGCTGTCTGATGTTCTGATGTTCTGCTGTCTGATGTTCTGATGTTCTGCTGTGTGCTGTTCTGATGTTCTGCTGTCTGATGTCCTGCTGTCTGATGTTCTGCTGTCTGATGTTCTGCTGTCTGATGTTCTGCTGTCTGATGTTCTGTTCTCTGATGTTCTGTTCTGCTGTCTGATGTCCTGCTGTCTGATGTTCTGATGTTCTGCTGTCTGATGTTCTGCTGTCTGATGTTCTGATGTTCTGCTGTCTGATGTCCTGCTGTCTGATGTTCTGCTGTCTGATGTTCTGCTGTCTGATGTTCTGCTGACTGTTGTTCTGATGTTCTGCGTCTGATGTTCTGCTGTCTGATGTTCTGTTGTCTGATGTTCTGCTGTCTGATGTTCTGCAGTCTGATGTTCTGCTGTCTGATGTTCTGATGTTCTGCCGTCTGATGTCCTGCTGTTTTATGTCCTGCTGTCTGATGTTCTGCTGTCTGATGTTCTGCTGTCTGATGTCCTGCTGTCTGATGTTCTGCCTTCTGATGTTCTGATGTCCTGCTGTATGATGTTCTGCTGTCTGATGTTCTGCTGTCTGATGTTCTGCTGTCTAATGTTCTTTTGTCTGATGATCTGTTGCCTGATGTTCTGCTGTCTGCTGTTCTGATATTCTGCTGTCTGATGTCCTGCTGTCTGATGTCCTGCTGTCTGATGTTCTGTTGTCTGATGTTCTGCTGTCTGATGTTCTGATGTTCTGCTGTCTGATGTCCTGCTGTCTGATGTTCTAATGTTCTGCTGTCTGATGTCCTGCTGTCTGATGTTCTGATGTTCTGCTGTCTGATGTTCTGCTGTCTGATGTCCTGCTGTCTGATGTCCTGCTGTCTGATGTCCTGCTGTCTGATGTTCTGCTGTCTGATGTTCTGCTGTCTGATGTTCTGCTGACTGTTGTTCTGCTGTCTGATGTTCTGATGTTCTGCTGTCTGATGTTCTGCTGACTGATGTTCTGCTGTCTGATGTTCTGCTGTCTGATGTTCTGCTGACTGATGTTCTGCTGTCTGATGTCCTGCTGTCTGATGTTCTGCTCTCTGATGTTTTGATGTTCTGCTGTCTGATGTTCTGATGTTCTGCTGTCTGCTGTTCTGATGTTCTGCTGTCTGATGTTCTGATGTCCTGCTGTCTGATGTTCTGCTGTCTGATGTTCTGATGTTCTGCTGTCTGCTGTTCTGATGTTCTGCTGTCTGATGTTCTGCTGTCTGATGTTCTGCTGTCTGATGTTCTGTTCTGCTGTCTGATGTCCTGCTCTCTGATGTTCTGATGTTCTGCTGTCTGATGTTCTGCTGTCTCATGTTCTGATGTTCTGCTGTCTGATGTCCTGCTGTCCTATGTTCTGCTGTCTGATGTTCTGATGTTCTGCTGTCTGCTGTTCTGATGTTCTGCTGTCTGATGTTCTGATGTCCTGCTGTCTGATGTTCTGCTGTCTGATGTTCTGATGTTCTGCTGTCTGCTGTTCTGATGTTCTGCTGTCTGATGTTCTGCTGTCTGATGTTCTGCTGTCTGATGTTCTGTTCTGCTGTCTGATGTCCTGCTCTCTGATGTTCTGATGTTCTGCTGTCTGATGTTCTGCTGTCTCATGTTCTGTTGTCTGATGTTCTGCTGTCTGATGTTCTGATGTTCTGCTGTCTGATGTCCTGCTGTCTGATGTTCTAATGTTCTGCTGTCTGATGTCCTGCTGTCTGATGTTCTGATGTTCTGCTGTCTGATGTTCTGATGTTCTGCTGTCTGCTGTTCTGATGTTCTGCTGTCTGATGTCCTGCTGTCTGATGTTCTGCTGTCTGATGTTCTGCTGTCTGATGTCCTGCTGTCTGATGTTCTGCTGTCTGATGTTCTGCTGTCTGATGTTCTGTTCTGCTGTCTGATGTCCTGCTCTCTGATGTTCTGATGTTCTGCTGTCTGATGTTCTGCTGTCTCATGTTCTGATGTTCTGCTGTCTGATGTCCTGCTGTCCTATGTTCTGCTGTCTGATGTTCTGATGTTCTGCTGTCTGCTGTTCTGATGTTCTGCTGTCTGATGTTCTGATGTCCTGCTGTCTGATGTTCTGCTGTCTGATGTTCTGATGTTCTGCTGTCTGCTGTTCTGATGTTCTGCTGTCTGATGTTCTGCTGTCTGATGTTCTGCTGTCTGATGTTCTGTTCTGCTGTCTGATGTCCTGCTCTCTGATGTTCTGATGTTCTGCTGTCTGATGTTCTGCTGTCTCATGTTCTGTTGTCTGATGTTCTGCTGTCTGATGTTCTGATGTTCTGCTGTCTGATGTCCTGCTGTCTGATGTTCTAATGTTCTGCTGTCTGATGTCCTGCTGTCTGATGTTCTGATGTTCTGCTGTCTGATGTTCTGATGTTCTGCTGTCTGCTGTTCTGATGTTCTGCTGTCTGATGTCCTGCTGTCTGATGTTCTGCTGTCTGATGTTCTGCTGTCTGATGTCCTGCTGTCTGATGTTCTGCTGTCTGATGTCCTGCTGTCTGATGTCCTGCTGTCTGATGTCCTGCTGTCTGATGTTCTGCTGTCTGATGTTCTGCTATCTGATGTTCTGAAGTTCTGCTGTCTGATGTCCTGCTGTCTGATGTTCTGCTGTCTGATGTTCTGCTGTCTGATGTTCTGTTGTCTGATGTTCTGTTGTCTGATGTTCTGATGTTCTGCTGTCTGATGTTCTGTTGTCTGATGTTCTGTTGTCTGATGTTCTGATGTTCTGCTGTCTGATGTTCTGCTGTCTGATGTTCTGCTGTCTGATGTTCTGTTGTCTGATGTTCTGTTGTCTGATGTTCTGTTGTCTGATGTTCTGATGTTCTGCGTTCTGATGTTCTGCTATCTGCTGTTCTGCTGTCTGATGTTCTGCTGTCTGATGTCCTGCTGTCTGATGTTCTGCTGTCTGATGTCCTGCTGTCTGATGTTCTGCTGTCTGATGTTCTGTTCTGCTGTCTGATGTTCTGCTGTCTGATGTTCTGCTGTCTGATGTCCTGCTGTCTGATGTTCTGCTGACTGTTGTTCTGCTGTCTGATGTTCTGCTGACTGATGTTCTGCTGTCTGATGTTCTGCTGTCTGATGTTCTGCTGACTGATGTCCTGCTGTCTGATGTTCTGCTGTCTGATGTTCTGCTGTCTGATGTTCTGATGTTCTGCTGTCTGCTGTTCTGATGTCCTGCTGTCTGATGTTCTGCTGTCTGATGTTCTGATGTTCTGCTGTCTGCTGTTCTGATGTTCTGCTGTCTGATGTCCTGCTGTCTGATGTTCTGCTGTCTGATGTTCTGCTCTCTGATGTCCTGCTGTCTGATGTCCTGCTGTCTGATGTTCTGCTGTCTGATGTTCTGCTGTTCTGCTGTCTGATGTCCTGCTGTCTGATGTTCTGCTGTCTGATGTTCTGCTGTCTGATGTTCTGTTGTCTGATGTTCTGCTGTCTGATGTTCTGCTGTCTGATGTCCTGCTGTCTGATGTCCTGCTGTCTGATGTTCTGCTGTCTGATGTTCTGTTCTGCTGTCTGATGTCCTGCTGTCTGATGTTCTGATGTTCTGCTGTCTGATGTTCTGCTGTCTGATGTTCTGCTGTCTGATGTCCTGCTGTCTGATGTTCTGCTGTCTGATGTTCTGCTGACTGTTGTTCTGCTGTCTGATGTTCTGCTGACTGATGTTCTGCTGTCTGATGTTCTGCTGTCTGATGTTCTGCTGACTGATGTCCTGCTGTCCGATGTCCTGCTGTCTGATGTTCTGCTCTCTGATGTTCTGATGTTCTGCTGTCTGATGTTCTGATGTTCTGATGTTCTGCTGTCTGATGTTCTGCTGTCTGATGTCCTGCTGTCTGATGTTCTGCTGTCTGATGTTCTGATGTTCTGCTGTCTGCTGTTCTGATGTTCTGCTGTCTGATGTCCTGCTGTCTGATGTTCTGCTGTCTGATGTTCTGCTGTCTGATGTTCTGCTGTCTGATGTTCTGCTCTCTGATGTTCTGATGTTCTGCTGTCTGATGTTCTGATGTTCTGCTGTCTGCTGTTCTGATGTTCTTCTGTCTGATGTTCTGCTGTCTGATGTCCTGCTGTCTGATGTTCTGATGTTCTGCTGTCTGATGTTCTGATGTTCTGCTGTCTGCTGTTCTGATGTTCTGCTGTCTGATGTCCTGCTGTCTGATGTTCTGCTGTCTGATGTTCTGCTGTCTGATGTTCTGCTGTCTGATGTTCTGTTCTCTGATGTTCTGTTCTGCTGTCTGATGTCCTGCTGTCTGATGTTCTGATGTTCTGCTGTCTGATGTTCTGCTGTCTGATGTTCTGATGTTCTGCTGTCTGATGTCCTGCTGTCTGATGTTCTGCTGTCTGATGTTCTGCTGTCTGATGTTCTGCTGACTGTTGTTCTGATGTTCTGCGTCTGATGTTCTGCTGTCTGATGTTCTGTTGTCTGATGTTCTGCTGTCTGATGTTCTGCAGTCTGATGTTCTGCTGTCTGATGTTCTGATGTTCTGCCGTCTGATGTCCTGCTGTTTTATGTCCTGCTGTCTGATGTTCTGCTGTCTGATGTTCTGCTGTCTGATGTCCTGCTGTCTGATGTTCTGCCTTCTGATGTTCTGATGTCCTGCTGTATGATGTTCTGCTGTCTGATGTTCTGCTGTCTGATGTTCTGCTGTCTAATGTTCTTTTGTCTGATGATCTGTTGCCTGATGTTCTGCTGTCTGCTGTTCTGATATTCTGCTGTCTGATGTCCTGCTGTCTGATGTCCTGCTGTCTGATGTTCTGTTGTCTGATGTTCTGCTGTCTGATGTTCTGATGTTCTGCTGTCTGATGTCCTGCTGTCTGATGTTCTAATGTTCTGCTGTCTGATGTCCTGCTGTCTGATGTTCTGATGTTCTGCTGTCTGATGTTCTGCTGTCTGATGTCCTGCTGTCTGATGTCCTGCTGTCTGATGTCCTGCTGTCTGATGTTCTGCTGTCTGATGTTCTGCTGACTGTTGTTCTGCTGTCTGTCTGATGTTCTGATGTTCTGCTTTCTGATGTTCTGCTGACTGATGTTCTGCTGTCTGATGTTCTGCTGTCTGATGTTCTGCTGACTGATGTTCTGCTGTCTGATGTCCTGCTGTCTGATGTTCTGCTCTCTGATGTTTTGATGTTCTGCTGTCTGATGTTCTGATGTTCTGCTGTCTGCTGTTCTGATGTTCTGCTGTCTGATGTTCTGATGTCCTGCTGTCTGATGTTCTGCTGTCTGATGTTCTGATGTTCTGCTGTCTGCTGTTCTGATGTTCTGCTGTCTGATGTTCTGCTGTCTGATGTTCTGCTGTCTGATGTTCTGTTCTGCTGTCTGATGTCCTGCTCTCTGATGTTCTGATGTTCTGCTGTCTGATGTTCTGCTGTCTCATGTTCTGATGTTCTGCTGTCTGATGTCCTGCTGTCCTATGTTCTGCTGTCTGATGTTCTGATGTTCTGCTGTCTGCTGTTCTGATGTTCTGCTGTCTGATGTTCTGATGTCCTGCTGTCTGATGTTCTGCTGTCTGATGTTCTGATGTTCCGCTGTCTGCTGTTCTGATGTTCTGCTGTCTGATGTTCTGCTGTCTGATGTTCTGCTGTCTGATGTTCTGTTCTGCTGTCTGATGTCCTGCTCTCTGATGTTCTGATGTTCTGCTGTCTGATGTTCTGCTGTCTCATGTTCTGATGTTCTGCTGTCTGATGTCCTGCTGTCCTATGTTCTGCTGTCTGATGTGCTGCTGTCTGATGTTCTGCTGTCTGATGTTCTGTTGACTGTTGTTCTGATGTTCTGCGTCTGATGTTCTGCTGTCTGATGTTCTGTTGTCTGATGTTCTGCTATCTGATGTTCTGCAGTCTGATGTTCTGCTGTCTGCTGTTCTGATATTCTGCTGTCTGATGTCCTGCTGTCTGATGTCCTGCTGTCTGATGTTCTGTTGTCTGATGTTCTGCTGTCTGATGTTCTGATGTTCTGATGTCCTGCTGTCTGATGTTCTAATGTTCTGCTGTCTGATGTCCTGCTGTCTGATGTTCTGATGTTCTGCTGTCTGATGTTCTGATGTTCTGCTGTCTGCTGTTCTGATGTTCTGCTGTCTGATGTCCTGCTGTCTGATGTTCTGCTGTCTGATGTTCTGCTGTCTGATGTCCTGCTGTCTGATGTTCTGCTGTCTGATGTCCTGCTGTCTGATGTCCTGCTGTCTGATGTCCTGCTGTCTGATGTTCTGCTGTCTGATGTTCTGCTATCTGATGTTCTGAAGTTCTGCTGTCTGATGTCCTGCTGTCTGATGTTCTGCTGTCTAATGTTCTGTTGTCTGATGATCTGTTGCCTGATGTTCTGCTGTCTGCTGTTCTGATATTCTGCTGTCTGATGTCCTGCTGTCTGATGTCCTGCTGTCTGATGTTCTGTTGTCTGATGTTCTGCTGTCTGATGTTCTGATGTTCTGCTGTCTGATGTCCTGCTGTCTGATGTTCTAATGTTCTGCTGTCTGATGTCCTGCTGTCTGATGTTCTGATGTTCTGCTGTCTGATGTTCTGATGTTCTGCTGTCTGATGTTCTGCTGTCTGATGTTCTGCTGTCTGATGTTCTGTTGTCTGATGTTCTGATGTTCTGCTGTCTGATGTTCCGCTGTCTGATGTTCTGCTGTCTGATGTTCTGTTGTCTGATGTTCTGTTGTCTGATGTTCTGATGTTCTGCGTTCTGATGTTCTGCGTTCTGATGTTCTGCTGTCTGATGTTCTGCTGTCTGATGTCCTGCTGTCTGATGTTCTGCTGTCTGATGTCCTGCTGTCTGATGTTCTGCTGTCTGATGTTCTGTTCTGCTGTCTGATGTCCTGCTGTCTGATGTTCTGATGTTCTGCTGTCTGATGTTCTGCTGTCTGATGTTCTGCTGTCTGATGTCCTGCTGTCTGATGTTCTGCTGACTGTTGTTCTGCTGTCTGATGTTCTGCTGTCTGATGTTCTGCTGACTGATGTTCTGCTGTCTGATGTTCTGCTGTCTGATGTTCTGCTGTCTGATGTTCTGTTGTCTGATGTTCTGTTGTCTGATGTTCTGATGTTCTGCTGTCTGATGTTCTGCTGTCTGATGTTCTGTTGTCTGATGTTCTGTTGTCTGATGTTCTGATGTTCTGCGTTCTGATGTTCTGCTATCTGCTGTTCTGCTGTCTGATGTTCTGCTGTCTGATGTCCTGCTGTCTGATGTTCTGCTGTCTGATGTCCTGCTGTCTGATGTTCTGCTGTCTGATGTTCTGTTCTGCTGTCTGATGTTCTGCTGTCTGATGTTCTGCTGTCTGATGTCCTGCTGTCTGATGTTCTGCTGACTGTTGTTCTGCTGTCTGATGTTCTGCTGACTGATGTTCTGCTGTCTGATGTTCTGCTGTCTGATGTTCTGCTGACTGATGTCCTGCTGTCTGATGTTCTGCTCTCTGATGTTCTGCTGTCTGATGTTCTGATGTTCTGCTGTCTGCTGTTCTGATGTTCTGCTGTCTGATGTTCTGCTGTCTGATGTTCTGATGTTCTGCTGTCTGCTGTTCTGATGTTCTGCTGTCTGATGTCCTGCTGTCTGATGTTCTGCTGTCTGATGTTCTGCTGTCTGATGTTCTGCTCTCTGATGTCCTGCTGTCTGATGTCCTGCTGTCTGATGTTCTGCTGTCTGATGTTCTGCTGTTCTGCTGTCTGATGTCCTGCTGTCTGATGTTCTGCTGTCTGATGTTCTGCTGTCTGATGTTCTGTTGTCTGATGTTCTGCTGTCTGATGTTCTGCGGTCTGATGTTCTGCTGTCTGATGTTCTGCTGTCTGATGTCCTGCTGTCTGATGTTCTGCTGTCTGATGTCCTGCTGTCTGATGTTCTGCTGTCTGATGTTCTGTTCTGCTGTCTGATGTCCTGCTGTCTGATGTTCTGATGTTCTGCTGTCTGATGTTCTGCTGTCTGATGTTCTGCTGTCTGATGTCCTGCTGTCTGATGTTCTGCTGTCTGATGTTCTGCTGACTGTTGTTCTGCTGTCTGATGTTCTGCTGACTGATGTTCTGCTGTCTGATGTTCTGCTGTCTGATGTTCTGCTGACTGATGTCCTGCTGTCCGATGTCCTGCTGTCTGATGTTCTGCTCTCTGATGTTCTGATGTTCTGCTGTCTGATGTTCTGATGTTCTGATGTTCTGCTGTCTGATGTTCTGCTGTCTGATGTCCTGCTGTCTGATGTTCTGCTGTCTGATGTTCTGATGTTCTGCTGTCTGCTGTTCTGATGTTCTGCTGTCTGATGTCCTGCTGTCTGATGTTCTGCTGTCTGATGTTCTGCTGTCTGATGTTCTGCTGTCTGATGTTCTGCTCTCTGATGTTCTGATGTTCTGCTGTCTGATGTTCTGATGTTCTGCTGTCTGCTGTTCTGATGTTCTTCTGTCTGATGTTCTGCTGTCTGATGTCCTGCTGTCTGATGTTCTGATGTTCTGCTGTCTGATGTTCTGATGTTCTGCTGTCTGCTGTTCTGATGTTCTGCTGTCTGATGTCCTGCTGTCTGATGTTCTGCTGTCTGATGTTCTGCTGTCTGATGTTCTGCTGTCTGATGTTCTGTTCTCTGATGTTCTGTTCTGCTGTCTGATGTCCTGCTGTCTGATGTTCTGATGTTCTGCTGTCTGATGTTCTGCTGTCTGATGTTCTGATGTTCTGCTGTCTGATGTCCTGCTGTCTGATGTTCTGCTGTCTGATGTTCTGCTGTCTGATGTTCTGCTGACTGTTGTTCTGATGTTCTGCGTCTGATGTTCTGCTGTCTGATGTTCTGTTGTCTGATGTTCTGCTGTCTGATGTTCTGCAGTCTGATGTTCTGCTGTCTGATGTTCTGATGTTCTGCCGTCTGATGTCCTGCTGTTTTATGTCCTGCTGTCTGATGTTCTGCTGTCTGATGTTCTGCTGTCTGATGTCCTGCTGTCTGATGTTCTGCCTTCTGATGTTCTGATGTCCTGCTGTATGATGTTCTGCTGTCTGATGTTCTGCTGTCTGATGTTCTGCTGTCTAATGTTCTTTTGTCTGATGATCTGTTGCCTGATGTTCTGCTGTCTGCTGTTCTGATATTCTGCTGTCTGATGTCCTGCTGTCTGATGTCCTGCTGTCTGATGTTCTGTTGTCTGATGTTCTGCTGTCTGATGTTCTGATGTTCTGCTGTCTGATGTCCTGCTGTCTGATGTTCTAATGTTCTGCTGTCTGATGTCCTGCTGTCTGATGTTCTGATGTTCTGCTGTCTGATGTTCTGCTGTCTGATGTCCTGCTGTCTGATGTCCTGCTGTCTGATGTCCTGCTGTCTGATGTTCTGCTGTCTGATGTTCTGCTGTTTGATGTTCTGCTGACTGTTGTTCTGCTGTCTGATGTTCTGATGTTCTGCTGTCTGATGTTCTGCTGACTGATGTTCTGCTGTCTGATGTTCTGCTGTCTGATGTTCTGCTGACTGATGTTCTGCTGTCTGATGTCCTGCTGTCTGATGTTCTGCTCTCTGATGTTTTGATGTTCTGCTGTCTGATGTTCTGATGTTCTGCTGTCTGCTGTTCTGATGTTCTGCTGTCTGATGTTCTGATGTCCTGCTGTCTGATGTTCTGCTGTCTGATGTTCTGATGTTCTGCTGTCTGCTGTTCTGATGTTCTGCTGTCTGATGTTCTGCTGTCTGATGTTCTGCTGTCTGATGTTCTGTTCTGCTGTCTGATGTCCTGCTCTCTGATGTTCTGATGTTCTGCTGTCTGATGTTCTGCTGTCTCATGTTCTGATGTTCTGCTGTCTGATGTCCTGCTGTCCTATGTTCTGCTGTCTGATGTGCTGCTGTCTGATGTTCTGCTGTCTGATGTTCTGTTGACTGTTGTTCTGATGTTCTGCGTCTGATGTTCTGCTGTCTGATGTTCTGTTGTCTGATGTTCTGCTATCTGATGTTCTGCAGTCTGATGTTCTGCTGTCTGATGTTCTGATGTCCTGCCGTCTGATGTCCTGCTGTCTGATGTCCTGCTGTCTGATGTTCTGCTGTCTGATGTTCTGCTGTCTGATGTCCTGCTGTCTGATGTTCTGCCTTCTGATGTTCTGATGTCCTGCTGTATGATGTTCTGCTGTCTGATGTTCTGCTGTCTGATGTTCTGCTGTCTAATGTTCTGTTGTCTGATGATCTGTTGCCTGATGTTCTGCTGTCTGCTGTTCTGATATTCTGCTGTCTGATGTCCTGCTGTCTGATGTCCTGCTGTCTGATGTTCTGTTGTCTGATGTTCTGCTGTCTGATGTTCTGATGTTCTGATGTCCTGCTGTCTGATGTTCTAATGTTCTGCTGTCTGATGTCCTGCTGTCTGATGTTCTGATGTTCTGCTGTCTGATGTTCTGATGTTCTGCTGTCTGCTGTTCTGATGTTCTGCTGTCTGATGTCCTGCTGTCTGATGTTCTGCTGTCTGATGTTCTGCTGTCTGATGTCCTGCTGTCTGATGTTCTGCTGTCTGATGTCCTGCTGTCTGATGTCCTGCTGTCTGATGTTCTGCTGTCTGATGTTCTGCTATCTGATGTTCTGAAGTTCTGCTGTCTGATGTCCTGCTGTCTGATGTTCTGCTGTCTAATGTTCTGTTGTCTGATGATCTGTTGCCTGATGTTCTGCTGTCTGCTGTTCTGATATTCTGCTGTCTGATGTCCTGCTGTCTGATGTCCTGCTGTCTGATGTTCTGTTGTCTGATGTTCTGCTGTCTGATGTTCTGATGTTCTGCTGTCTGATGTCCTGCTGTCTGATGCTCTAATGTTCTGCTGTCTGATGTCCTGCTGTCTGATGTTCTGATGTTCTGCTGTCTGATGTTCTGATGTTCTGCTGTCTGCTGTTCTGATGTTCTGCTGTCTGATGTCCTGCTGTCTGATGTTCTGCTGTCTGATGTCCTGCTGTCTGATGTTCTGCTGTCTGATGTCCTGCTGTCTGATGTCCTGCTGTCTGATGTCCTGCTGTCTGATGTTCTGCTGTCTGATGTTCTGCTGTCTGATGTTCTGCTGACTGTTGTTCTGCTGTCTGATGTTCTGATGTTCTGCTGTCTGATGTTCTGCTGACTGATGTTCTGCTGTCTGATGTTCTGCTGTCTGATGTTCTGCTGACTGATGTTCTGCTGTCTGATGTCCTGCTGTCTGATGTTCTGCTCTCTGATGTTTTGATGTTCTGCTGTCTGATGTTCTGATGTTCTGCTGTCTGCTGTTCTGATGTTCTGCTGTCTGATGTTCTGATGTCCTGCTGTCTGATGTTCTGCTGTCTGATGTTCTGATGTTCTGCTGTCTGCTGTTCTGATGTTCTGCTGTCTGATGTTCTGCTGTCTGATGTTCTGCTGTCTGATGTTCTGTTCTGCTGTCTGATGTCCTGCTCTCTGATGTTCTGATGTTCTGCTGTCTGATGTTCTGCTGTCTCATGTTCTGATGTTCTGCTGTCTGATGTCCTGCTGTCCTATGTTCTGCTGTCTGATGTGCTGCTGTCTGATGTTCTGCTGTCTGATGTTCTGTTGACTGTTGTTCTGATGTTCTGCGTCTGATGTTCTGCTGTCTGATGTTCTGTTGTCTGATGTTCTGCTATCTGATGTTCTGCAGTCTGATGTTCTGCTGTCTGATGTTCTGATGTCCTGCCGTCTGATGTCCTGCTGTCTGATGTCCTGCTGTCTGATGTTCTGCTGTCTGATGTTCTGCTGTCTGATGTCCTGCTGTCTGATGTTCTGCCTTCTGATGTTCTGATGTCCTGCTGTATGATGTTCTGCTGTCTGATGTTCTGCTGTCTGATGTTCTGCTGTCTAATGTTCTGTTGTCTGATGATCTGTTGCCTGATGTTCTGCTGTCTGCTGTTCTGATATTCTGCTGTCTGATGTCCTGCTGTCTGATGTCCTGCTGTCTGATGTTCTGTTGTCTGATGTTCTGCTGTCTGATGTTCTGATGTTCTGATGTCCTGCTGTCTGATGTTCTAATGTTCTGCTGTCTGATGTCCTGCTGTCTGATGTTCTGATGTTCTGCTGTCTGCTGTTCTGATGTTCTGCTGTCTGATGTTCTGCTGTCTGATGTTCTGCTGTCTGATGTCCTGCTGTCTGATGTTCTGCTGTCTGATGTCCTGCTGTCTGATGTCCTGCTGTCTGATGTCCTGCTGTCTGATGTTCTGCTGTCTGATGTTCTGCTATCTGATGTTCTGAAGTTCTGCTGTCTGATGTCCTGCTGTCTGATGTTCTGCTGTCTAATGTTCTGTTGTCTGATGATCTGTTGCCTGATGTTCTGCTGTCTGCTGTTCTGATATTCTGCTGTCTGATGTCCTGCTGTCTGATGTCCTGCTGTCTGATGTTCTGTTGTCTGATGTTCTGCTGTCTGATGTTCTGATGTTCTGCTGTCTGATGTCCTGCTGTCTGATGTTCTAATGTTCTGCTGTCTGATGTCCTGCTGTCTGATGTTCTGATGTTCTGCTGTCTGATGTTCTGATGTTCTGCTGTCTGCTGTTCTGATGTTCTGCTGTCTGATGTCCTGCTGTCTGATGTTCTGCTGTCTGATGTTCTGCTGTCTGATGTCCTGCTGTCTGATGTTCTGCTGTCTGATGTCCTGCTGTCTGATGTCCTGCTGTCTGATGTTCTGCTGTCTGATGTTCTGCTATCTGATGTTCTGAAGTTCTGCTGTCTGATGTCCTGCTGTCTGATGTCCTGCTGTCTGATGTTCTGATGTTCTGCTGTCTGATGTTCTGCTGTCTGATGTCCTGCTGTCTGATGTTCTGCTGTCTGATGTTCTGCTGTCTGATGTTCTGCTGACTGTTGTTCTGCTGTCTGATGTTCTGATGTTCTGCTGTCTGATGTTCTGCTGACTGATGTTCTGCTGTCTGATGTTCTGCTGTCTGATGTTCTGCTGACTGATGTTCTGCTGTCTGATGTCCTGCTGTCTGATGTTCTGCTCTCTGATGTTTTGATGTTCTGCTGTCTGATGTTCTGATGTTCTGCTGTCTGCTGTTCTGATGTTCTGCTGTCTGATGTTCTGATGTCCTGCTGTCTGATGTTCTGATGTTCTGCTGTCTGATGTTCTGATGTTCTGCTGTCTGCTGTTCTGCTGTCTGATGTTCTGCTGTCTGATGTTCTGCTGTCTGATGTTCTGTTCTGCTGTCTGATGTCCTGCTCTCTGATGTTCTGATGTTCTGCTGTCTGATGTTCTGCTGTCTGATGTTCTGATGTTCTGCTGTCTGATGTCCTGCTGTCCTATGTTCTGCTGTCTGATGTGCTGCTGTCTGATGTTCTGCTGTCTGATGTTCTGCTGACTGTTGTTCTGATGTTCTGCGTCTGATGTTCTGCTGTCTGATGTTCTGTTGTCTGATGTTCTGCTATCTGATGTTCTGCAGTCTGATGTTCTGCTGTCTGATGTTCTGATGTCCTGCCGTCTGATGTCCTGCTGTCTGATGTCCTGCTGTCTGATGTTCTGCTGTCTGATGTTCTGCTGTCTGATGTCCTGCTGTCTGATGATCTGCCTTCTGATGTTCTGATGTCCTGCTGTATGATGTTCTGCTGTCTGATGTTCTGCTGTCTGATGTTCTGCTGTCTAATGTTCTGTTGTCTGATGATCTGTTGCCTGATGTTCTGCTGTCTGCTGTTCTGATATTCTGCTGTCTGATGTCCTGCTGTCTGATGTCCTGCTGTCTGATGTTCTGTTGTCTGATGTTCTGCTGTCTGATGTTCTGATGTTCTGCTGTCTGATGTCCTGCTGTCTGATGTTCTAATGTTCTGCTGTCTGATGTCCTGCTGTCTGATGTCCTGCTGTCTGATGTTCTGTTGTCTGATGTTCTGCTGTCTGATGTTCTGATGTTCTGATGTCCTGCTGTCTGATGTTCTAATGTTCTGCTGTCTGATGTCCTGCTGTCTGATGTTCTGATGTTCTGCTGTCTGATGTTCTGATGTTCTGCTGTCTGCTGTTCTGATGTTCTGCTGTCTGATGTCCTGCTCTCTGATGTTCTGCTGTCTGATGTTCTGCTGTCTGATGTCCTGCTGTCTGATGTTCTGCTGTCTGATGTCCTGCTGTCTGATGTCCTGCTGTCTGATGTCCTGCTGTCTGATGTTCTGCTGTCTGATGTTCTGCTATCTGATGTTCTGAAGTTCTGCTGTCTGATGTCCTGCTGTCTGATGTTCTGCTGTCTAATGTTCTGTTGTCTGATGATCTGTTGCCTGATGTTCTGCTGTCTGCTGTTCTGATATTCTGCTGTCTGATGTCCTGCTGTCTGATGTCCTGCTGTCTGATGTTCTGTTGTCTGATGTTCTGCTGTCTGATGTTCTGATGTTCTGCTGTCTGATGTCCTGCTGTCTGATGTTCTAATGTTCTGCTGTCTGATGTCCTGCTGTCTGATGTTCTGATGTTCTGCTGTCTGATGTTCTGATGTTCTGCTGTCTGCTGTTCTGATGTTCTGCTGTCTGATGTCCTGCTGTCTGATGTTCTGCTGTCTGATGTTCTGCTGTCTGATGTCCTGCTGTCTGATGTTCTGCTGTCTGATGTCCTGCTGTCTGATGTCCTGCTGTCTGATGTTCTGCTGTCTGATGTTCTGCTATCTGATGTTCTGAAGTTCTGCTGTCTGATGTCCTGCTGTCTGATGTCCTGCTGTCTGATGTTCTGATGTTCTGCTGTCTGATGTTCTGCTGTCTGATGTTCTGCTGTCTGATGTCCTGCTGTCTGATGTTCTGCTGTCTGATGTTCTGCTATCTGATGTTCTGCTGACTGTTGTTCTGCTGTCTGATGTTCTGATGTTCTGCTGTCTGATGTTCTGCTGACTGATGTTCTGCTGTCTGATGTTCTGCTGTCTGATGTTCTGCTGACTGATGTTCTGCTGTCTGATGTCCTGCTGTCTGATGTTCTGCTCTCTGATGTTTTGATGTTCTGCTGTCTGATGTTCTGATGTTCTGCTGTCTGCTGTTCTGATTTTCTGCTGTCTGATGTTCTGATGTCCTGCTGTCTGATGTTCTGATGTTCTGCTGTCTGATGTTCTGATGTTCTGCTGTCTGCTGTTCTGCTGTCTGATGTTCTGCTGTCTGATGTTCTGCTGTCTGATGTTCTGTTCTGCTGTCTGATGTCCTGCTCTCTGATGTTCTGATGTTCTGCTGTCTGATGTTCTGCTGTCTGATGTTCTGATGTTCTGCTGTCTGATGTCCTGCTGTCCTATGTTCTGCTGTCTGATGTGCTGCTGTCTGATGTTCTGCTGTCTGATGTTCTGCTGACTGTTGTTCTGATGTTCTGCGTCTGATGTTCTGCTGTCTGATGTTCTGTTGTCTGATGTTCTGCTATCTGATGTTCTGCAGTCTGATGTTCTGCTGTCTGATGTTCTGATGTCCTGCCGTCTGATGTCCTGCTGTCTGATGTCCTGCTGTCTGATGTTCTGCTGTCTGATGTTCTGCTGTCTGATGTCCTGCTGTCTGATGATCTGCCTTCTGATGTTCTGATGTCCTGCTGTATGATGTTCTGCTGTCTGATGTTCTGCTGTCTGATGTTCTGCTGTCTAATGTTCTGTTGTCTGATGATCTGTTGCCTGATGTTCTGCTGTCTGCTGTTCTGATATTCTGCTGTCTGATGTCCTGCTGTCTGATGTCCTGCTGTCTGATGTTCTGTTGTCTGATGTTCTGCTGTCTGATGTTCTGATGATCTGCTGTCTGATGTCCTGCTGTCTGATGTTCTAATGTTCTGCTGTCTGATGTCCTGCTGTCTGATGTTCTGATGTTCTGCTGTCTGATGTTCTGATGTTCTGCTGTCTGCTGTTCTGATGTTCTGCTGTCTGATGTCCTGCTGTCTGATGTTCTGCTGTCTGATGTTCTGCTGTCTGATGTCCTGCTGTCTGATGTTCTGCTGTCTGATGTCCTGCTGTCTGATGTTCTGCTGTCTGATGTTCTGCTATCTGATGTTCTGAAGTTCTGCTGTCTGATGTCCTGCTGTCTGATGTTCTGCTGTCTGATGTTCTGCTGTCTGATGTTCTGATATTCTGCTGTCTGATGTTCTGCTGTCTGATGTCCTGCTGTCTGATGTCCTGCTGTCTGATGTCCTGCTGTCTGATGTTCTGCTGTCAGATGTTCTGCTATCTGATGTTCTGAAGTTCTGCTGTCTGATGTCCTGCTGTCTGATGTTCTGCTGTCTGATGTTCTGCTGTCTGATGTTCTGTTGTTCTGCTGTCTGATGTCCTGCTGTCTGATGTTCTGATGTTCTGCTGTCTGATGTTCTGCTGTCTGATGTTCTGCTGTCTGATGTCCTGCTGTCTGATGTTCTGCTGTTCTGCTGTCTGATGTCCTGCTGTCTGATGTTATGATGTTCTGCTGTCTGATGTTCTGCTGTCTGATGTTCTGCTGTCTGATGTCCTGCTGTCTGATGTTCTGCTGTCTGATGTTCTGCTGTCCTGCTGTCTGATGTTCTGCTCTCTGATGTCCTGCTGTCCTGCTGTCTGATGTTCTGCTGTCTGATGTTCTGTTCTGCTGTCTGAAGTCCTGCTGTCTGATGTTCTGCTGTCTGATGTCCTGCTGTCTGATGTTCTGCTGTCTGATGTCCTGCTGTCTGATGTTCTGCTGTTCTGCTGTCTGATGTCCTGCTGTCTGATGTTCTGCTGTCTGATGTTCTGCTGTCTGATGTTCTGTTGTCTGATGTTCTGATGTTCTGCTGTCTGATGTTCCGCTGTCTGATGTTCTGCTGTCTGATGTTCTGTTGTCTGATGTTCTGTTGTCTGATGTTCTGATGTTCTGCGTTCTGATGTTCTGCGTTCTGATGTTCTGCTGTCTGATGTCCTGCTGTCTGATGTTCTGCTGTCTGATGTCCTGCTGTCTGATGTTCTGCTGTCTGATGTTCTGTTCTGCTGTCTGATGTCCTGCTGTCTGATGTTCTGATGTTCTGCTGTCTGATGTTCTGCTGTCTGATGTTCTGCTGTCTGATGTCCTGCTGTCTAATGTTCTGCTGTCTGATGTTCTGCTGACTGTTGTTCTGTTGTCTGATGTTCTGATGTTCTGCGTTCTGATGTTCTGCTATCTGATGTTCTGCTGTCTGATGTTCTGCTGTCTGATGTCCTGCTGTCTGATGTTCTGCTGTCTGATGTCCTGCTGTCTGATGTTCTGCTGTCTGATGTTCTGTTCTGCTGTCTGATGTTCTGCTGTCTGATGTTCTGCTGTCTGATGTCCTGCTGTCTGATGTTCTGCTGACTGTTGTTCTGCTGTCTGATGTTCTGCTGTCTGATGTTCTGCTGTCTGATGTCCTGCTGTCTGATGTTCTGCTGTCTGATGTCCTGCTGTCTGATGTTCTGCTGTCTGATGTTCTGCTGTCTGATGTTCTGCTGTCTGATGTTCTGTTCTGCTGTCTGATGTCCTGCTCTCTGATGTTCTGATGTTCTGCTGTCTGATGTTCTGCTGTCTCATGTTCTGATGTTCTGCTGTCTGATGTCCTGCTGTCCTATGTTCTGCTGTCTGATGTGCTGCTGTCTGATGTTCTGCTGTCTGATGTTCTGTTGACTGTTGTTCTGATGTTCTGCGTCTGATGTTCTGCTGTCTGATGTTCTGTTGTCTGATGTTCTGCTATCTGATGTTCTGCAGTCTGATGTTCTGCTGTCTGATGTTCTGATGTCCTGCCGTCTGATGTCCTGCTGTCTGATGTCCTGCTGTCTGATGTTCTGCTGTCTGATGTTCTGCTGTCTGATGTCCTGCTGTCTGATGTTCTGCCTTCTGATGTTCTGATGTCCTGCTGTATGATGTTCTGCTGTCTGATGTTCTGCTGTCTGATGTTCTGCTGTCTAATGTTCTGTTGTCTGATGATCTGTTGCCTGATGTTCTGCTGTCTGCTGTTCTGATATTCTGCTGTCTGATGTCCTGCTGTCTGATGTCCTGCTGTCTGATGTTCTGTTGTCTGATGTTCTGCTGTCTGATGTTCTGATGTTCTGATGTCCTGCTGTCTGATGTTCTAATGTTCTGCTGTCTGATGTCCTGCTGTCTGATGTTCTGATGTTCTGCTGTCTGATGTTCTGATGTTCTGCTGTCTGCTGTTCTGATGTTCTGCTGTCTGATGTCCTGCTGTCTGATGTTCTGCTGTCTGATGTTCTGCTGTCTGATGTCCTGCTGTCTGATGTTCTGCTGTCTGATGTCCTGCTGTCTGATGTCCTGCTGTCTGATGTTCTGCTGTCTGATGTTCTGCTATCTGATGTTCTGAAGTTCTGCTGTCTGATGTCCTGCTGTCTGATGTTCTGCTGTCTAATGTTCTGTTGTCTGATGATCTGTTGCCTGATGTTCTGCTGTCTGCTGTTCTGATATTCTGCTGTCTGATGTCCTGCTGTCTGATGTCCTGCTGTCTGATGTTCTGTTGTCTGATGTTCTGCTGTCTGATGTTCTGATGTTCTGCTGTCTGATGTCCTGCTGTCTGATGCTCTAATGTTCTGCTGTCTGATGTCCTGCTGTCTGATGTTCTGATGTTCTGCTGTCTGATGTTCTGATGTTCTGCTGTCTGCTGTTCTGATGTTCTGCTGTCTGATGTCCTGCTGTCTGATGTTCTGCTGTCTGATGTCCTGCTGTCTGATGTTCTGCTGTCTGATGTCCTGCTGTCTGATGTCCTGCTGTCTGATGTCCTGCTGTCTGATGTTCTGCTGTCTGATGTTCTGCTGTCTGATGTTCTGCTGACTGTTGTTCTGCTGTCTGATGTTCTGATGTTCTGCTGTCTGATGTTCTGCTGACTGATGTTCTGCTGTCTGATGTTCTGCTGTCTGATGTTCTGCTGACTGATGTTCTGCTGTCTGATGTCCTGCTGTCTGATGTTCTGCTCTCTGATGTTTTGATGTTCTGCTGTCTGATGTTCTGATGTTCTGCTGTCTGCTGTTCTGATGTTCTGCTGTCTGATGTTCTGATGTCCTGCTGTCTGATGTTCTGCTGTCTGATGTTCTGATGTTCTGCTGTCTGCTGTTCTGATGTTCTGCTGTCTGATGTTCTGCTGTCTGATGTTCTGCTGTCTGATGTTCTGTTCTGCTGTCTGATGTCCTGCTCTCTGATGTTCTGATGTTCTGCTGTCTGATGTTCTGCTGTCTCATGTTCTGATGTTCTGCTGTCTGATGTCCTGCTGTCCTATGTTCTGCTGTCTGATGTGCTGCTGTCTGATGTTCTGCTGTCTGATGTTCTGTTGACTGTTGTTCTGATGTTCTGCGTCTGATGTTCTGCTGTCTGATGTTCTGTTGTCTGATGTTCTGCTATCTGATGTTCTGCAGTCTGATGTTCTGCTGTCTGATGTTCTGATGTCCTGCCGTCTGATGTCCTGCTGTCTGATGTCCTGCTGTCTGATGTTCTGCTGTCTGATGTTCTGCTGTCTGATGTCCTGCTGTCTGATGTTCTGCCTTCTGATGTTCTGATGTCCTGCTGTATGATGTTCTGCTGTCTGATGTTCTGCTGTCTGATGTTCTGCTGTCTAATGTTCTGTTGTCTGATGATCTGTTGCCTGATGTTCTGCTGTCTGCTGTTCTGATATTCTGCTGTCTGATGTCCTGCTGTCTGATGTCCTGCTGTCTGATGTTCTGTTGTCTGATGTTCTGCTGTCTGATGTTCTGATGTTCTGATGTCCTGCTGTCTGATGTTCTAATGTTCTGCTGTCTGATGTCCTGCTGTCTGATGTTCTGATGTTCTGCTGTCTGCTGTTCTGATGTTCTGCTGTCTGATGTTCTGCTGTCTGATGTTCTGCTGTCTGATGTCCTGCTGTCTGATGTTCTGCTGTCTGATGTCCTGCTGTCTGATGTCCTGCTGTCTGATGTCCTGCTGTCTGATGTTCTGCTGTCTGATGTTCTGCTATCTGATGTTCTGAAGTTCTGCTGTCTGATGTCCTGCTGTCTGATGTTCTGCTGTCTAATGTTCTGTTGTCTGATGATCTGTTGCCTGATGTTCTGCTGTCTGCTGTTCTGATATTCTGCTGTCTGATGTCCTGCTGTCTGATGTCCTGCTGTCTGATGTTCTGTTGTCTGATGTTCTGCTGTCTGATGTTCTGATGTTCTGCTGTCTGATGTCCTGCTGTCTGATGTTCTAATGTTCTGCTGTCTGATGTCCTGCTGTCTGATGTTCTGATGTTCTGCTGTCTGATGTTCTGATGTTCTGCTGTCTGCTGTTCTGATGTTCTGCTGTCTGATGTCCTGCTGTCTGATGTTCTGCTGTCTGATGTTCTGCTGTCTGATGTCCTGCTGTCTGATGTTCTGCTGTCTGATGTCCTGCTGTCTGATGTCCTGCTGTCTGATGTTCTGCTGTCTGATGTTCTGCTATCTGATGTTCTGAAGTTCTGCTGTCTGATGTCCTGCTGTCTGATGTCCTGCTGTCTGATGTTCTGATGTTCTGCTGTCTGATGTTCTGCTGTCTGATGTCCTGCTGTCTGATGTTCTGCTGTCTGATGTTCTGCTGTCTGATGTTCTGCTGACTGTTGTTCTGCTGTCTGATGTTCTGATGTTCTGCTGTCTGATGTTCTGCTGACTGATGTTCTGCTGTCTGATGTTCTGCTGTCTGATGTTCTGCTGACTGATGTTCTGCTGTCTGATGTCCTGCTGTCTGATGTTCTGCTCTCTGATGTTTTGATGTTCTGCTGTCTGATGTTCTGATGTTCTGCTGTCTGCTGTTCTGATGTTCTGCTGTCTGATGTTCTGATGTCCTGCTGTCTGATGTTCTGATGTTCTGCTGTCTGATGTTCTGATGTTCTGCTGTCTGCTGTTCTGCTGTCTGATGTTCTGCTGTCTGATGTTCTGCTGTCTGATGTTCTGTTCTGCTGTCTGATGTCCTGCTCTCTGATGTTCTGATGTTCTGCTGTCTGATGTTCTGCTGTCTGATGTTCTGATGTTCTGCTGTCTGATGTCCTGCTGTCCTATGTTCTGCTGTCTGATGTGCTGCTGTCTGATGTTCTGCTGTCTGATGTTCTGCTGACTGTTGTTCTGATGTTCTGCGTCTGATGTTCTGCTGTCTGATGTTCTGTTGTCTGATGTTCTGCTATCTGATGTTCTGCAGTCTGATGTTCTGCTGTCTGATGTTCTGATGTCCTGCCGTCTGATGTCCTGCTGTCTGATGTCCTGCTGTCTGATGTTCTGCTGTCTGATGTTCTGCTGTCTGATGTCCTGCTGTCTGATGATCTGCCTTCTGATGTTCTGATGTCCTGCTGTATGATGTTCTGCTGTCTGATGTTCTGCTGTCTGATGTTCTGCTGTCTAATGTTCTGTTGTCTGATGATCTGTTGCCTGATGTTCTGCTGTCTGCTGTTCTGATATTCTGCTGTCTGATGTCCTGCTGTCTGATGTCCTGCTGTCTGATGTTCTGTTGTCTGATGTTCTGCTGTCTGATGTTCTGATGTTCTGCTGTCTGATGTCCTGCTGTCTGATGTTCTAATGTTCTGCTGTCTGATGTCCTGCTGTCTGATGTCCTGCTGTCTGATGTTCTGTTGTCTGATGTTCTGCTGTCTGATGTTCTGATGTTCTGATGTCCTGCTGTCTGATGTTCTAATGTTCTGCTGTCTGATGTCCTGCTGTCTGATGTTCTGATGTTCTGCTGTCTGATGTTCTGATGTTCTGCTGTCTGCTGTTCTGATGTTCTGCTGTCTGATGTCCTGCTCTCTGATGTTCTGCTGTCTGATGTTCTGCTGTCTGATGTCCTGCTGTCTGATGTTCTGCTGTCTGATGTCCTGCTGTCTGATGTCCTGCTGTCTGATGTCCTGCTGTCTGATGTTCTGCTGTCTGATGTTCTGCTATCTGATGTTCTGAAGTTCTGCTGTCTGATGTCCTGCTGTCTGATGTTCTGCTGTCTAATGTTCTGTTGTCTGATGATCTGTTGCCTGATGTTCTGCTGTCTGCTGTTCTGATGTTCTGCTGTCTGATGTTCTGCTGTCTGATGTTCTGCTGTCTGATGTCCTGCTGTCTGATGTTCTGCTGTCTGATGTCCTGCTGTCTGATGTCCTGCTGTCTGATGTCCTGCTGTCTGATGTTCTGCTGTCTGATGTTCTGCTATCTGATGTTCTGAAGTTCTGCTGTCTGATGTCCTGCTGTCTGATGTTCTGCTGTCTAATGTTCTGTTGTCTGATGATCTGTTGCCTGATGTTCTGCTGTCTGCTGTTCTGATATTCTGCTGTCTGATGTCCTGCTGTCTGATGTCCTGCTGTCTGATGTTCTGTTGTCTGATGTTCTGCTGTCTGATGTTCTGATGTTCTGCTGTCTGATGTCCTGCTGTCTGATGTTCTAATGTTCTGCTGTCTGATGTCCTGCTGTCTGATGTTCTGATGTTCTGCTGTCTGATGTTCTGATGTTCTGCTGTCTGCTGTTCTGATGTTCTGCTGTCTGATGTCCTGCTGTCTGATGTTCTGCTGTCTGATGTTCTGCTGTCTGATGTCCTGCTGTCTGATGTTCTGCTGTCTGATGTCCTGCTGTCTGATGTCCTGCTGTCTGATGTTCTGCTGTCTGATGTTCTGCTATCTGATGTTCTGAAGTTCTGCTGTCTGATGTCCTGCTGTCTGATGTCCTGCTGTCTGATGTTCTGATGTTCTGCTGTCTGATGTTCTGCTGTCTGATGTCCTGCTGTCTGATGTTCTGCTGTCTGATGTTCTGCTGTCTGATGTTCTGCTGACTGTTGTTCTGCTGTCTGATGTTCTGATGTTCTGCTGTCTGATGTTCTGCTGACTGATGTTCTGCTGTCTGATGTTCTGCTGTCTGATGTTCTGCTGACTGATGTTCTGCTGTCTGATGTCCTGCTGTCTGATGTTCTGCTCTCTGATGTTTTGATGTTCTGCTGTCTGATGTTCTGATGTTCTGCTGTCTGCTGTTCTGATGTTCTGCTGTCTGATGTTCTGATGTCCTGCTGTCTGATGTTCTGATGTTCTGCTGTCTGATGTTCTGATGTTCTGCTGTCTGCTGTTCTGCTGTCTGATGTTCTGCTGTCTGATGTTCTGCTGTCTGATGTTCTGTTCTGCTGTCTGATGTCCTGCTCTCTGATGTTCTGATGTTCTGCTGTCTGATGTTCTGCTGTCTGATGTTCTGATGTTCTGCTGTCTGATGTCCTGCTGTCCTATGTTCTGCTGTCTGATGTGCTGCTGTCTGATGTTCTGCTGTCTGATGTTCTGCTGACTGTTGTTCTGATGTTCTGCGTCTGATGTTCTGCTGTCTGATGTTCTGTTGTCTGATGTTCTGCTATCTGATGTTCTGCAGTCTGATGTTCTGCTGTCTGATGTTCTGATGTCCTGCCGTCTGATGTCCTGCTGTCTGATGTCCTGCTGTCTGATGTTCTGCTGTCTGATGTTCTGCTGTCTGATGTCCTGCTGTCTGATGATCTGCCTTCTGATGTTCTGATGTCCTGCTGTATGATGTTCTGCTGTCTGATGTTCTGCTGTCTGATGTTCTGCTGTCTAATGTTCTGTTGTCTGATGATCTGTTGCCTGATGTTCTGCTGTCTGCTGTTCTGATATTCTGCTGTCTGATGTCCTGCTGTCTGATGTCCTGCTGTCTGATGTTCTGTTGTCTGATGTTCTGCTGTCTGATGTTCTGATGTTCTGCTGTCTGATGTCCTGCTGTCTGATGTTCTAATGTTCTGCTGTCTGATGTCCTGCTGTCTGATGTCCTGCTGTCTGATGTTCTGTTGTCTGATGTTCTGCTGTCTGATGTTCTGATGTTCTGATGTCCTGCTGTCTGATGTTCTAATGTTCTGCTGTCTGATGTCCTGCTGTCTGATGTTCTGATGTTCTGCTGTCTGATGTTCTGATGTTCTGCTGTCTGCTGTTCTGATGTTCTGCTGTCTGATGTCCTGCTCTCTGATGTTCTGCTGTCTGATGTTCTGCTGTCTGATGTCCTGCTGTCTGATGTTCTGCTGTCTGATGTCCTGCTGTCTGATGTCCTGCTGTCTGATGTCCTGCTGTCTGATGTTCTGCTGTCTGATGTTCTGCTATCTGATGTTCTGAAGTTCTGCTGTCTGATGTCCTGCTGTCTGATGTTCTGCTGTCTAATGTTCTGTTGTCTGATGATCTGTTGCCTGATGTTCTGCTGTCTGCTGTTCTGATATTCTGCTGTCTGATGTCCTGCTGTCTGATGTCCTGCTGTCTGATGTTCTGTTGTCTGATGTTCTGCTGTCTGATGTTCTGATGTTCTGCTGTCTGATGTCCTGCTGTCTGATGTTCTAATGTTCTGCTGTCTGATGTCCTGCTGTCTGATGTTCTGATGTTCTGCTGTCTGATGTTCTGATGTTCTGCTGTCTGCTGTTCTGATGTTCTGCTGTCTGATGTCCTGCTGTCTGATGTTCTGCTGTCTGATGTTCTGCTGTCTGATGTCCTGCTGTCTGATGTTCTGCTGTCTGATGTCCTGCTGTCTGATGTCCTGCTGTCTGATGTTCTGCTGTCTGATGTTCTGCTATCTGATGTTCTGAAGTTCTGCTGTCTGATGTCCTGCTGTCTGATGTCCTGCTGTCTGATGTTCTGATGTTCTGCTGTCTGATGTTCTGCTGTCTGATGTTCTGCTGTCTGATGTCCTGCTGTCTGATGTTCTGCTGTCTGATGTTCTGCTATCTGATGTTCTGCTGACTGTTGTTCTGCTGTCTGATGTTCTGATGTTCTGCTGTCTGATGTTCTGCTGACTGATGTTCTGCTGTCTGATGTTCTGCTGTCTGATGTTCTGCTGACTGATGTTCTGCTGTCTGATGTCCTGCTGTCTGATGTTCTGCTCTCTGATGTTTTGATGTTCTGCTGTCTGATGTTCTGATGTTCTGCTGTCTGCTGTTCTGATTTTCTGCTGTCTGATGTTCTGATGTCCTGCTGTCTGATGTTCTGATGTTCTGCTGTCTGATGTTCTGATGTTCTGCTGTCTGCTGTTCTGCTGTCTGATGTTCTGCTGTCTGATGTTCTGCTGTCTGATGTTCTGTTCTGCTGTCTGATGTCCTGCTCTCTGATGTTCTGATGTTCTGCTGTCTGATGTTCTGCTGTCTGATGTTCTGATGTTCTGCTGTCTGATGTCCTGCTGTCCTATGTTCTGCTGTCTGATGTGCTGCTGTCTGATGTTCTGCTGTCTGATGTTCTGCTGACTGTTGTTCTGATGTTCTGCGTCTGATGTTCTGCTGTCTGATGTTCTGTTGTCTGATGTTCTGCTATCTGATGTTCTGCAGTCTGATGTTCTGCTGTCTGATGTTCTGATGTCCTGCCGTCTGATGTCCTGCTGTCTGATGTCCTGCTGTCTGATGTTCTGCTGTCTGATGTTCTGCTGTCTGATGTCCTGCTGTCTGATGATCTGCCTTCTGATGTTCTGATGTCCTGCTGTATGATGTTCTGCTGTCTGATGTTCTGCTGTCTGATGTTCTGCTGTCTAATGTTCTGTTGTCTGATGATCTGTTGCCTGATGTTCTGCTGTCTGCTGTTCTGATATTCTGCTGTCTGATGTCCTGCTGTCTGATGTCCTGCTGTCTGATGTTCTGTTGTCTGATGTTCTGCTGTCTGATGTTCTGATGATCTGCTGTCTGATGTCCTGCTGTCTGATGTTCTAATGTTCTGCTGTCTGATGTCCTGCTGTCTGATGTTCTGATGTTCTGCTGTCTGATGTTCTGATGTTCTGCTGTCTGCTGTTCTGATGTTCTGCTGTCTGATGTCCTGCTGTCTGATGTTCTGCTGTCTGATGTTCTGCTGTCTGATGTCCTGCTGTCTGATGTTCTGCTGTCTGATGTCCTGCTGTCTGATGTTCTGCTGTCTGATGTTCTGCTATCTGATGTTCTGAAGTTCTGCTGTCTGATGTCCTGCTGTCTGATGTTCTGCTGTCTGATGTTCTGCTGTCTGATGTTCTGATATTCTGCTGTCTGATGTTCTGCTGTCTGATGTCCTGCTGTCTGATGTCCTGCTGTCTGATGTCCTGCTGTCTGATGTTCTGCTGTCAGATGTTCTGCTATCTGATGTTCTGAAGTTCTGCTGTCTGATGTCCTGCTGTCTGATGTTCTGCTGTCTGATGTTCTGCTGTCTGATGTTCTGTTGTTCTGCTGTCTGATGTCCTGCTGTCTGATGTTCTGATGTTCTGCTGTCTGATGTTCTGCTGTCTGATGTTCTGCTGTCTGATGTCCTGCTGTCTGATGTTCTGCTGTTCTGCTGTCTGATGTCCTGCTGTCTGATGTTATGATGTTCTGCTGTCTGATGTTCTGCTGTCTGATGTTCTGCTGTCTGATGTCCTGCTGTCTGATGTTCTGCTGTCTGATGTTCTGCTGTCCTGCTGTCTGATGTTCTGCTCTCTGATGTCCTGCTGTCCTGCTGTCTGATGTTCTGCTGTCTGATGTTCTGTTCTGCTGTCTGAAGTCCTGCTGTCTGATGTTCTGCTGTCTGATGTCCTGCTGTCTGATGTTCTGCTGTCTGATGTCCTGCTGTCTGATGTTCTGCTGTTCTGCTGTCTGATGTCCTGCTGTCTGATGTTCTGCTGTCTGATGTTCTGCTGTCTGATGTTCTGTTGTCTGATGTTCTGATGTTCTGCTGTCTGATGTTCCGCTGTCTGATGTTCTGCTGTCTGATGTTCTGTTGTCTGATGTTCTGTTGTCTGATGTTCTGATGTTCTGCGTTCTGATGTTCTGCGTTCTGATGTTCTGCTGTCTGATGTCCTGCTGTCTGATGTTCTGCTGTCTGATGTCCTGCTGTCTGATGTTCTGCTGTCTGATGTTCTGTTCTGCTGTCTGATGTCCTGCTGTCTGATGTTCTGATGTTCTGCTGTCTGATGTTCTGCTGTCTGATGTTCTGCTGTCTGATGTCCTGCTGTCTAATGTTCTGCTGTCTGATGTTCTGCTGACTGTTGTTCTGTTGTCTGATGTTCTGATGTTCTGCGTTCTGATGTTCTGCTATCTGATGTTCTGCTGTCTGATGTTCTGCTGTCTGATGTCCTGCTGTCTGATGTTCTGCTGTCTGATGTCCTGCTGTCTGATGTTCTGCTGTCTGATGTTCTGTTCTGCTGTCTGATGTTCTGCTGTCTGATGTTCTGCTGTCTGATGTCCTGCTGTCTGATGTTCTGCTGACTGTTGTTCTGCTGTCTGATGTTCTGCTGTCTGATGTTCTGCTGACTGATGTTCTGCTGTCTGATGTTCTGCTGACTGATGTCCTGCTGTCTGATGTTCTGCTCTCTGATGTTCTGCTGTCTGATGTTCTGATGTTCTGCTGTTCTGATGTTCTGCTGTCTGCTGTTCTGATGTCCTGCTGTCTGATGTTCTGCTGTCTGATGTTCTGATGTTCTGCTGTCTGCTGTTCTGATGTTCTGCTGTCTGATGTCCTGCTGTCTGATGTTCTGCTGTCTGATGTTCTGCTGTCTGATGTTCTGCTCTCTGATGTCCTGCTGTCTGATGTTCTGCTGTCTGATGTTCTGCTGTCTGATGTTCTGCTGTTCTGCTGTCTGATGTTCTGCTGTCTGATGTTCTGCTGTCTGATGTTCTGCTGTCTGATGTTCTGCTGTCTGATGTTCTGCTGTCTGATGTCCTGCTGTCTGATGTTCTGCTATCTGATGTTCT
Source organism: Salmo salar (assembly GCF_965601325.2). Classification (NCBI taxonomy): domain Eukaryota; kingdom Metazoa; phylum Chordata; class Actinopteri; order Salmoniformes; family Salmonidae; genus Salmo; species Salmo salar. The sequence goes on from NC_138301.1 coordinate 53,813,234, forward strand.
GTTCTGCTGTCTGATGTCCTGCTGTCTGATGTTCTGATGTTCTGCTGTCTGATGTTCTGCTGTCTGATGTTCTGCTGTCTGATGTCCTGCTGTCTGATGTTCTGCTGTCTGATGTTCTGCTGACTGTTGTTCTGCTGTCTGATGTTCTGCTGACTGATGTTCTGCTGTCTGATGTTCTGCTGTCTGATGTTCTGCTGACTGATGTCCTGCTGTCTGATGTCCTGCTGTCTGATGTTCCGCTCTCTGATGTTCTGATGTTCTGCTGTCTGATGTTCTGATGTTCTGATGTTCTGCTGTCTGATGTTCTGCTGTCTGATGTCCTGCTGTCTGATGTTCTGCTGTCTGATGTTCTGATGTTCTGCTGTCTGCTGTTCTGATGTTCTGCTGTCTGATGTTCTGCTGTCTGATGTTCTGCTGTCTGATGTTCTGCTGTCTGATGTTCTGCTCTCTGATGTTCTGATGTTCTGCTGTCTGATGTTCTGATGTTCTGCTGTCTGCTGTTCTGATGTTCTTCTGTCTGATGTTCTGCTGTCTGATGTCCTGCTGTCTGATGTTCTGATGTTCTGCTGTCTGATGTTCTGATGTTCTGCTGTCTGCTGTTCTGATGTTCTGCTGTCTGATGTCCTGCTGTCTGATGTTCTGCTGTCTGATGTTCTGCTGTCTGATGTTCTGCTGTGTGATGTTCTGTTCTCTGATGTTCTGTTCTGCTGTCTGATGTTCTGATGTTCTGCTGTCTGATGTTCTGCTGTCTGATGTTCTGATGTTCTGCTGTCTGATGTCCTGCTGTCTGATGTTCTGCTGTCTGATGTTCTGCTGTCTGATGTTCTGCTGACTGTTGTTCTGATGTTCTGCGTCTGATGTTCTGCTGTCTGATGTTCTGTTGTCTGATGTTCTGCTGTCTGATGTTCTGCAGTCTGATGTTCTGCTGTCTGATGTTCTGATGTTCTGCCGTCTGATGTCCTGCTGTTTTATGTCCTGCTGTCTGATGTTCTGCTGTCTGATGTTCTGCTGTCTGATGTCCTGCTGTCTGATGTTCTGCCTTCTGATGTTCTGATGTCCTGCTGTATGATGTTCTGCTGTCTGATGTTCTGCTGTCTGATGTCCTGCTGTCTGATGTTCTGCTGTCTGATGTTCTGATGTTCTGCTGTCTGATGTCCTGCTGTCTGATGTCCTGCTGTCTGATGTTCTGCTGTCTGATGTTCTGTTCTGCTGTCTGATGTCCTGCTGTCTGATGTTCTGCTGTCTGATATCCTGCTGTCTGATGTCCTGCTGTCTGATGTTCTGCTGTCTGATGTTCTGCTGTCTGATGTTCTGCTGTCTGATGTTCTGCTCTCTGATGTTCTGATGTTCTGCTGTCTGATGTTCTGATGTTCTGCTGTCTGATGTCCTGCTGTCTGATGTTCTAATGTTCTGCTGTCTGATGTCCTGCTGTCTGATGTTCTGATGTTCTGCTGTCTGATGTTCTGATGTTCTGCTGTCTGCTGTTCTGATGTTCTGCTGTCTGATGTCCTGCTGTCTGATGTTCTGCTGTCTGATGTTCTGCTGTCTGATGTCCTGCTGTCTGATGTCCTGCTGTCTGATGTTCTGCTGTCTGATGTTCTGCTGTCCTTTTCTGAATGATGTTCTGCTGTCTGATGTTCTGCTGTCTGATGTGCTGCTGTCTAATGTTCTGTTGTCTGATGTTCTGTTGCCTGATGTTCTGCTGTCTGCTGTTCTGATATTCTGCTGTCTGATGTCCTGCTGTCTGATGTCCTGCTGTCTGATGTTCTGTTGTCTGATGTTCTGCTGTCTGATGTTCTGATGTCCTGCTGTCTGATGTTCTGCTGTCTGATGTCCTGCTGTCTGATGTTCTGATGTTCTGCTGTCTGATGTTCTGATGTTCTGCTGTCTGATGTCCTGCTGTCTGATGTCCTGCTGTCTGATGTTCTGCTGTCTGATGTTCTGCTGTCTGATGTTCTGTTCTGCTGTCTGATGTCCTGCTGTCTGATGTTCTGCTGTCTGATATCCTGCTGTCTGATGTTCTGCTGTTCTGCTGTCTGATGTCCTGCTGTCTGATGTTATGATGTTCTGCTGTCTGATGTCCTGCTGTCTGATGTTCTGCTGTCTGATGTCCTGCTGTCTGATGTTCTGCTGTCTGATGTTCTGCTGTCTGATGTCCTGCTGTCTGATGTTCTGCTGTCCTGCTGTCTGATGTTCTGCTCTCTGATGTTCTGCTGTCCTGCTGTCTGATGTTCTGCTGTCTGATGTTCTGTTCTGCTGTCTGATGTCCTGCTGTCTGATGTTCTGCTGTCTGATGTCCTGCTGTCTGATGTTCTGCTGTCTGATGTCCTGCTGTCTGATGTTCTGCTGTCTGATGTTCTGTTCTGCTGTCTGATGTCCTGCTGTCTGATGTTCTGATGTTCTGCTGTCTGATGTTCTGCTGTCTGATGTCCTGCTGTCTGATGTTCTGCTGTCTGATGTTCTGCTGACTGTTGTTCTGCTGTCTGATGTTCTGCTGACTGATGTTCTGCTGTCTGATGTTCTGCTGTCTGATGTTCTGCTGACTGATGTCCTGCTGTCTGATGTCCTGCTGTCTGATGTTCTGCTCTCTGATGTTCTGATGTTCTGCTGTCTGATGTTCTGATGTTCTGATGTTCTGCTGTCTGATGTTCTGCTGTCTGATGTCCTGCTGTCTGATGTTCTGCTGTCTGATGTTCTGATGTTCTGCTGTCTGCTGTTCTGATGTTCTGCTGTCTGATGTCCTGCTGTCTGATGTTCTGCTGTCTGATGTTCTGCTGTCTGATGTTCTGCTGTCTGATGTTCTGCTCTCTGATGTTCTGATGTTCTGCTGTCTGATGTTCTGATGTTCTGCTGTCTGCTGTTCTGATGTTCTTCTGTCTGATGTTCTGCTGTCTGATGTCCTGCTGTCTGATGTTCTGATGTTCTGCTGTCTGATGTTCTGATGTTCTGCTGTCTGCTGTTCTGATGTTCTGCTGTCTGATGTCCTGCTGTCTGATGTTCTGCTGTCTGATGTTCTGCTGTCTGATGTTCTGCTGTCTGATGTTCTGTTCTCTGATGTTCTGTTCTGCTGTCTGATGTCCTGCTGTCTGATGTTCTGCTGTCTGATGTTCTGCTGTCTGATGTTCTGATGTTCTGCTGTCTGATGTCCTGCTGTCTGATGTTCTGATGTTCTGCTGTCTGATGTTCTGCTGACTGTTGTTCTGATGTTCTGCGTCTGATGTTCTGCTGTCTAATGTTCTGTTGTCTGATGTTCTGCTGTCTGATGTTCTGCAGTCTGATGTTCTGCTGTCTGATGTTCTGATGTTCTGCCGTCTGATGTCCTGCTGTTTTATGTCCTGCTGTCTGATGTTCTGCTGTCTGATGTTCTGCTGTCTGATGTCCTGCTGTCTGATGTTCTGCCTTCTGATGTTCTGATGTCCTGCTGTATGATGTTCTGCTGTCTGATGTTCTGCTGTCTGATGTTCTGCTGTCTAATGTTCTTTTGTCTGATGATCTGTTGCCTGATGTTCTGCTGTCTGCTGTTCTGATATTCTGTTGTCTGATGTTCTGCTGTCTGATGTTCTGATGTTCTGCTGTCTGATGTCCTGCTGTCTGATGTTCTAATGTTCTGCTGTCTGATGTCCTGCTGTCTGATGTTCTGATGTTCTGCTGTCTGATGTTCTGCTGTCTGATGTTCTGCTGTCTGATGTCCTGCTGTCTGATGTCCTGCTGTCTGATGTCCTGCTGTCTGATGTTCTGCTGTCCTTTTCTGAATGATGTTCTGTTGTCTGATGTTCTGCTGTCTGATGTGCTGCTGTCTAATGTTCTGTTGTCTGATGTTCTGTTGCCTGATGTTCTGCTGTCTGCTGTTCTGATATTCTGCTGTCTGATGTCCTGATGTCCTGCTGTCTGATGTTCTGTTGTCTGATGTTCTGATGTTCTGCTGTCTGATGTCCTGCTGTCTGATGTCCTGCTGTCTGATGTTCTGCTGTCTGATGTCCTGCTGTCTGATGTTCTGATGTTCTGCTGTCTGATGTTCTGATGTTCTGCTGTCTGCTGTTCTGATGTTCTGCTGTCTGATGTCCTGCTGTCTGATGTTCTGCTGTCTGATGTTCTGATGTTCTGCTGTCTGATGTCCTGCTGTCTGATGTCCTGCTGTCTGATGTTCTGCTGTCTGATGTTCTGTTCTGCTGTCTGATGTCCTGCTGTCTGATGTTCTGCTGTCTGATATCCTGCTGTCTGATGTCCTGCTGTCTGATGTTCTGCTGTCTGATGTTCTGCTGTCTGATGTTCTGCTCTCTGATGTTCTGATGTTCTGCTGTCTGATGTTCTGATGTTCTGCTGTCTGATGTCCTGCTGTCTGATGTTCTAATGTTCTGCTGTCTGATGTCCTGCTGTCTGATGTTCTGATGTTCTGCTGTCTGATGTTCTGCTGTCTGCTGTTCTGATGTTCTGCTGTCTGATGTCCTGCTGTCTGATGTTCTGCTGTCTGATGTTCTGCTGTCTGATGTCCTGCTGTCTGATGTCCTGCTGTCTGATGTTCTGCTGTCTGATGTTCTGCTGTCCTTTTCTGAATGATGTTCTGCTGTCTGATGTTCTGCTGTCTGATGTGCTGCTGTCTAATGTTCTGTTGTCTGATGTTCTGTTGCCTGATGTTCTGCTGTCTGCTGTTCTGATATTCTGCTGTCTGATGTCCTGCTGTCTGATGTCCTGCTGTCTGATGTTCTGTTGTCTGATGTTCTGCTGTCTGATGTTCTGATGTCCTGCTGTCTGATGTTCTGCTGTCTGATGTCCTGCTGTCTGATGTTCTGATGTTCTGCTGTCTGATGTTCTGATGTTCTGCTGTCTGCTGTTCTGATGTTCTGCTGTCTGATGTCCTGCTGTCTGATGTTCTGATGTTCTGCTGTCTGATGTCCTGCTGTCTGATGTCCTGCTGTCTGATGTTCTGCTGTCTGATGTTCTGCTGTCTGATGTTCTGTTCTGCTGTCTGATGTCCTGCTGTCTGATGTTCTGCTGTCTGATATCCTGCTGTCTGATGTTCTGCTGTTCTGCTGTCTGATGTCCTGCTGTCTGATGTTATGATGTTCTGCTGTCTGATGTCCTGCTGTCTGATGTTCTGCTGTCTGATGTCCTGCTGTCTGATGTTCTGCTGTCTGATGTTCTGCTGTCTGATGTCCTGCTGTCTGATGTTCTGCTGTCCTGCTGTCTGATGTTCTGCTCTCTGATGTTCTGCTGTCCTGCTGTCTGATGTTCTGCTGTCTGATGTTCTGTTCTGCTGTCTGATGTCCTGCTGTCTGATGTTCTGCTGTCTGATGTCCTGCTCTCTGATGTCCTGCTGTCTGATGTCCTGCTGTCTGATGTTCTGCTGTCTGATGTTCTGATGTCCTGCTGTCTGATGTTCTGCTGTTCTGCTGTCTGATGTCCTGCTGTCTGATGTTCTGCTGTCTGATGTTCTGTTGTCTGATGTTCTGTTGTCTGATGTTCTGATGTTCTGCTGTCTGATGTTCTGCTATCTGATGTTCTGCTGTTTGATGTTCTGCTGTCTGATGTCCTGCTGTCTGATGTTCTGCTGTCTGATGTCCTGCTGTCTGATGTTCTGCTGTCTGATGTTCTGTTCTGCTGTCTGATGTCCTGCTGTCTAATGTTCTGATGTTCTGCTGTCTGATGTTCTGCTGTCTGATGTCCTGCTGTCTGATGTTCTGCTGTCTGATGTTCTGCTGACTGTTGTTCTGCTGTCTGATGTTCTGCTGTCTGATGTTCTGCTGACTGATGTTCTGCTGTCTGATGTTCTGCTGTCTGATGTTCTGCTGACTGATGTTCTGCTGTCTGATGTCCTGCTGTCTGATGTTCTGCTCTCTGATGTTCTGATGTTCTGCTGTCTGATGTTCTGATGTTCTGCTGTCTGCTGTTCTGATGTCCTGCTGTCTGATGTTCTGCTGTCTGATGTTCTGATGTTCTGCTGTCTGCTGTTCTGATGTCCTGCTGTCTGATGTTCTGCTGTCTGATGTTCTGCTGTCTGATGTTCTGCTCTCTGATGTCCTGCTGTCTGATGTCCTGCTGTCTGATGTTCTGCTGTCTGATGTTCTGCTGTCTGATGTCCTGCTGTCTGATGTTCTGCTGTTCTGCTGTCTGATGTCCTGCTGTCTGATGTTCTGCAGTCTGATGTTCTGCTGTCTGATGTTCTGCTGTCTGATGTTCTGTTGTCTGATGTTCTGTTGTCTGATGTTCTGATGTTCTGCTGTCTGATGTTCTGCTATCTGATGTTCTGCTGTCTGATGTTCTGCTGTCTGATGTCCTGCTGTCTGATGTTCTGCTGTCTGATGTTCTGCTGACTGTTGTTCTGCTGTCTGATGTTCTGCTGACTGATGTTCTGCTGTCTGATGTTCTGCTGTCTGATGTTCTGCTGACTGATGTTCTGCTGTCTGATGTCCTGCTGTCTGATGTTCTGCTCTCTGATGTTCTGATGTTCTGCTGTCTGATGTTCTGATGTTCTGCTGTCTGCTGTTCTGATGTTCTGCTGTCTGATGCTCTGCTGTCTGATGTCCTGCTGTCTGATGTTCTGCTGTCTGATGTTCTGATGTTCTGCTGTCTGCTGTTCTGCTGTTCTGCTGTCTGATGTCCTGCTGTCTGATGTTCTGCTGTCTGATGTTCTGCTGTCTGATGTTCTGCTGTCTGATGTTCTGCTCTCTGATGTTCTGATGTTCTGCTGTCTGATGTCCTGCTGTCTGATGTTCTAATGTTCTGCTGTCTGATGTCCTGCTGTCTGATGTTCTGATGTTCTGCTGTCTGATGTTCTGATGTTCTGCTGTCTGCTGTTCTGATGTTCTGCTGTCTGATGTCCTGCTGTCTGATGTTCTGCTGTCTGATGTTCTGCTGTCTGATGTCCTGCTGTCTGATGTCCTGCTGTCTGATGTTCTGCTGTCTGATGTTCTGCTGTCCTTTTCTGAATGATGTTCTGCTGTCTGATGTTCTGCTGTCTGATGTGCTGCTGTCTAATGTTCTGTTGTCTGATGTTCTGTTGCCTGATGTTCTGCTGTCTGCTGTTCTGATATTCTGCTGTCTGATGTCCTGCTGTCTGATGTCCTGCTGTCTGATGTTCTGTTGTCTGATGTTCTGATGTTCTGCTGTCTGATGTTCTGATGTCCTGCTGTCTGATGTTCTGCTGTCTGATGTCCTGCTGTCTGATGTTCTGATGTTCTGCTGTCTGATGTTCTGATGTTCTGCTCTCTGCTGTTCTGATGTTCTGCTGTCTGATGTCCTGCTGTCTGATGTTCTGCTGTCTGATGTTCTGATGTTCTGCTGTCTGATGTCCTGCTGTCTGATGTCCTGCTGTCTGATGTTCTGCTGTCTGATGTTCTGTTCTGCTGTCTGATGTTCTGCTGTCTGATGTCCTGCTGTCTGATGTTCTGATGTTCTGCTGTCTGATGTTCTGATGTTCTGCTGTCTGCTGTTCTGATGTTCTGCTGTCTGATGTCCTGCTGTCTGATGTCCTGCTGTCTGATGTTCTGCTGTTCTGCTGTCTGATGTCCTGCTGTCTGATGTTATGATGTTCTGCTGTCTGATGTCCTGCTGTCTGATGTTCTGCTGTCTGATGTCCTGCTGTCTGATGTTCTGCTGTCTGATGTTCTGCTGTCTGATGTCCTGCTGTCTGATGTTCTGCTGTCCTGCTGTCTGATGTTCTGCTCTCTGATGTTCTGCTGTCTGATGTTCTGATGTTCTGCTGTCTGCTGTTCTGATGTCCTGCTGTCTGATGTTCTGCTGTCTGATGTTCTGATGTTCTGCTGTCTGCTGTTCTGATGTTCTGCTGTCTGATGTTCTGCTGTCTGATGTTCTGCTGTCTGATGTTCTGCTGTCTGATGTTCTGCTCTCTGATGTCCTGCTGTCCTATGTCCTGCTGTCTGATGTTCTGCTGTCTGATGTTCTGCTGTCTGATGTTCTGCTGTTCTGCTGTCTGATGTCCTGCTGTCTGATGTTCTGCTGTCTGATGTTCTGCTGTCTGATGTTCTGTTGTCTGATGTTCTGTTGTCTGATGTTCTGCTGTCTGATGTTCTGCTATCTGATGTTCTGCTGTCTGATGTCCTGCTGTCTGATGTCCTGCTGTCTGATGTTCTGCTGTCTGATGTTCTGTTCTGCTGTCTGATGTCCTTCTGTCTGATGTTCTGATGTTCTGCTGTCTGATGTTCTGCTGTCTGATGTCCTGCTGTCTGATGTTCTGCTGTCTGATGTTCTGCTGACTGTTGTTCTGCTGTCTGATGTTCTGCTGACTGATGTTCTGCTGTCTGATGTTCTGCTGTCTGATGTTCTGCTGACTGATGTTCTGCTGTCTGATGTCCTGCTGTCTGATGTTCTGCTCTCTGATGTTCTGATGTTCTGCTGTCTGATGTTCTGATGTTCTGATGTTCTGCTGTCTGATGTTCTGCTGTCTGATGTCCTGCTGTCTGATGTTCTGCTGTCTGATGTTCTGATGTTCTGCTGTCTGCTGTTCTGCTGTCTGATGTCCTGCTGTCTGATGTTCTGATGTTCTGCTGTCTGATGTTCTGATGTTCTGCTGTCTGCTGTTCTGATGTTCTGCTGTCTGATGTCCTGCTGTCTGATGTTCTGCTGTCTGATGTTCTGCTGTCTGATGTTCTGTTGTTCTGCTGTCTGATGTCCTGCTGTCTGATGTTCTGATGTTTTGCTGTCTGATGTTCTGCTGTCTGATGTTCTGCTGTCTGATGTCCTGCTGTCTGATGTTCTGCTGTTCTGCTGTCTGATGTCCTGCTGTCTGATGTTATGATGTTCTGCTGTCTGATGTTCTGCTGTCTGATGTTCTGCTGTCTGATGTCCTGCTGTCTGATGTTCTGCTGTCTGATGTTCTGCTGTCCTGCTGTCTGATGTTCTGCTCTCTGATGTTCTGCTGTCCTGCTGTCTGATGTTCTGCTGTCTGATGTTCTGTTCTGCTGTCTGAAGTCCTGCTGTCTGATGTTCTGCTGTCTGATGTTCTGCTCTCTGATGTCCTGCTGTCTGATGTCCTGCTGTCTGATGTTCTGCTGTCTGATGTTCTGCTGTCTGATGTCCTGCTGTCTGATGTTCTGCTGTTCTGCTGTCTGATGTCCTGCTGTCTGATGTTCTGCTGTCTGATGTTCTGCTGTCTGATGTTCTGCTGTCTGATGTCCTGCTGTCTGATGTTCTGATGTTCTGCTGTCTGATGTTCTGATGTTCTGCTGTCTGCTGTTCTGATGTTCTGCTGTCTGATGTCCTGCTGTCTGATGTTCTGCTGTCTGCTGTTCTGATGTTCTTCTGTCTGATGTTCTGCTGTCTGATGTCCTGCTGTCTGATGTTCTGATGTTCTGCTGTCTGATGTTCTGATGTTCTGCTGTCTGCTGTTCTGATGTTCTGCTGTCTGATGTCCTGCTGTCTGATGTTCTGCTGTCTGATGTTCTGCTGTCTGATGTTCTGCTGTCTGATGTTCTGTTCTCTGATGTTCTGTTCTGCTGTCTGATGTCCTGCTGTCTGATGTTCTGATGTTCTGCTGTCTGATGTTCTGCTGTCTGATGTTCTGATGTTCTGCTGTCTGATGTCCTGCTGTCTGATGTTCTGCTGTCTGATGTTCTGCTGTCTGATGTTCTGCTGACTGTTGTTCTGATGTTCTGCGTCTGATGTTCTGCTGTCTGATGTTCTGTTGTCTGATGTTCTGCTGTCTGATGTTCTGCAGTCTGATGTTCTGCTGTCTGATGTTCTGATGTTCTGCCGTCTGATGTCCTGCTGTCTGATGTCCTGCTGTCTGATGTTCTGCTGTCTGATGTTCTGCTGTCTGATGTCCTGCTGTCTGATGTTCTGCCTTCTGATGTTCTGATGTCCTGCTGTATGATGTTCTGCTGTCTGATGTTCTGCTGTCTGATGTTCTGCTGTCTAATGTTCTTTTGTCTGATGATCTGTTGCCTGATGTTCTGCTGTCTGCTGTTCTGATATTCTGCTGTCTGATGTCCTGCTGTCTGATGTCCTGCTGTCTGATGTTCTGTTGTCTGATGTTCTGCTGTCTGATGTTCTGATGTTCTGCTGTCTGATGTCCTGCTGTCTGATGTTCTAATGTTCTGCTGTCTGATGTCCTGCTGTCTGATGTTCTGATGTTCTGCTGTCTGATGTTCTGATGTTCTGATGTTCTGCTGTCTGATGTTCTGCTGTCTGATGTCCTGCTGTCTGATGTCCTGCTGTCTGATGTCCTGCTGTCTGATGTTCTGCTGTCTGATGTTCTGATGTCCTTTTCTGAATGATGTTCTGTTGTCTGATGTTCTGCTGTCTGATGTGCTGCTGTCTAATGTTCTGTTGTCTGATGTTCTGTTGCCTGATGTTCTGCTGTCTGCTGTTCTGATATTCTGCTGTCTGATGTCCTGATGTCCTGCTGTCTGATGTTCTGTTGTCTGATGTTCTGATGTTCTGCTGTCTGATGTCCTGCTGTCTGATGTCCTGCTGTCTGATGTTCTGCTGTCTGATGTCCTGCTGTCTGATGTTCTGATGTTCTGCTGTCTGATGTTCTGATGTTCTGCTGTCTGCTGTTCTGATGTTCTGCTGTCTGATGTCCTGCTGTCTGATGTTCTGCTGTCTGATGTTCTGATGTTCTGCTGTCTGATGTCCTGCTGTCTGATGTCCTGCTGTCTGATGTTCTGCTGTCTGATGTTCTGCTGTCTGATGTTCTGTTCTGCTGTCTGATGTCCTGCTGTCTGATGTTCTGCTGTCTGATATCCTGCTGTCTGATGTCCTGCTGTCTGATGTTCTGCTGTCTGATGTTCTGCTGTCTGATGTTCTGCTGTCTGATGTTCTGCTCTCTGATGTTCTGATTTTCTGCTGTCTGATGTTCTGATGTTCTGCTGTCTGATGTCCTGCTGTCTGATGTTCTAATGTTCTGCTGTCTGATGTCCTGCTGTCTGATGTTCTGATGTTCTGCTGTCTGATGTTCTGATGTTCTGCTGTCTGCTGTTCTGATGTTCTGCTGTCTGATGTTCTGCTGTCTGATGTTCTGCTGTCTGATGTCCTGCTGTCTGATGTCCTGCTGTCTGATGTCCTGCTGTCTGATGTTCTGCTGTCTGATGTTCTGCTGTCCTTTTCTGAATGATGTTCTGCTGTCTGATGTTCTGCTGTCTGATGTTCTGCTGTCTAATGTTCTGTTGTCTGATGTTCTGTTGCCTGATGTTCTGCTGTCTGCTGTTCTGATATTCTGCTGTCTGATGTCCTGCTGTCTGATGTCCTGCTGTCTGATGTTCTGTTGTCTGATGTTCTGATGTTCTGCTGTCTGATGTTCTGATGTCCTGCTGTCTGATGTTCTGCTGTCTGATGTCCTGCTGTCTGATGTTCTGATGTTCTGCTGTCTGATGTTCTGATGTTCTGCTGTCTGCTGTTCTGATGTTCTGCTGTCTGATGTCCTGCTGTCTGATGTTCTGATGTTCTGCTGTCTGATGTCCTGCTGTCTGATGTCCTGCTGTCTGATGTTCTGCTGTCTGATGTTCTGCTGTCTGATGTTCTGTTCTGCTGTCTGATGTCCTGCTGTCTGATGTTCTGCTGTCTGATATCCTGCTGTCTGATGTTCTGCTGTTCTGCTGTCTGATGTCCTGCTGTCTGATGTTATGATGTTCTGCTGTCTGATGTCCTGCTGTCTGATATTCTGCTGTCTGATGTCCTGCTGTCTGATGTTCTGCTGTCTGATGTTCTGCTGTCTGATGTCCTGCTGTCTGATGTTCTGCTGTCCTGCTGTCTGATGTTCTGCTCTCTGATGTTCTGCTGTCCTGCTGTCTGATGTTCTGCTGTCTGATGTTCTGTTCTGCTGTCTGATGTCCTGCTGTCTGATGTTCTGCTGTCTGATGTCCTGCTCTCTGATGTCCTGCTGTCTGATGTCCTGCTGTCTGATGTTTTGCTGTCTGATGTTCTGCTGTCTGATGTCCTGCTGTCTGATGTTCTGCTGTTCTGCTGTCTGATGTCCTGCTGTCTGATGTTCTGCTGTCTGATGTTCTGTTGTCTGATGTTCTGTTGTCTGATGTTCTGATGTTCTGCTGTCTGATGTTCTGCTATCTGATGTTCTGCTGTTTGATGTTCTGCTGTCTGATGTCCTGCTGTCTGATGTTCTGCTGTCTGATGTCCTGCTGTCTGATGTTCTGCTGTCTGATGTTCTGTTCTGCTGTCTGATGTCCTGCTGTCTAATGTTCTGATGTTCTGCTGTCTGATGTTCTGCTGTCTGATGTCCTGCTGTCTGATGTTCTGCTGTCTGATGTTCTGCTGACTGTTGTTCTGCTTTCTGATGTTCTGCTGTCTGATGTTCTGCTGACTGATGTTCTGCTGTCTGATGTTCTGCTGACTGATGTTCTGCTGTCTGATGTCCTGCTGTCTGATGTTCTGCTCTCTGATGTTCTGATGTTCTGCTGTCTGATGTTCTGATGTTCTGCTGTCTGCTGTTCTGATGTCCTGCTTTCTGATGTTCTGCTGTCTGATGTTCTGATGTTCTGCTGTCTGCTGTTCTGATGTCCTGCTGTCTGATGTTCTGCTGTCTGATGTTCTGCTGTCTGATGTTCTGCTGTCTGATGTTCTGCTGACTGATGTTCTGCTGTCTGATGTCCTGCTGTCTGATGTTCTACTCTCTGATGTTCTGATGTTCTGCTGTCTGATGTTCTGATGTTCTGCTGTCTGCTGTTCTGATGTCCTGCTGTCTGATGTTCTGCTGTCTGATGTTCTGATGTTCTGCTGTCTGCTGGTCTGATGTCCTGCTGTCTGATGTTCTGCTGTCTGATGTTCTGCTGTCTGATGTTCTGCTCTCTGATGTCCTGCTGTCTGATGTCCTGCTGTCTGATGTTCTGCTGTCTGATGTTCTGCTGTCTGATGTCCTGCTGTCTGATGTTCTGCTGTTCTGCTGTCTGATGTCCTGCTGTCTGATGTTCTGCAGTCTGATGTTCTGCTGTCTGATGTTCTGCTGTCTGATGTTCTGTTGTCTGATGTTCTGTTGTCTGATGTTCTGATGTTCTGCTGTCTGATGTTCTGCTATCTGATGTTCTGCTGTCTGATGTTCTGCTGTCTGATGTCCTGCTGTCTGATGTTCTGCTGTCTGATGTTCTGCTGACTGTTGTTCTGCTGTCTGATGTTCTGCTGACTGATGTTCTGCTGTCTGATGTTCTGCTGTCTGATGTTCTGCTGACTGATGTTCTGCTGTCTGATGTCTTGCTGTCTGATGTTCTGCTCTCTGATGTTCTGATGTTCTGCTGTCTGATGTTCTGATGTTCTGCTGTCTGCTGTTCTGATGTTCTGCTGTCTGATGCTCTGCTGTCTGATGTCCTGCTGTCTGATGTTCTGCTGTCTGATGTTCTGATGTTCTGCTGTCTGCTGTTCTGATGTTCTGCTGTCTGATGTCCTGCTGTCTGATGTTCTGCTGTCTGATGTTCTGCTGTCTGATGTTCTGCTGTCTGATGTTCTGCTCTCTGATGTTCTGATGTTCTGCTGTCTGATGTCCTGCTGTCTGATGTTCTAATGTTCTGCTGTCTGATGTCCTGCTGTCTGATGTTCTGATGTTCTGCTGTCTGATGTTCTGATGTTCTGCTGTCTGCTGTTCTGATGTTCTGCTGTCTGATGTCCTGCTGTCTGATGTTCTGCTGTCTGATGTCCTGCTGTCTGATGTCCTGCTGTCTGATGTCCTGCTGTCTGATGTTCTGCTGTCTGATGTTCTGCTGTCTGATGTTCTGCTGTCTGATGTCCTGCTGTCTGATGTCCTGCTGTCTGATGTTCTGCTGTCTGATGTTCTGCTGTCCTTTTCTGAATGATGTTCTGCTGTCTGATGTTCTGCTGTCTGATGTGCTGCTGTCTAATGTTCTGTTGTCTGATGTTCTGTTGCCTGATGTTCTGCTGTCTGCTGTTCTGATATTCTGCTGTCTGATGTCCTGCTGTCTGATGTCCTGCTGTCTGATGTTCTGTTGTCTGATGTTCTGATGTTCTGCTGTCTGATGTTCTGATGTCCTGCTGTCTGATGTTCTGCTGTCTGATGTCCTGCTGTCTGATGTTCTGATGTTCTGCTGTCTGATGTTCTGATGTTCTGCTGTCTGCTGTTCTGATGTTCTGCTGTCTGATGTCCTGCTGTCTGATGTTCTGCTGTCTGATGTTCTGATGTTCTGCTGTATGATGTTCTGCTGTCTGATGTTCTGCTGTCTGATGTTCTGCTGTCTAATGTTCTTTTGTCTGATGATCTGTTGCCTGATGTTCTGCTGTCTGCTGTTCTGATATTCTGCTGTCTGATGTCCTGCTGTCTGATGTCCTGCTGTCTGATGTTCTGTTGTCTGATGTTCTGCTGTCTGATGTTCTGATGTTCTGCTGTCTGATGTCCTGCTGTCTGATGTTCTAATGTTCTGCTGTCTGATGTCCTGCTGTCTGATGTTCTGATGTTCTGCTGTCTGATGTTCTGATGTTCTGATGTTCTGCTGTCTGATGTTCTGCTGTCTGATGTCCTGCTGTCTGATGTCCTGCTGTCTGATGTCCTGCTGTCTGATGTTCTGCTGTCTGATGTTCTGATGTCCTTTTCTGAATGATGTTCTGTTGTCTGATGTTCTGCTGTCTGATGTGCTGCTGTCTAATGTTCTGTTGTCTGATGTTCTGTTGCCTGATGTTCTGCTGTCTGCTGTTCTGATATTCTGCTGTCTGATGTCCTGATGTCCTGCTGTCTGATGTTCTGTTGTCTGATGTTCTGATGTTCTGCTGTCTGATGTCCTGCTGTCTGATGTCCTGCTGTCTGATGTTCTGCTGTCTGATGTCCTGCTGTCTGATGTTCTGATGTTCTGCTGTCTGATGTTCTGATGTTCTGCTGTCTGCTGTTCTGATGTTCTGCTGTCTGATGTCCTGCTGTCTGATGTTCTGCTGTCTGATGTTCTGATGTTCTGCTGTCTGATGTCCTGCTGTCTGATGTCCTGCTGTCTGATGTTCTGCTGTCTGATGTTCTGCTGTCTGATGTTCTGTTCTGCTGTCTGATGTCCTGCTGTCTGATGTTCTGCTGTCTGATATCCTGCTGTCTGATGTCCTGCTGTCTGATGTTCTGCTGTCTGATGTTCTGCTGTCTGATGTTCTGCTGTCTGATGTTCTGCTCTCTGATGTTCTGATTTTCTGCTGTCTGATGTTCTGATGTTCTGCTGTCTGATGTCCTGCTGTCTGATGTTCTAATGTTCTGCTGTCTGATGTCCTGCTGTCTGATGTTCTGATGTTCTGCTGTCTGATGTTCTGATGTTCTGCTGTCTGCTGTTCTGATGTTCTGCTGTCTGATGTTCTGCTGTCTGATGTTCTGCTGTCTGATGTCCTGCTGTCTGATGTCCTGCTGTCTGATGTCCTGCTGTCTGATGTTCTGCTGTCTGATGTTCTGCTGTCCTTTTCTGAATGATGTTCTGCTGTCTGATGTTCTGCTGTCTGATGTTCTGCTGTCTAATGTTCTGTTGTCTGATGTTCTGTTGCCTGATGTTCTGCTGTCTGCTGTTCTGATATTCTGCTGTCTGATGTCCTGCTGTCTGATGTCCTGCTGTCTGATGTTCTGTTGTCTGATGTTCTGATGTTCTGCTGTCTGATGTTCTGATGTCCTGCTGTCTGATGTTCTGCTGTCTGATGTCCTGCTGTCTGATGTTCTGATGTTCTGCTGTCTGATGTTCTGATGTTCTGCTGTCTGCTGTTCTGATGTTCTGCTGTCTGATGTCCTGCTGTCTGATGTTCTGATGTTCTGCTGTCTGATGTCCTGCTGTCTGATGTCCTGCTGTCTGATGTTCTGCTGTCTGATGTTCTGCTGTCTGATGTTCTGTTCTGCTGTCTGATGTCCTGCTGTCTGATGTTCTGCTGTCTGATATCCTGCTGTCTGATGTTCTGCTGTTCTGCTGTCTGATGTCCTGCTGTCTGATGTTATGATGTTCTGCTGTCTGATGTCCTGCTGTCTGATATTCTGCTGTCTGATGTCCTGCTGTCTGATGTTCTGCTGTCTGATGTTCTGCTGTCTGATGTCCTGCTGTCTGATGTTCTGCTGTCCTGCTGTCTGATGTTCTGCTCTCTGATGTTCTGCTGTCCTGCTGTCTGATGTTCTGCTGTCTGATGTTCTGTTCTGCTGTCTGATGTCCTGCTGTCTGATGTTCTGCTGTCTGATGTCCTGCTCTCTGATGTCCTGCTGTCTGATGTCCTGCTGTCTGATGTTTTGCTGTCTGATGTTCTGCTGTCTGATGTCCTGCTGTCTGATGTTCTGCTGTTCTGCTGTCTGATGTCCTGCTGTCTGATGTTCTGCTGTCTGATGTTCTGTTGTCTGATGTTCTGTTGTCTGATGTTCTGATGTTCTGCTGTCTGATGTTCTGCTATCTGATGTTCTGCTGTTTGATGTTCTGCTGTCTGATGTCCTGCTGTCTGATGTTCTGCTGTCTGATGTCCTGCTGTCTGATGTTCTGCTGTCTGATGTTCTGTTCTGCTGTCTGATGTCCTGCTGTCTAATGTTCTGATGTTCTGCTGTCTGATGTTCTGCTGTCTGATGTCCTGCTGTCTGATGTTCTGCTGTCTGATGTTCTGCTGACTGTTGTTCTGCTTTCTGATGTTCTGCTGTCTGATGTTCTGCTGACTGATGTTCTGCTGTCTGATGTTCTGCTGACTGATGTTCTGCTGTCTGATGTCCTGCTGTCTGATGTTCTGCTCTCTGATGTTCTGATGTTCTGCTGTCTGATGTTCTGATGTTCTGCTGTCTGCTGTTCTGATGTCCTGCTTTCTGATGTTCTGCTGTCTGATGTTCTGATGTTCTGCTGTCTGCTGTTCTGATGTCCTGCTGTCTGATGTTCTGCTGTCTGATGTTCTGCTGTCTGATGTTCTGCTGTCTGATGTTCTGCTGACTGATGTTCTGCTGTCTGATGTCCTGCTGTCTGATGTTCTACTCTCTGATGTTCTGATGTTCTGCTGTCTGATGTTCTGATGTTCTGCTGTCTGCTGTTCTGATGTCCTGCTGTCTGATGTTCTGCTGTCTGATGTTCTGATGTTCTGCTGTCTGCTGGTCTGATGTCCTGCTGTCTGATGTTCTGCTGTCTGATGTTCTGCTGTCTGATGTTCTGCTCTCTGATGTCCTGCTGTCTGATGTCCTGCTGTCTGATGTTCTGCTGTCTGATGTTCTGCTGTCTGATGTCCTGCTGTCTGATGTTCTGCTGTTCTGCTGTCTGATGTCCTGCTGTCTGATGTTCTGCAGTCTGATGTTCTGCTGTCTGATGTTCTGCTGTCTGATGTTCTGTTGTCTGATGTTCTGTTGTCTGATGTTCTGATGTTCTGCTGTCTGATGTTCTGCTATCTGATGTTCTGCTGTCTGATGTTCTGCTGTCTGATGTCCTGCTGTCTGATGTTCTGCTGTCTGATGTTCTGCTGACTGTTGTTCTGCTGTCTGATGTTCTGCTGACTGATGTTCTGCTGTCTGATGTTCTGCTGTCTGATGTTCTGCTGACTGATGTTCTGCTGTCTGATGTCTTGCTGTCTGATGTTCTGCTCTCTGATGTTCTGATGTTCTGCTGTCTGATGTTCTGATGTTCTGCTGTCTGCTGTTCTGATGTTCTGCTGTCTGATGCTCTGCTGTCTGATGTCCTGCTGTCTGATGTTCTGCTGTCTGATGTTCTGATGTTCTGCTGTCTGCTGTTCTGATGTTCTGCTGTCTGATGTCCTGCTGTCTGATGTTCTGCTGTCTGATGTTCTGCTGTCTGATGTTCTGCTGTCTGATGTTCTGCTCTCTGATGTTCTGATGTTCTGCTGTCTGATGTCCTGCTGTCTGATGTTCTAATGTTCTGCTGTCTGATGTCCTGCTGTCTGATGTTCTGATGTTCTGCTGTCTGATGTTCTGATGTTCTGCTGTCTGCTGTTCTGATGTTCTGCTGTCTGATGTCCTGCTGTCTGATGTTCTGCTGTCTGATGTCCTGCTGTCTGATGTCCTGCTGTCTGATGTCCTGCTGTCTGATGTTCTGCTGTCTGATGTTCTGCTGTCTGATGTTCTGCTGTCTGATGTCCTGCTGTCTGATGTCCTGCTGTCTGATGTTCTGCTGTCTGATGTTCTGCTGTCCTTTTCTGAATGATGTTCTGCTGTCTGATGTTCTGCTGTCTGATGTGCTGCTGTCTAATGTTCTGTTGTCTGATGTTCTGTTGCCTGATGTTCTGCTGTCTGCTGTTCTGATATTCTGCTGTCTGATGTCCTGCTGTCTGATGTCCTGCTGTCTGATGTTCTGTTGTCTGATGTTCTGATGTTCTGCTGTCTGATGTTCTGATGTCCTGCTGTCTGATGTTCTGCTGTCTGATGTCCTGCTGTCTGATGTTCTGATGTTCTGCTGTCTGATGTTCTGATGTTCTGCTGTCTGCTGTTCTGATGTTCTGCTGTCTGATGTCCTGCTGTCTGATGTTCTGCTGTCTGATGTTCTGATGTTCTGCTGTCTGATGTCCTGCTGTCTGATGTCCTGCTGTCTGATGTTCTGCTGTCTGATGTTCTGTTCTGCTGTCTGATGTTCTGCTGTCTGATGTCCTGCTGTCTGATGTTCTGATGTTCTGCTGTCTGATGTTCTGATGTTCTGCTGTCTGCTGTTCTGATGTTCTGCTGTCTGATGTCCTGCTGTCTGATGTCCTGCTGTCTGATGTTCTGCTGTTCTGCTGTCTGATGTCCTGCTGTCTGATGTTATGATGTTCTGCTGTCTGATGTCCTGCTGTCTGATGTTCTGCTGTCTGATGTCCTGCTGTCTGATGTTCTGCTGTCTGATGTTCTGCTGTCTGATGTCCTGCTGTCTGATGTTCTGCTGTCCTGCTGTCTGATGTTCTGCTCTCTGATGTTCTGCTGTCTGATGTTCTGATGTTCTGCTGTCTGCTGTTCTGATGTCCTGCTGTCTGATGTCCTGCTGTCTGATGTTCTAATGTTCTGCTGTCTGATGTCCTGCTGTCTGATGTTCTGATGTTCTGCTGTCTGATGTTCTGATGTTCTGCTGTCTGCTGTTCTGATGTTCTGCTGTCTGATGTCCTGCTGTCTGATGTTCTGCTGTCTGATGTCCTGCTGTCTGATGTCCTGCTGTCTGATGTCCTGCTGTCTGATGTTCTGCTGTCTGATGTCCTGCTGTCTGATGTCCTGCTGTCTGATGTCCTGCTGTCTGATGTTCTGCTGTCTGATGTTCTGCTGTCCTTTTCTGAATGATGTTCTGCTGTCTGATGTTCTGCTGTCTGATGTGCTGCTGTCTAATGTTCTGTTGTCTGATGTTCTGTTGCCTGATGTTCTGCTGTCTGCTGTTCTGATATTCTGCTGTCTGATGTCCTGCTCTCTGATGTCCTGCTGTCTGATGTTCTGTTGTCTGATGTTCTGATGTTCTGCTGTCTGATGTTCTGATGTCCTGCTGTCTGATGTTCTGCTGTCTGATGTCCTGCTGTCTGATGTTCTGATGTTCTGCTGTCTGATGTTCTGATGTTCTGCTGTCTGCTGTTCTGATGTTCTGCTGTCTGATGTCCTGCTGTCTGATGTTCTGCTGTCTGATGTTCTGATGTTCTGCTGTCTGATGTCCTGCTGTCTGATGTCCTGCTGTCTGATGTTCTGCTGTCTGATGTTCTGTTCTGCTGTCTGATGTTCTGCTGTCTGATGTCCTGCTGTCTGATGTTCTGATGTTCTGCTGTCTGATGTTCTGATGTTCTGCTGTCTGCTGTTCTGATGTTCTGCTGTCTGATGTCCTGCTGTCTGATGTCCTGCTGTCTGATGTTCTGCTGTTCTGCTGTCTGATGTCCTGCTGTCTGATGTTATGATGTTCTGCTGTCTGATGTCCTGCTGTCTGATGTTCTGCTGTCTGATGTCCTGCTGTCTGATGTTCTGCTGTCTGATGTTCTGCTGTCTGATGTCCTGCTGTCTGATGTTCTGCTGTCCTGCTGTCTGATGTTCTGCTCTCTGATGTTCTGCTGTCTGATGTTCTGATGTTCTGCTGTCTGCTGTTCTGATGTCCTGCTGTCTGATGTTCTGCTGTCTGATGTTCTGATGTTCTGCTGTCTGCTGTTCTGATGTTCTGCTGTCTGATGTCCTGCTGTCTGATGTTCTGCTGTCTGATGTTCTGCTGTCTGATGTTCTGCTCTCTGATGTCCTGCTGTCCTATGTCCTGCTGTCTGATGTTCTGCTGTCTGATGTTCTGCTGTCTGATGTTCTGCTGTTCTGCTGTCTGATGTCCTGCTGTCTGATGTTCTGCTGTCTGATGTTCTGCTGTCTGATGTTCTGCTGTCTGATGTTCTGTTGTCTGATGTTCTGCTGTCTGATGTTCTGCTATCTGATGTTCTGCTGTCTGATGTTCTGCTGTGTGATGTCCTGCTGTCTGATGTTCTGCTGTCTGATGTCCTGCTGTCTGATGTTCTGCTGTCTGATGTTCTGTTCTGCTGTCTGATGTCCTTCTGTCTGATGTTCTGATGTTCTGCTGTCTGATGTTCTGCTGTCTGATGTCCTGCTGTCTGATGTTCTGCTGTCTGATGTTCTGCTGACTGTTGTTCTGCTGTCTGATGTTCTGCTGACTGATGTTCTGCTGTCTGATGTTCTGCTGTCTGATGTTCTGCTGACTGATGTTCTGCTGTCTGATGTCCTGCTGTCTGATGTTCTGCTCTCTGATGTTCTGATGTTCTGCTGTCTGATGTTCTGATGTTCTGATGTTCTGCTGTCTGATGTTCTGCTGTCTGATGTCCTGCTGTCTGATGTTCTGCTGTCTGATGTTCTGATGTTCTGCTGTCTGCTGTTCTGATGTTCTGCTGTCTGATGTCCTGCTGTCTGATGTTCTGCTGTCTGATGTTCTGCTGTCTGATGTTCTGCTGTCTGATGTTCTGCTCTCTGATGTTCTGATGTTCTGCTGTCTGATGTTCTGATGTTCTGCTGTCTGCTGTTCTGATGTTCTTCTGTCTGATGTTCTGCTGTCTGATGTCCTGCTGTCTGATGTTCTGATGTTCTGCTGTCTGATGTTCTGATGTTCTGCTGTCTCCTGTTCTGATGTTCTGCTGTCTGATGTCCTGCTGTCTGATGTTCTGCTGTCTGATGTTCTGCTGTCTGATGTTCTGCTGTCTGATGTTCTGTTCTGCTGTCTGATGTCCTGCTGTCTGATGTTCTGATGTTCTGCTGTCTGATGTTCTGCTGTCTGATGTTCTGATGTTCTGCTATCTGATGTCCTGCTGTCTGATGTTCTGCTGTCTGATGTTCTGCTGTCTGATGTTCTGCTGACTGTTGTTCTGATGTTCTGCGTCTGATGTTCTGCTGTCTGATGTTCTGTTGTCTGATGTTCTGCTGTCTGATGTTCTGCAGTCTGATGTTCTGCTGTCTGATGTTCTGATGTTCTGCCGTCTGATGTCCTGCTGTCTGATGTCCTGCTGTCTGATGTTCTGCTGTCTGATGTTCTGCTGTCTGATGTCCTGCTGTCTGATGTTCTGCCTTCTGATGTTCTGATGTCCTGCTGTATGATGTTCTGCTGTCTGATGTTCTGCTGTCTGATGTTCTGCTGTCTAATGTTCTTTTGTCTGATGATCTGTTGCCTGATGTTCTGCTGTCTGCTGTTCTGATATTCTGCTGTCTGATGTCCTGCTGTCTGATGTTCTAATGTTCTGCTGTCTGATGTCCTGCTGTCTGATGTTCTGATGTTCTGCTGTCTGATGTTCTGATGTTCTGATGTTCTGCTGTCTGATGTTCTGCTGTCTGATGTCCTGCTGTCTGATGTCCTGCTGTCTGATGTCCTGCTGTCTGATGTTCTGCTGTCTGATGTTCTGCTGTCTGATGTCCTGCTGTCTGATGTCCTGCTGTCTGATGTCCTGCTGTCTGATGTTCTGATGTCCTGCTGTCTGATGTTCTGCTGTCTGATGTCCTGCTGTCTGATGTTCTGATGTTCTGCTGTCTGATGTTCTGATGTTCTGCTGTCTGCTGTTCTGATGTTCTGTTGTCTGATGTTCTGCTGTCTGATGTTCTGCAGTCTGATGTTCTGCTGTCTGATGTTCTGATGTTCTGCCGTCTGATGTCCTGCTGTCTGATGTCCTGCTGTCTGATGTTCTGCTGTCTGATGTTCTGCTGTCTGATGTCCTGCTGTCTGATGTTCTGCCTTCTGATGTCCTGCTGTATAATGTTCTGCTGTCTGATGTTCTGCTGTCTGATGTTCTGCTGTCTAATGTTCTTTTGTCTGATGATCTGTTGCCTGATGTTCTGCTGTCTGCTGTTCTGATATTCTGCTGTCTGATGTCCTGCTGTCTGATGTCCTGCTGTCTGATGTTCTGTTGTCTGATGTTCTGCTGTCTGATGTTCTGATGTTCTGCTGTCTGATGTCCTGCTGTCTGATGTTCTAATGTTCTGCTGTCTGATGTCCTGCTGTCTGATGTTCTGATGTTCTGCTGTCTGATGTTCTGATGTTCTGATGTTCTGCTGTCTGATGTTCTGCTGTCTGATGTCCTGCTGTCTGATGTCCTGCTGTCTGATGTCCTGCTGTCTGATGTTCTGCTGTCTGATGTTCTGCTGTCTGATGTTCTGATGTCCTTTTCTGAATGATGTTCTGTTGTCTGATGTTCTGCTGTCTGATGTGCTGCTGTCTAATGTTCTGTTGTCTGATGTTCTGTTGCCTGATGTTCTGCTGTGTGCTGTTCTGATATTCTTCTGTCTGATGTCCTGCTGTCTGATGTCCTGCTGTCTGATGTTCTGTTGTCTGATGTTCTGATGTCCTGCTGTCTGATGTTCTGCTGTCTGATGTCCTGCTGTCTGATGTTCTGATGTTCTGCTGTCTGATGTTCTGATGTTCTGCTGTCTGCTGTTCTGATGTTCTGCTGTCTGATGTCCTGCTGTCTGATGTTCTGCTGTCTGATGTTCTGATGTTCTGCTGTCTGATGTCCTGCTGTCTGATGTCCTGCTGTCTGATGTTCTGCTGTCTGATGTTCTGCTGTCTGATGTTCTGTTCTGCTGTCTGATGTCCTGCTGTCTGATGTTCTGCTGTCTGATATCCTGCTGTCTGATGTCCTGCTGTCTGATGTTCTGCTGTCTGATGTTCTGCTGTCTGATGTTCTGCTGTCTGATGTTCTGCTCTCTGATGCTCTGATGTTCTGCTGTCTGATGTTCTGATGTTCTGCTGTCTGATGTCCTGCTGTCTGATGTTCTAATGTTCTGCTGTCTGATGTCCTGCTGTCTGATGTTCTGATGTTCTGCTGTCTGATGTTCTGATGTTCTGCTGTCTGCTGTTCTGATGTTCTGCTGTCTGATGTCCTGCTGTCTGATGTTCTGCTGTCTGATGTTCTGCTGTCTGATGTCCTGCTGTCTGATGTCCTGCTGTCTGATGTTCTGCTGTCTGATGTTCTGCTGTCCTTTTCTGAATGATGTTCTGCTGTCTGATGTTCTGCTGTCTGATGTGCTGCTGTCTAATGTTCTGTTGTCTGATGTTCTGTTGCCTGATGTTCTGCTGTCTGCTGTTCTGATATTCTGCTGTCTGATGTCCTGCTGTCTGATGTCCTGCTGTCTGATGTTCTGTTGTCTGATGTTCTGATGTTCTGCTGTCTGATGTTCTGATGTCCTGCTGTCTGATGTTCTGCTGTCTGATGTCCTGCTGTCTGATGTTCTGATGTTCTGCTGTCTGATGTTCTGCTGTCTGATGTTCTGATGTTCTGCTGTCTGATGTCCTGCTGTCTGATGTCCTGCTGTCTGATGTTCTGCTGTCTGATGTTCTGCTGTCTGATGTTCTGCAGTCTGATGTTCTGCTGTCTGATGTTCTGATGTTCTGCTGTCTGATGTCCTGCTGTCTGATGTTCTAATGTTCTGCTGTCTGATGTCCTGCTGTCTGATGTTCTGATGTTCTGCTGTCTGATGTTCTGATGTTCTGATGTTCTGCTGTCTGATGTTCTGCTGTCTGATGTCCTGCTGTCTGATGTCCTGCTGTCTGATGTCCTGCTGTCTGATGTTCTGCTGTCTGATGTTCTGCTGTCTGATGTTCTGATGTCCTTTTCTGAATGATGTTCTGTTGTCTGATGTTCTGCTGTCTGATGTGCTGCTGTCTAATGTTCTGTTGTCTGATGTTCTGTTGCCTGATGTTCTGCTGTGTGCTGTTCTGATATTCTTCTGTCTGATGTCCTGCTGTCTGATGTCCTGCTGTCTGATGTCCTGCTGTCTGATGTTCTGTTGTCTGATGTTCTGATGTCCTGCTGTCTGATGTTCTGCTATCTGATGTCCTGCTGTCTGATGTTCTGATGTTCTGCTGTCTGATGTTCTGATGTTCTGCTGTCTGCTGTTCTGATGTTCTGTTGTCTGATGTTCTGCTGTCTGATGTTCTGCAGTCTGATGTTCTGCTGTCTGATGTTCTGATGTTCTGCTGTCTGATGTCCTGCTGTCTGATGTCCTGCTGTCTGATGTTCTGCTGTCTGATGTTCTGCTGTCTGATGTCCTGCTGTCTGATGTTCTGCCTTCTGATGTTCTGATGTCCTGCTGTATGATGTTCTGCTGTCTGATGTTCTGCTGTCTGATGTTCTGCTGTCTAATGTTCTTTTGTCTGATGATCTGTTGCCTGATGTTCTGCTGTCTGCTGTTCTGATATTCTGCTGTCTGATGTCCTGCTGTCTGATGTCCTGCTGTCTGATGTTCTGTTGTCTGATGTTCTGCTGTCTGATGTTCTGATGTTCTGCTGTCTGATGTCCTGCTGTCTGATGTTCTAATGTTCTGCTGTCTGATGTCCTGCTGTCTGATGTTCTGATGTTCTGCTGTCTGATGTTCTGATGTTCTGATGTTCTGCTGTCTGATGTTCTGCTGTCTGATGTCCTGCTGTCTGATGTCCTGCTGTCTGATGTCCTGCTGTCTGATGTTCTGCTGTCTGATGTTCTGCTGTCTGATGTTCTGATGTCCTTTTCTGAATGATGTTCTGTTGTCTGATGTTCTGCTGTCTGATGTGCTGCTGTCTAATGTTCTGTTGCCTGATGTTCTGCTGTGTGCTGTTCTGATATTCTTCTGTCTGATGTCCTGCTGTCTGATGTCCTGCTGTCTGATGTTCTGTTGTCTGATGTTCTGATGTCCTGCTGTCTGATGTTCTGCTGTCTGATGTCCTGCTGTCTGATGTTCTGATGTTCTGCTGTCTGATGTTCTGATGTTCTGCTGTCTGCTGTTCTGATGTTCTGCTGTCTGATGTCCTGCTGTCTGATGTTCTGCTGTCTGATGTTCTGATGTTCTACTGTCTGATGTCCTGCTGTCTGATGTCCTGCTGTCTGATGTTCTGCTGTCTGATGTTCTGCTGTCTGATGTTCTGTTCTGCTGTCTGATGTCCTGCTGTCTGATGTTCTGCTGTCTGATATCCTGCTGTCTGATGTCCTGCTGTCTGATGTTCTGCTGTCTGATGTTCTGCTGTCTGATGTTCTGCTGTCTGATGTTCTGCTCTCTGATGCTCTGATGTTCTGCTGTCTGATGTTCTGATGTTCTGCTGTCTGATGTCCTGCTGTCTGATGTTCTAATGTTCTGCTGTCTGATGTCCTGCTGTCTGATGTTCTGATGTTCTGCTGTCTGATGTTCTGATGTTCTGCTGTCTGCTGTTCTGATGTTCTGCTGTCTGATGTCCTGCTGTCTGATGTTCTGCTGTCTGATGTCCTGCTGTCTGATGTCCTGCTGTCTGATGTTCTGCTGTCTGATGTTCTGCTGTCCTTTTCTGAATGATGTTCTGCTGTCTGATGTTCTGCTGTCTGATGTGCTGCTGTCTAATGTTCTGTTGTCTGATGTTCTGTTGCCTGATGTTCTGCTGTCTGCTGTTCTGATATTCTGCTGTCTGATGTCCTGCTGTCTGATGTCCTGCTGTCTGATGTTCTGTTGTCTGATGTTCTGATGTTCTGCTGTCTGATGTTCTGATGTCCTGCTGTCTGATGTTCTGCTGTCTGATGTCCTGCTGTCTGATGTTCTGATGTTCTGCTGTCTGATGTTCTGCTGTCTGATGTTCTGATGTTCTGCTGTCTGATGTCCTGCTGTCTGATGTCCTGCTGTCTGATGTTCTGCTGTCTGATGTTCTGCTGTCTGATGTTCTGCAGTCTGATGTTCTGCTGTCTGATGTTCTGATGTTCTGCTGTCTGATGTCCTGCTGTCTGATGTTCTAATGTTCTGCTGTCTGATGTCCTGCTGTCTGATGTTCTGATGTTCTGCTGTCTGATGTTCTGATGTTCTGATGTTCTGCTGTCTGATGTTCTGCTGTCTGATGTCCTGCTGTCTGATGTCCTGCTGTCTGATGTCCTGCTGTCTGATGTTCTGCTGTCTGATGTTCTGCTGTCTGATGTTCTGATGTCCTTTTCTGAATGATGTTCTGTTGTCTGATGTTCTGCTGTCTGATGTGCTGCTGTCTAATGTTCTGTTGTCTGATGTTCTGTTGCCTGATGTTCTGCTGTGTGCTGTTCTGATATTCTTCTGTCTGATGTCCTGCTGTCTGATGTCCTGCTGTCTGATGTCCTGCTGTCTGATGTTCTGTTGTCTGATGTTCTGATGTCCTGCTGTCTGATGTTCTGCTATCTGATGTCCTGCTGTCTGATGTTCTGATGTTCTGCTGTCTGATGTTCTGATGTTCTGCTGTCTGCTGTTCTGATGTTCTGTTGTCTGATGTTCTGCTGTCTGATGTTCTGCAGTCTGATGTTCTGCTGTCTGATGTTCTGATGTTCTGCCGTCTGATGTCCTGCTGTCTGATGTCCTGCTGTCTGATGTTCTGCTGTCTGATGTTCTGCTGTCTGATGTCCTGCTGTCTGATGTTCTGCCTTCTGATGTTCTGATGTCCTGCTGTATGATGTTCTGCTGTCTGATGTTCTGCTGTCTGATGTTCTGCTGTCTAATGTTCTTTTGTCTGATGATCTGTTGCCTGATGTTCTGCTGTCTGCTGTTCTGATATTCTGCTGTCTGATGTCCTGCTGTCTGATGTCCTGCTGTCTGATGTTCTGTTGTCTGATGTTCTGCTGTCTGATGTTCTGATGTTCTGCTGTCTGATGTCCTGCTGTCTGATGTTCTAATGTTCTGCTGTCTGATGTCCTGCTGTCTGATGTTCTGATGTTCTGCTGTCTGATGTTCTGATGTTCTGATGTTCTGCTGTCTGATGTTCTGCTGTCTGATGTCCTGCTGTCTGATGTCCTGCTGTCTGATGTCCTGCTGTCTGATGTTCTGCTGTCTGATGTTCTGCTGTCTGATGTTCTGATGTCCTTTTCTGAATGATGTTCTGTTGTCTGATGTTCTGCTGTCTGATGTGCTGCTGTCTAATGTTCTGTTGCCTGATGTTCTGCTGTGTGCTGTTCTGATATTCTTCTGTCTGATGTCCTGCTGTCTGATGTCCTGCTGTCTGATGTTCTGTTGTCTGATGTTCTGATGTCCTGCTGTCTGATGTTCTGCTGTCTGATGTCCTGCTGTCTGATGTTCTGATGTTCTGCTGTCTGATGTTCTGATGTTCTGCTGTCTGCTGTTCTGATGTTCTGCTGTCTGATGTCCTGCTGTCTGATGTTCTGCTGTCTGATGTTCTGATGTTCTACTGTCTGATGTCCTGCTGTCTGATGTCCTGCTGTCTGATGTTCTGCTGTCTGATGTTCTGCTGTCTGATGTTCTGTTCTGCTGTCTGATGTCCTGCTGTCTGATGTTCTGCTGTCTGATATCCTGCTGTCTGATGTCCTGCTGTCTGATGTTCTGCTGTCTGATGTTCTGCTGTCTGATGTTCTGCTGTCTGATGTTCTGCTCTCTGATGCTCTGATGTTCTGCTGTCTGATGTTCTGATGTTCTGCTGTCTGATGTCCTGCTGTCTGATGTTCTAATGTTCTGCTGTCTGATGTCCTGCTGTCTGATGTTCTGATGTTCTGCTGTCTGATGTTCTGATGTTCTGCTGTCTGCTGTTCTGATGTTCTGCTGTCTGATGTCCTGCTGTCTGATGTTCTGCTGTCTGATGTCCTGCTGTCTGATGTCCTGCTGTCTGATGTTCTGCTGTCTGATGTTCTGCTGTCCTTTTCTGAATGATGTTCTGCTGTCTGATGTTCTGCTGTCTGATGTGCTGCTGTCTAATGTTCTGTTGTCTGATGTTCTGTTGCCTGATGTTCTGCTGTCTGCTGTTCTGATATTCTGCTGTCTGATGTCCTGCTGTCTGATGTCCTGCTGTCTGATGTTCTGTTGTCTGATGTTCTGATGTTCTGCTGTCTGATGTTCTGATGTCCTGCTGTCTGATGTTCTGCTGTCTGATGTCCTGCTGTCTGATGTTCTGATGTTCTGCTGTCTGATGTTCTGATGTTCTGCTGTCTGCTGTTCTGATGTTCTGCTGTCTGATGTCCTGCTGTCTGATGTTCTGCTGTCTGATGTTCTGATGTTCTGCTGTCTGATGTCCTGCTGTCTGATGTCCTGCTGTCTGATGTTCTGCTGTCTGATGTTCTGCAGTCTGATGTTCTGCTGTCTGATGTTCTGATGTTCTGCCGTCTGATGTCCTGCTGTCTGATGTCCTGCTGTCTGATGTTCTGCTGTCTGATGTCCTGCTGTCTGATGTTCTGCCTTCTGATGTTCTGATGTCCTGCTGTATGATGTTCTGCTGTCTGATGTTCTGCTGTCTGATGTTCTGCTGTCTAATGTTCTTTTGTCTGATGATCTGTTGCCTGATGTTCTGCTGTCTGCTGTTCTGATATTCTGCTGTCTGATGTCCTGCTGTCTGATGTCCTGCTGTCTGATGTTCTGTTGTCTGATGTTCTGCTGTCTGATGTTCTGATGTTCTGCTGTCTGATGTCCTGCTGTCTGATGTTCTAATGTTCTGCTGTCTGATGTCCTGCTGTCTGATGTTCTGATGTTCTGCTGTCTGATGTTCTGATGTTCTGATGTTCTGCTGTCTGATGTTCTGCTGTCTGATGTCCTGCTGTCTGATGTCCTGCTGTCTGATGTCCTGCTGTCTGATGTTCTGCTGTCTGATGTTCTGCTGTCTGATGTTCTGATGTCCTTTTCTGAATGATGTTCTGTTGTCTGATGTTCTGCTGTCTGATGTGCTGCTGTCTAATGTTCTGTTGTCTGATGTTCTGTTGCCTGATGTTCTGCTGTGTGCTGTTCTGATATTCTTCTGTCTGATGTCCTGCTGTCTGATGTCCTGCTGTCTGATGTTCTGTTGTCTGATGTTCTGATGTCCTGCTGTCTGATGTTCTGCTGTCTGATGTCCTGCTGTCTGATGTTCTGATGTTCTGCTGTCTGATGTTCTGATGTTCTGCTGTCTGCTGTTCTGATGTTCTGCTGTCTGATGTCCTGCTGTCTGATGTTCTGCTGTCTGATGTTCTGCTGTCTGATGTCCTGCTGTCTGATGTCCTGCTGTCTGATGTTCTGCTGTCTGATGTTCTGTTCTGCTGTCTGATGTCCTGCTGTCTGATGTTCTGCTGTCTGATATCCTGCTGTCTGATGTCCTGCTGTCTGATGTTCTGCTGTCTGATGTTCTGCTGTCTGATGTTCTGCTGTCTGATGTTCTGCTCTCTGATGTTCTGATGTTCTGCTGTCTGATGTTCTGATGTTCTGCTGTCTGATGTCCTGCTGTCTGATGTTCTAATGTTCTGCTGTCTGATGTCCTGCTGTCTGATGTTCTGATGTTCTGCTTTCTGCTGTTCTGATGTTCTGCTGTCTGATGTTCTGCTGTCTGATGTTCTGCTGTCTGATGTCCTGCTGTCTGATGTCCTGCTGTCTGATGTTCTGCTGTCTGATGTTCTGCTGTCCTTTTCTGAATGATGTTCTGCTGTCTGATGTTCTGCTGTCTGATGTGCTGCTGTCTAATGTTCTGTTGTCTGATGTTCTGTTGCCTGATGTTCTGCTGTCTGCTGTTCTGATATTCTGCTGTCTGATGTCCTGCTGTCTGATGTCCTGCTGTCTGATGTTCTGTTGTCTGATGTTCTGATGTTCTGCTGTCTGATGTTCTGATGTCCTGCTGTCTGATGTTCTGCTGTCTGATGTCCTGCTGTCTGATGTTCTGCTGTCTGATGTTCTGATGTTCTGTTGTCTGCTGTTCTGATGTTCTGCTGTCTGATGTCCTGCTGTCTGATGTTCTGCTGTCTGATGTTCTGATGTTCTGCTGTCTGATGTCCTGCTGTCTGATGTCCTGCTGTCTGATGTTCTGCTGTCTGATGTTCTGCTGTCTGATGTTCTGTTCTGCTGTCTGATGTCCTGCTGTCTGATGTTCTGCTGTCTGATATCCTGCTGTCTGATGTTCTGCTGTTCTGCTGTCTGATGTCCTGCTGTCTGATGTTATGATGTTCTGCTGTCTGATGTCCTGCTGTCTGATGTTCTGCTGTCTGATGTCCTGCTGTCTGATGTTCTGCTGTCTGATGTTCTGCTGTCTGATGTCCTGCTGTCTGATGTTCTGCTGTCCTGCTGTCTGATGTTCTGCTCTCTGATGTTCTGCTGTCCTGCTGTCTGATGTTCTGCTGTCTGATGTCCTGCTGTCTGATGTTCTGCTGTCTGATGTTCTGATGTTCTGCTGTCTGCTGTTCTGATGTTCTGCTGTCTGATGTCCTGCTGTCTGATGTTCTGCTGTCTGATGTTCTGATGTTCTGCTGTCTGATGTCCTGCTGTCTGATGTCCTGCTGTCTGATGTTCTGCTGTCTGATGTTCTGCTGTCTGATGTTCTGTTCTGCTGTCTGATGTCCTGCTGTCTGATGTTCTGCTGTCTGATATCCTGCTGTCTGATGTTCTGCTGTTCTGCTGTCTGATGTCCTGCTGTCTGATGTTATGATGTTCTGCTGTCTGATGTCCTGCTGTCTGATGTTCTGCTGTCTGATGTCCTGCTGTCTGATGTTCTGCTGTCTGATGTTCTGCTGTCTGATGTCCTGCTGTCTGATGTTCTGCTGTCCTGCTGTCTGATGTTCTGCTCTCTGATGTTCTGCTGTCCTGCTGTCTGATGTTCTGCTGTCTGATGTTCTGTTCTGCTGTCTGATGTCCTGCTGTCTGATGTTCTGCTGTCTGATTTCCTGCTCTCTGATGTCCTGCTGTATGATGTCCTGCTGTCTGATGTTCTGCTGTCTGATGTTCTGCTGTCTGATGTCCTGCTGTCTGATGTTCTGCTGTTCTGCTGTCTGATGTCCTGCTGTCTGATGTTCTGCTGTCTGATGTTCTGCTGTCTGATGTTCTGTTGTCTGATGTTCTGTTGTCTGATGTTCTGATGTTCTGCTGTCTGATGTTCTGCTATCTGATGTTCTGCTGTTTGATGTTCTGCTGTCTGATGTCCTGCTGTCTGATGTTCTGCTGTCTGATGTCCTGCTGTCTGATGTTCTGCTGTCTGATGTTCTGTTCCGCTGTCTGA
Organism: Salmo salar; assembly: GCF_965601325.2. NCBI lineage: Eukaryota > Metazoa > Chordata > Actinopteri > Salmoniformes > Salmonidae > Salmo > Salmo salar. Next base: position 53,844,436 of record NC_138301.1, read on the forward strand.
TGTCCTGCTGTCTAATGTTCTGATGTTCTGCTGTCTGATGTTCTGCTGTCTGATGTCCTGCTGTCTGATGTTCTGCTGTCTGATGTTCTGCTGACTGTTGTTCTGCTGTCTGATGTTCTGCTGTGTGATGTTCTGCTGACTGATGTTCTGCTGTCTGATGTTCTGCTGTCTGATGTTCTGCTGACTGATGTTCTGCTGTCTGATGTCCTGCTGTCTGATGTTCTGCTCTCTGATGTTCTGATGTTCTGCTGTCTGATGTTCTGATGTTCTGCTGTCTGCTGTTCTGATGTCCTGCTGTCTGATGTTCTGCTGTCTGATGTTCTGATGTTCTGCTGTCTGCTGTTCTGATGTCCTGCTGTCTGATGTTCTGCTGTCTGATGTTCTGCTGTCTGATGTTCTGCTGTCTGATGTTCTGCTGACTGATGTTCTGCTGTCTGATGTCCTGCTGTCTGATGTTCTGCTCTCTGATGTTCTGATGTTCTGCTGTCTGATGTTCTGATGTTCTGCTGTCTGCTGTTCTGATGTCCTGCTGTCTGATGTTCTGCTGTCTGATGTTCTGATGTTCTGCTGTCTGCTGTTCTGATGTCCTGCTGTCTGATGTTCTGCTGTCTGATGTTCTGCTGTCTGATGTTCTGCTCTCTGATGTCCTGCTGTCTGATGTCCAGCTGTCTGATGTTCTGCTGTCTGATGTTCTGCTGTCTGATGTCCTGCTGTCTGATGTTCTGATGTTCTGCTGTCTGATGTTCTGATGTTCTGCTGTCTTCTGTTCTGATGTTCTGCTGTCTGATGTCCTGCTGTCTTATGTTCTGCTGTCTGATGTTCTGATGTCCTGCTGTCTGATGTCCTGCTGTCTGATGTTCTGCTGTCTGATGTTCTGCTGTCCTTTTCTGAATGATGTTCTGCTGTCTGATGTTCTGCTGTCTGATGTGCTGCTGTCTAATGTTCTGTTGTCTGATGTTCTGTTGCCTGATGTTCTGCTGTCTGCTGTTCTGATATTCTGCTGTCTGATGTCCTGCTGTCTGATGTCCTGCTGTCTGATGTTCTGTTGTCTGATGTTCTGATGTTCTGCTGTCTGATGTTCTGATGTCCTGCTGTCTGATGTTCTGCTGTCTTATGTCCTGCTGTCTGATGTTCTGATGTTCTGCTGTCTGATGTTCTGATGTTCTGCTGTCTGCTGTTCTGATGTTCTGCTGTCTGATGTCCTGCTGTCTGATGTTCTGCTGTCTGATGTTCTGATGTTCTGCTGTCTGATGTCCTGCCGTCTGATGTCCTGCTGTCTGATGTTCTGCTGTCTGATGTTCTGCTGTCTGATGTTCTGTTCTGCTGTCTGATGTCCTGCTGTCTGATGTTCTGCTGTCTGATATCCTGCTGTCTGATGTTCTGCTGTTCTGCTGTCTGATGTCCTGCTGTCTGATGTTATGATGTTCTGCTGTCTGATGTCCTGCTGTCTGATGTTCTGCTGTCTGATGTCCTGCTGTCTGATGATCTGCTGTCTGATGTTCTGCTGTCTGATGTCCTGCTGTCTGATGTTCTGCTGTCCTGCTGTCTGATGTTCTGCTCTCTGATGTTCTGCTGTCCTGCTGTCTGATGTTCTGCTGTCTGATGTTCTGTTCTGCTGTCTGATGTCCTGCTGTCTGATGTTCTGCTGTCTGATGTCCTGCTCTCTGATGTCCTGCTGTCTGATGTCCTGCTGGCTGATGTTCTGCTGTCTGATGTTCTGCTGTCTGATGTCCTGCTGTCTGATGTTCTGCTGTTCTGCTGTCTGATGTCCTACTGTCTGATGTTCTGCTGTCTGATGTTCTGCTGTCTGATGTTCTGTTGTCTGATGTTCTGTTGTCTATTGTTCTGATGTTCTGCTGTCTGATGTTCTGCTATCTGATGTTCTGCTGTTTGATGTTCTGCTGTCTGATGTCCTGCTGTCTGATGTTCTGCTGTCTGATGTCCTGCTGTCTGATGTTCTGCTGTCTGATGTTCTGTTCTGCTGTCTGATGTCCTGCTGTCTAATGTTCTGATGTTCTGCTGTCTGATGTTCTGCTGTCTGATGTCCTGCTGTCTGATGTTCTGCTGTCTGATGTTCTGCTGACTGTTGTTCTGCTGTCTGATGTTCTGCTGTCTGATGTTCTGCTGACTGATGTTCTGCTGTCTGATGTTCTGCTGTCTGATGTTCTGCTGTCTGATGTCCTGCTGTCTGATGTCCTGCTCTCTGATGTTCTGATGTTCTGCTGTCTGATGTTCTGCTGTCTGATGTTCTGATGTTCTGCTGTCTGCTGTTCTGATGTCCTGCTGTCTGATGTTCTGCTGTCTGATGTTCTGATGTTCTGCTGTCTGCTGTTCTGATGTCCTGCTGTCTGATGTTCTGCTGTCTGATGTTCTGCTGTCTGATGTTCTGCTGTCTGATGTTCTGCTGTCTGATGTTCTGCTGACTGATGTTCTGCTGTCTGATGTCCTGCTGTCTGATGTTCTGCTCTCTGATGTTCTGATGTTCTGCTGTCTGATGTTCTGATGTTCTGCTGTCTGCTTTTCTGATGTCCTGCTGTCTGATGTTCTGCTGTCTGATGTTCTGATGTTCTGCTGTCTGCTGTTCTGATGTCCTGCTGTCTGATGTTCTGCTGTCTGATGTTCTGATGTTCTGCTGTCTGCTGTTCTGATGTCCTGCTGTCTGATGTCCTGCTGTCTGATGTTCTGCTGTCTGATGTTCTGCTGACTGTTGTTCTGCTGTCTGATGTTCTGCTGACTGATGTTCTGCTGTCTGATGTTCTGCTGTCTGATGTTCTGCTGACTGATGTTCTGCTGTCTGATGTCCTGCTGTCTGATGTTCTGCTCTCTGATGTTCTGATGTTCTGCTGTCTGATGTTCTGATGTTCTGCTGTCTGCTGTTCTGATGTTCTGCTGTCTGATGCTCTGCTGTCTGATGTCCTGCTGTCTGATGTTCTGCTGTCTGATGTTCTGCTGTCTGCTGTTCTGATGTTCTGCTGTCTGATGTCCTGCTGTCTGATGTTCTGCTGTCTGATGTTCTGCTGTCTGATGTTCTGCTCTCTGATGTTCTGATGTTCTGCTGTCTGATGTCCTGCTGTCTGATGTTCTAATGTTCTGCTGTCTGATGTCCTGCTGTCTGATGTTCTGGTGTTCTGCTGTCTGATGTTCTGATGTTCTGCTGTCTGCTGTTCTGATGTTCTGCTGTCTGATGTTCTGCTGTCTGATGTTCTGATGTCCTGCTGTCTGATGTCCTGCTGTCTGATGTTCTGCTGTCTGATGTTCTGCTGTCCTTTTCTGAATGATGTTCTGCTGTCTGATGTTCTGCTGTCTGATGTGCTGCTGTCTAATGTTCTGTTGTCTGATGTTCTGTTGCCTGATGTTCTGCTGTCTGCTGTTCTGATATTCTGCTGTCTGATGTCCTGCTGTCTGATGTCCTGCTGTCTGATGTTCTGTTGTCTGATGTTCTGATGTTCTGCTGTCTGATGTTCTGATGTCCTGCTGTCTGATGTTCTGCTGTCTGATGTCCTGCTGTCTGATGTTCTGATGTTCTGCTGTCTGATGTTCTGATGTTCTGCTGTCTGCTGTTCTGATGTTCTGCTGTCTGATGTCCTGCTGTCTGATGTTCTGCTGTCTGATGTTCTGCTGTCTGATGTCCTGCTGTCTGATGTCCTGCTGTCTGATGTTCTGCTGTCTGATGTTCTGTTCTGCTGTCTGATGTCCTGCTGTCTGATGTTCTGCTGTCTGATATCCTGCTGTCTGATGTTCTGCTGTTCTGCTGTCTGATGTCCTGCTGTCTGATGTTATGATGTTCTGCTGTCTGATGTTCTGCTGTCTGATGTTCTGCTGTCTGATGTCCTGCTGTCTGATGTTCTGCTGTCTGATGTTCTGCTGACTGTTGTTCTGCTGTCTGATGTTCTGCTGACTGATGTTCTGCTGTCTGATGTTCTGCTGTCTGATGTTCTGCTGACTGATGTTCTGCTGTCTGATGTCCTGCTGTCTGATGTTCTGCTCTCTGATGTTCTGATGTTCTGCTGTCTGATTTTCTGATGTTCTGCTGTCTGCTGTTCTGATGTTCTGCTGTCTGATGCTCTGCTGTCTGATGTCCTGCTGTCCGATGTTCTGCTGTCTGATGTTCTGCAGTCTGATGTTCTGCTGTCTGATGTCCTGCTGTCTGATGTTCTGCTCTCTGATGTTCTGATGTTCTGCTGTCTGATGTTCTGATGTTCTGCTGTCTGCTGTTCTGATGTTCTGCTGTCTGATGTCCTGCTGTCTGATGTTCTGCTGTCTGATGTTCTGCTGTCTGATGTTCTGCTCTCTGATGTTCTGATGTTCTGCTGTCTGATGTCCTGCTGTCTGATGTTCTAATGTTCTGCTGTCTGATGTCCTGCTGTCTGATGTTCTGGTGTTCTGCTGTCTGATGTTCTGATGTTCTGCTGTCTGCTGTTCTGCTGTTCTGCTGTCTGATGTTCTGCTGTCTGATGTTCTGCTGTCTGATGTCCTGCTGTCTGATGTCCTGCTGTCTGATGTTCTGCTGTCTGATGTTCTGCTGTCCTTTTCTGAATGATGTTCTGCTGTCTGATGTTCTGCTGTCTGATGTGCTGCTGTCTAATGTTCTGTTGTCTGATGTTCTGTTGCCTGATGTTCTGCTGTCTGCTGTTCTGATATTCTGCTGTCTGATGTCCTGCTGTCTGATGTCCTGCTGTCTGATGTTCTGTTGTCTGATGTTCTGATGTTCTGCTGTCTGATGTTCTGATGTCCTGCTGTCTGATGTTCTGCTGTCTGATGTCCTGCTGTCTGATGTTCTGATGTTCTGCTGTCTGATGTTCTGATGTTCTGCTGTCTGCTGTTCTGATGTTCTGCTGTCTGATGTCCTGCTGTCTGATGTTCTGCTGTCTGATGTTCTGCTGTCTGATGTCCTGCTGTCTGATGTCCTGCTGTCTGATGTTCTGCTGTCTGATGTTCTGTTCTGCTGTCTGATGTCCTGCTGTCTGATGTTCTGCTGTCTGATATCCTGCTGTCTGATGTTCTGCTGTTCTGCTGTCTGATGTCCTGCTGTCTGATGTTATGATGTTCTGCTGTCTGATGTTCTGCTGTCTGATGTTCTGCTGTCTGATGTCCTGCTGTCTGATGTTCTGCTGTCTGATGTTCTGCTGACTGTTGTTCTGCTGTCTGATGTTCTGCTGACTGATGTTCTGCTGTCTGATGTTCTGCTGTCTGATGTTCTGCTGACTGATGTTCTGCTGTCTGATGTCCTGCTTTCTGATGTTCTGCTCTCTGATGTTCTGATGTTCTGCTGTCTGATTTTCTGATGTTCTGCTGTCTGCTGTTCTGATGTTCTGCTGTCTGATGCTCTGCTGTCTGATGTCCTGCTGTCTGATGTTCTGCTGTCTGATGTTCTGCTGTCTGCTGTTCTGATGTCCTGCTGTCTGATGTTCTGCTGTCTGATGTTCTGCTGTCTGATGTTCTGCTGTCTGATGTTCTGCTCTCTGATGTTCTGATGTTCTGCTGTCTGATGTCCTGCTGTCTGATGTTCTAATGTTCTGCTGTCTGATGTCCTGCTGTCTGATGTTCTGGTGTTCTGCTGTCTGATGTTCTGATGTTCTGCTGTCTGCTGTTCTGATGTTCTGCTGTCTGATGTCCTGCTGTCTGATGTTCTGCTGTCTGATGTTCTGCTGTCTGATGTCCTGCTGTCTGATGTCCTGCTGTCTGATGTCCTGCTGTCTGATGTTCTGCTGTCCTTTTCTGAATGATGTTCTGCTGTCTGTTGTCCTGCTGTCTGATGTTCTGCTGTCTGATGTTCTGATGTTCTGCTGTCTGATGTCCTGCTGTCTGATGTCCTGCTGTCTGATGTCCTGCTGTCTGATGTTCTGCTGTCTGATGTTCTGTTCTGCTGTCTGATGTCCTGCTGTCTGATGTTCTGCTGTCTGATATCCTGCTGTCTGATGTTCTGCTTTTCTGCTGTCTGATGTCCTGCTGTCTGATGTTATGATGTTCTGCTGTCTGATGTCCTGCTGTCTGATGTTCTGCTGTCTGATGTCCTGCTGTCTGATGTCCTGCTGTCTGATGTTCTGCTGTCTGATGTTCTGCTGACTGTTGTTCTGCTGTCTGATGTTCTGCTGACTGATGTTCTGCTGTCTGATGTTCTGCTGTCTGATGTTCTGCTGACTGATGTTCTGCTGTCTGATGTCCTGCTGTCTGATGTTCTGCTCTCTGATGTTCTGATGTTCTGCTGTCTGATGTTCTGATGTTATGCTGTCTGCTGTTCTGATGTTCTGCTGTCTGATGCTCTGCTGTCTGATGTCCTGCTGTCTGATGTTCTGCTGTCTGATGTTCTGCTGTCTGCTGTTCTGATGTTCTGCTGTCTGATGTCCTGCTGTCTGATGTTCTGCTCTCTGATGTTCTGATGTTCTGCTGTCTGATGTTCTGATGTTATGCTGTCTGCTGTTCTGATGTTCTGCTGTCTGATGCTCTGCTGTCTGATGTCCTGCTGTCTGATGTTCTGCTGTCTGATGTGCTGCTGTCTAATGTTCTGTTGTCTGATGTTCTGTTGCCTGATGTTCTGCTGTTCTGATATTCTGCTGTCTGATGTCCTGCTGTCTGATGTCCTGCTGTCTGATGTTCTGTTGTCTGATGTTCTGATGTTCTGCTGTCTGATGTTCTGATGTCCTGCTGTCTGATGTTCTGCTGTCTGATGTCCTGCTGTCTGATGTTCTGATGTTCTGCTGTCTGATGTTCTGATGTTCTGCTGTCTGCTGTTCTGATGTTCTGCTGTCTGTTGTCCTGCTGTCTGATGTTCTGCTGTCTGATGTTCTGATGTTCTGCTGTCTGATGTCCTGCTGTCTGATGTCCTGCTGTCTGATGTTCTGCTGTCTGATGTTCTGTTCTGCTGTCTGATGTCCTGCTGTCTGATGTTCTGCTGTCTGATATCCTGCTGTCTGATGTTCTGCTTTTCTGCTGTCTGATGTCCTGCTGTCTGATGTTATGATGTTCTGCTGTCTGATGTCCTGCTGTCTGATGTTCTGCTGTCTGATGTCCTGCTGTCTGATGTCCTGCTGTCTGATGTTCTGCTGTCTGATGTTCTGCTGACTGTTGTTCTGCTGTCTGATGTTCTGCTGACTGATGTTCTGCTGTCTGATGTTCTGCTGTCTGATGTTCTGCTGACTGATGTTCTGCTGTCTGATGTCCTGCTGTCTGATGTTCTGCTCTCTGATGTTCTGATGTTCTGCTGTCTGATGTTCTGATGTTATGCTGTCTGCTGTTCTGATGTTCTGCTGTCTGATGCTCTGCTGTCTGATGTCCTGCTGTCTGATGTTCTGCTGTCTGATGTTCTGCTGTCTGCTGTTCTGATGTTCTGCTGTCTGATGTCCTGCTGTCTGATGTTCTGCTGTCTGATGTTCTGCTGTCTGATGTTCTGCTCTCTGATGTTCTGATGTTCTGCTGTCTGATGTCCTGCTGTCTGATGTTCTAATGTTCTGCTTTCTGATGTCCTGCTGTCTGATGTTCTGATGTTCTGCTGTCTGATGTTCTGATGTTCTGCTGTCTGCTGTTCTGCTGTTCTGCTGTCTGATGTCCTGCTGTCTGATGTTCTGCTGTCTGATGTTCTGCTGTCTGATGTCCTGCTGTCTGATGTCCTGCTGTCTGATGTCCTGCTGTCTGATGTTCTGCTGTCTGATGTTCTGCTGTCCTTTTCTGAATGATGTTCTGCTGTCTGATGTTCTGCTGTCTGATGTGCTGCTGTCTAATGTTCTGTTGTCTGATGTTCTGTTGCCTGATGTTCTGCTGTCTGCTGTTCTGATATTCTGCTGTCTGATGTCCTGCTGTCTGATGTCCTGCTGTCTGATGTTCTGTTGTCTGATGTTCTGATGTTCTGCTGTCTGATGTTCTGATGTCCTGCTGTCTGATGTTCTGCTGTCTGATGTCCTGCTGTCTGATGTTCTGATGTTCTGCTGTCTGATGTTCTGATGTTCTGCTGTCTGCTGTTCTGATGTTCTGCTGTCTGATGTCCTGCTGTCTGATGTTCTGCTGTCTGATGTTCTGATGTTCTGCTGTCTGATGTCCTGCTGTCTGATGTCCTGCTGTCTGATGTTCTGCTGTCTGATGTTCTGTTCTGCTGTCTGATGTCCTGCTGTCTGATGTTCTGCTGTCTGATATCCTGCTGTCTGATGTTCTGCTGTTCTGCTGTCTGATGTCCTGCTGTCTGATGTTATGATGTTCTGCTGTCTGATGTCCTGCTGTCTGATGTTCTGCTGTCTGATGTCCTGCTGTCTGATGTTCTGCTGTCTGATGTTCTGCTGTCTGATGTCCTGCTGTCTGATGTTCTGCTGTCCTGCTGTCTGATGTTCTGCTCTCTGATGTTCTGCTGTCCTGCTGTCTGATGTTCTGCTGTCTGATGTTCTGTTCTGCTGTCTGATGTTCTGCTGTCTGATGTTCTGCTCTCTGATGTCCTGCTGTCTGATGTCCTGCTGTCTGATGTTCTGCTGTCTGATGTTCTGCTCTCTGATGTCCTGCTGTCTGATGTCCTGCTGTCTGATGTTCTGCTGTCTGATGTTCTGTTCTGCTGTCTGATGTCCTGCTGTCTGATGTTCTGCTGTCTGATGTTCTGCTATCTGATGTTCTGCTGTTTGATGTTCTGCTGTCTGATATCCTGCTGTCTGATGTTCTGCTGTCTGATGTCCTGCTGTCTGATGTTCTGCTGTCTGATGTTCTGTTCTGCTGTCTGATGTCCTGCTGTCTAATGTTCTGATGTTCTGCTGTCTGATGTTCTGCTGTCTGATGTCCTGCTGTCTGATGTTCTGCTGTCTGATGTTCTGCTGACTGTTGTTCTGCTGTCTGATGTTCTGCTGTCTGATGTTCTGCTGACTGATGTTCTGCTGTCTGATGTTCTGCTGACTGATGTTCTGCTGTCTGATGTCCTGCTGTCTGATGTTCTGCTGTCTGATGTTCTGATGTTCTGCTGTCTGATGTCCTGCTGTCTGATGTTCTGCTGTCTGATGTTCTGCTGTCTGATGTTCTGTTCTGCTGTCTGATGTCCTGCTGTCTGATGTTCTGCTGTCTGATATCCTGCTGTCTGATGTTCTGCTGTCTGATGTTCTGCTGTCTGATGTCCTGCTGTCTGATGTTCTGCTGTCTGATGTTCTGCTGTCTGATGTCCTGCTGTCTGATGTCCTGCTGTCTGATGTTCTGTTGTCTGATGTTCTGCTGTCTGATGTTCTGATGTTCTGCTGTCTGATGTCCTGCTGTCTGATGTTCTAATGTTCTGCTGTCTGATGTCCTGCTGTCTGATGTTCTGATGTTCTGCTGTCTGATGTTCTGCTGTCTGATGTTCTGCTGTCTGATGTCCTGCTGTCTGATGTCCTGCTGTCTGATGTCCTGCTGTCTGATGTTCTGCTGTCTGATGTTCTGCTGTCTGATGTTCTGATGTCCTTTTCTGAATGATGTTCTGTTGTCTGATGTTCTGCTGTCTGATGTGCTGCTGTCTAATGTTCTGTTGTCTGATGTTCTGTTGCCTGATGTTCTGCTGTGTGCTGTTCTGATATTCTTCTGTCTGATGTCCTGCTGTCTGATGTCCTGCTGTCTGATGTTCTGTTGTCTGATGTCCTGCTGTCTGATGTTCTGCTGTCTGATGTCCTGCTGTCTGATGTTCTGATGTTCTGCTGTCTGATGTTCTGATGTTCTGCTGTCTGCTGTTCTGATGTTCTGCTGTCTGATGTCCTGCTGTCTGATGTTCTGCTGTCTGATGTTCTGATGTTCTGCTGTCTGATGTCCTGCTGTCTGATGTCCTGCTGTCTGATGTTCTGCTGTCTGATGTTCTGCTGTCTGATGTTCTGTTCTGCTGTCTGATGTCCTGCTGTCTGATGTTCTGCTGTCTGATATCCTGCTGTCTGATGTCCTGCTGTCTGATGTTCTGCTGTCTGATGTTCTGCTGTCTGATTTTCTGCTGTCTGATGTTCTGCTCTCTGATGTTCTGATGTTCTGCTGTCTGATGTTCTGATGTTCTGCTGTCTGATGTCCTGCTGTCTGATGTTCTAATGTTCTGCTGTCTGATGTCCTGCTGTCTGATGTTCTGATGTTCTGCTGTCTGCTGTTCTGATGTTCTGCTGTCTGATGTCCTGCTGTCTGATGTTCTGCTGTCTGATGTTCTGCTGTCTGATGTCCTGCTGTCTGATGTCCTGCTGTCTGATGTCCTGCTGTCTGATGTTCTGCTGTCTGATGTTCTGCTGTCCTTTTCTGAATGATGTTCTGCTGTCTGATGTTCTGCTGTCTGATGTGCTGCTGTCTAATGTTCTGTTGTCTGATGTTCTGTTGCCTGATGTTCTGCTGTCTGCTGTTCTGATATTCTGCTGTCTGATGTCCTGCTGTCTGATGTCCAGCTGTCTGATGTTCTGTTGTCTGATGTTCTGATGTTCTGCTGTCTGATGTTCTGATGTCCTGCTGTCTGATGTTCTGCTGTCTGATGTCCTGCTGTCTGATGTTCTGATGTTCTGCTGCCTGATGTTCTGATGTTCTGCTGTCTGCTGTTCTGATGTTCTGCTGTCTGATGTCCTGCTGTCTGATGTTCTGCTGTCTGATGTTCTGATGTTCTGCTGTCTGATGTCCTGCTGTCTGATGTCCTGCTGTCTGGTGTTCTGCTGTCTGATGTTCTGCTGTCTGATGTTCTGCAGTCTGATGTTCTGCTGTCTGATGTTCTGCTCTCTGATGTCCTGCTGTCTGATGTCCTGCTGTCTGATGTTCTGCTGTCTGATGTTCTGTTCTGCTGTCTGATGTCCTGCTGTCTGATGTTCTGCTGTCTGATGTTCTGCTATCTGATGTTCTGCTGTTTGATGTTCTGCTGTCTGATGTCCTGCTGTCTGATGTTCTGCTGTCTGATGTCCTGCTGTCTGATGTTCTGCTGTCTGATGTTCTGTTCTGCTGTCTGATGTCCTGCTGTCTAATATTCTGATGTTCTGCTGTCTGATGTTCTGCTGTCTGATGTCCTGCTGTCTGATGTTCTGCTGTCTGATGTTCTGCTGACTGTTGTTCTGCTGTCTGATGTTCTGCTATCTGATGTTCTGCTGACTGATGTTCTGCTGTCTGATGTTCTGCTGTCTGATGTTCTGCTGACTGATGTTCTGCTGTCTGATGTCCTGCTGTCTGATGTTCTGCTGTCTGATGTTCTGATGTTCTGCTGTCTGATGTCCTGCTGTCTGATGTCCTGCTGTCTGATGTTCTGCTGTCTGATGTTCTGCTGTCTGATGTTCTGTTCTGCTGTCTGATGTCCTGCTGTCTGATGTTCTGCTGTCTGATATCCTGCTGTCTGATGTTCTGCTGTTCTGCTGTCTGATGTTCTGCTGTCTGATGTCCTGCTGTCTGATGTTCTGCTGTCTGATGTTCTGCTGTCTGATGTCCTGCTGTCTGATGTCCTGCTGTCTGATGTTCTGTTGTCTGATGTTCTGCTGTCTGATGTTCTGATGTTCTGCTGTCTGATGTCCTGCTGTCTGATGTTCTAATGTTCTGCTGTCTGATGTCCTGCTGTCTGATGTTCTGATGTTCTGCTGTCTGATGTTCTGATGTTCTGATGTTCTGCTGTCTGATGTTCTGCTGTCTGATGTCCTGCTGTCTGATGTCCTGCTGTCTGATGTCCTGCTGTCTGATGTTCTGCTGTCTGATGTTCTGCTGTCTGATGTTCTGATGTCCTTTTCTGAATGATGTTCTGTTGTCTGATGTTCTGCTGTCTGATGTGCTGCTGTCTAATGTTCTGTTGTCTGATGTTCTGTTGCCTGATGTTCTGCTGTGTGCTGTTCTGATATTCTTCTGTCTGATGTTCTGCTGTCTGATGTCCTGCTGTCTGATGTTCTGATGTTCTGCTGTCTGATGTTCTGATGTTCTGCTGTCTGCTGTTCTGATGTTCTGCTGTCTGATGTCCTGCTGTCTGATGTTCTGCTGTCTGATGTTCTGATGTTCTGCTGTCTGATGTCCTGCTGTCTGATGTCCTGCTGTCTGATGTTCTGCTGTCTGATGTTCTGCTGTCTGATGTTCTGTTCTGCTGTCTGATGTCCTGCTGTCTGATGTTCTGCTGTCTGATGTTCTGCTGTCTGATGTTCTGCTCTCTGATGTTCTGATGTTCTGCTGTCTGATGTTCTGATGTTCTGCTGTCTGATGTCCTGCTGTCTGATGTTCTAATGTTCTGCTGTCTGATGTCCTGCTGTCTGATGTTCTGATGTTCTGCTGTCTGATGTTCTGATGTTCTGCTGTCTGCTGTTCTGATGTTCTGCTGTCTGATGTCCTGCTGTCTGATGTTCTGCTGTCTGATGTTCTGCTGTCTGATGTCCTGCTGTCTGATGTCCTGCTGTCTGATGTCCTGCTGTCTGATGTTCTGCTGTCTGATGTTCTGCTGTCCTTTTCTGAATGATGTTCTGCTGTCTGATGTTCTGCTGTCTGATGTGCTGCTGTCTAATGTTCTGTTGTCTGATGTTCTGTTGCCTGATGTTCTGCTGTCTGCTGTTCTGATATTCTGCTGTCTGATGTCCTGCTGTCTGATGTCCTGCTGTCTGATGTTCTGTTGTCTGATGTTCTGATGTTCTGCTGTCTGATGTTCTGATGTCCTGCTGTCTGATGTTCTGCTGTCTGATGTTCTGCTGTCTGATGTTCTGATGTTCTGCTGTCTGCTGTTCTGATGTTCTGCTGTCTGATGTCCTGCTGTCTGATGTTCTGCTGTCTGATGTTCTGATGTTCTGCTGTCTGATGTTCTGATGTTCTGCTGTCTGATGTCCTGCTGTCTGATGTCCTGCTGTCTGGTGTTCTGCTGTCTGATGTTCTGCTGTCTGATGTTCTGCAGTCTGATGTTCTGCTGTCTGATGTTCTGATGTTCTGCCGTCTGATGTCCTGCTGTCTGATGTCCTGCTGTCTGATGTCCTGCTGTCTGATGTTCTGCCTTCTGATGTTCTGATGTCCTGCTGTATGATGTTCTGCTGTCTGATGTTCTGCTGTCTGATGTTCGGCTGTTTAATGTTCTTTTGTCTGATGATCTGTTGCCTGATGTTCTGCTGTCTGCTGTTCTGATATTCTGCTGTCTGATGTCCTGCTGTCTGATGTCCTGCTGTCTGATGTTCTGTTGTCTGATGTTCTGCTGTCTGATGTTCTGATGTTCTGCTGTCTGATGTCCTGCTGTCTGATGTTCTAATGTTCTGCTGTCTGATGTCCTGCTGTCTGATGTTCTGATGTTCTGCTGTCTGATGTTCTGATGTTCTGATGTTCTGCTGTCTGATGTTCTGCTGTCTGATGTCCTGCTGTCTGATGTCCTGCTGTCTGATGTTCTGCTGTCTGATGTTCTGCTGTCTGATGTTCTGTTGTCTGATGTTCTGTTGCCTGATGTTCTGCTGTGTGCTGTTCTGATATTCTTCTGTCTGATGTCCTGCTGTCTGATGTCCTGCTGTCTGATGTTCTGTTGTCTGATGTTCTGATGTCCTGCTGTCTGATGTTCTGCTGTCTGATGTCCTGCTGTCTGATGTTCTGATGTTCTGCTGTCTGATGTTCTGATGTTCTGCTGTCTGCTGTTCTGATGTTCTGCTGTCTGATGTCCTGCTGTCTGATGTTCTGCTGTCTGATGTTCTGCTGTCTGATGTCCTGCTGTCTGATGTCCTGCTGTCTGATGTCCTGCTGTCTGATGTTCTGCTGTCTGATGTTCTGCTGTCCTTTTCTGAATGATGTTCTGCTGTCTGATGTTCTGCTGTCTGATGTGCTGCTGTCTAATGTTCTGTTGTCTGATGTTCTGTTGCCTGATGTTCTGCTGTCTGCTGTTCTGATATTCTGCTGTCTGATGTCCTGCTGTCTGATGTCCTGCTGTCTGATGTTCTGTTGTCTGATGTTCTGCTGTCTGATGTTCTGATGTCCTGCTGTCTGATGTTCTGCTGTCTGATGTCCTGCTGTCTGATGTTCTGATGTTCTGCTGTCTGATGTTCTGATGTTCTGCTGTCTGCTGTTCTGATGTTCTGCTGTCTGATGTCCTGCTGTCTGATGTTCTGCTGTCTGATGTTCTGATGTTCTGCTGTCTGATGTCCTGCTGTCTGATGTCCTGCTGTCTGATGTTCTGCTGTCTGATGTCCTGCTGTCTGATGTCCTGCTGTCTGATGTCCTGCTGTCTGATGTTCTGCTGTCTGATGTTCTGCTGTCCTTTTCTGAATGATGTTCTGCTGTCTGATGTTCTGCTGTCTGATGTGCTGCTGTCTAATGTTCTGTTGTCTGATGTCCTGCTGTCTGATGTTCTGTTGTCTGCTGTCTGATGTTCTGATGTCCTGCTGTCTGATGTTCTGCTGTCTGATGTCCTGCTGTCTGATGTTCTGATGTTCTGCTGTCTGATGTTCTGATGTTCTGCTGTCTGCTGTTCTGATGTTCTGCTGTCTGATGTCCTGCTGTCTGATGTTCTGCTGTCTGATGTTCTGCTGTCTGATGTCCTGCTGTCTGATGTCCTGCTGTCTGGTGTTCTGCTGTCTGATGTTCTGCTGTCTGATGTTCTGCAGTCTGATGTTCTGCTGTCTGATGTTCTGATGTTCTGCCGTCTGATGTCCTGCTGTCTGATGTCCTGCTGTCTGATGTCCTGCTGTCTGATGTTCTGCCTTCTGATGTTCTGATGTCCTGCTGTATGATGTTCTGCTGTCTGATGTTCTGCTGTCTGATGTTCGGCTGTTTAATGTTCTTTTGTCTGATGATCTGTTGCCTGATGTTCTGCTGTCTGCTGTTCTGATATTCTGCTGTCTGATGTCCTGCTGTCTGATGTCCTGCTGTCTGATGTTCTGTTGTCTGATGTTCTGCTGTCTGATGTTCTGATGTTCTGCTGTCTGATGTCCTGCTGTCTGATGTTCTAATGTTCTGCTGTCTGATGTCCTGCTGTCTGATGTTCTGATGTTCTGCTGTCTGATGTTCTGATGTTCTGATGTTCTGCTGTCTGATGTTCTGCTGTCTGATGTCCTGCTGTCTGATGTCCTGCTGTCTGATGTCCTGCTGTCTGATGTTCTGCTGTCTGATGTTCTGCTGTCTGATGTTCTGATGTCCTTTTCTGAATGATGTTCTGTTGTCTGATGTTCTGCTGTCTGATGTGCTGCTGTCTAATGTTCTGTTGTCTGATGTTCTGTTGCCTGATGTTCTGCTGTGTGCTGTTCTGATATTCTTCTGTCTGATGTCCTGCTGTCTGATGTCCTGCTGTCTGATGTTCTGTTGTCTGATGTTCTGATGTCCTGCTGTCTGATGTTCTGCTGTCTGATGTCCTGCTGTCTGATGTTCTGATGTTCTGCTGTCTGATGTTCTGATGTTCTACTGTCTGCTGTTCTGATGTTCTGCTGTCTGATGTCCTGCTGTCTGATGTTCTGCTGTCTGATGTTCTGCTGTCTGATGTCCTGCTGTCTGATGTCCTGCTGTCTGATGTCCTGCTGTCTGATGTTCTGCTGTCTGATGTTCTGCTGTCCTTTTCTGAATGATGTTCTGCTGTCTGATGTTCTGCTGTCTGATGTGCTGCTGTCTAATGTTCTGTTGTCTGATGTTCTGTTGCCTGATGTTCTGCTGTCTGCTGTTCTGATATTCTGCTGTCTGATGTCCTGCTGTCTGATGTCCTGCTGTCTGATGTTCTGTTGTCTGATGTTCTGATGTTCTGCTGTCTGATGTTCTGATGTCCTGCTGTCTGATGTTCTGCTGTCTGATGTCCTGCTGTCTGATGTTCTGATGTTCTGCTGTCTGATGTTCTGATGTTCTGCTGTCCTGCTGTTCTGATGTTCTGCTGTCTGATGTCCTGCTGTCTGATGTTCTGCTGTCTGATGTTCTGATGTTCTGCTTTCTGATGTCCTGCTGTCTGATGTCCTGCTGTCTGGTGTTCTGCTGTCTGATGTTCTGCTGTCTGATGTTCTGCAGTCTGATGTTCTGCTGTCTGATGTTCTGCTCTCTGATGTCCTGCTGTCTGATGTCCTGCTGTCTGATGTTCTGCTGTCTGATGTTCTGTTCTGCTGTCTGATGTCCTGCTGTCTGATGTTCTGCTGTCTGATGTTCTGCTATCTGATGTTCTGCTGTTTGATGTTCTGCTGTCTGATGTCCTGCTGTCTGATGTTCTGCTGTCTGATGTCCTGCTGTCTGATGTTCTGCTGTCTGATGTTCTGTTCTGCTGTCTGATGTCCTGCTGTCTAATATTCTGATGTTCTGCTGTCTGATGTTCTGCTGTCTGATGTCCTGCTGTCTGATGTTCTGCTGTCTGATGTTCTGCTGACTGTTGTTCTGCTGTCTGATGTTCTGCTGTCTGATGTTCTGCTGACTGATGTTCTGCTGTCTGATGTCCTGCTGTCTGATGTCCTGCTGTCTGATGTTCTGCTGTCTGATGTTCTGATGTTCTGCTGTCTGATGTCCTGCTGTCTGATGTTCTGCTGTCTGATGTTCTGCTGTCTGATGTTCTGTTCTGCTGTCTGATGTCCTGCTGTCTGATGTTCTGCTGTCTGATATCCTGCTGTCTGATGTTCTGCTGTTCTGCTGTCTGATGTTCTGCTGTCTGATGTCCTGCTGTCTGATGTTCTGCTGTCTGATGTTCTGCTGTCTGATGTCCTGCTGTCTGATGTCCTGCTGTCTGATGTTCTGTTGTCTGATGTTCTGCTGTCTGATGTTCTGATGTTCTGCTGTCTGATGTCCTGCTGTCTGATGTTCTAATGTTCTGCTGTCTGATGTCCTGCTGTCTGATGTTCTGATGTTCTGCTGTCTGATGTTCTGATGTTCTGATGTTCTGCTGTCTGATGTTCTGCTGTCTGATGTCCTGCTGTCTGATGTCCTGCTGTCTGATGTCCTGCTGTCTGATGTCCTGCTGTCTGATGTTCTGCTGTCTGATGTTCTGATGTCCTTTTCTGAATGATGTTCTGTTGTCTGATGTTCTGCTCTCTGATGTCCTGCTGTCTGATGTCCTGCTGTCTGATGTTCTGCTGTCTGATGTTCTGTTCTGCTGTCTGATGTCCTGCTGTCTGATGTTCTGCTGTCTGATGTTCTGCTATCTGATGTTCTGCTGTTTGATGTTCTGCTGTCTGATGTCCTGCTGTCTGATGTTCTGCTGTCTGATGTCCTGCTGTCTGATGTTCTGCTGTCTGATGTTCTGTTCTGCTGTCTGATGTCCTGCTGTCTAATATTCTGATGTTCTGCTGTCTGATGTTCTGCTGTCTGATGTCCTGCTGTCTGATGTTCTGCTGTCTGATGTTCTGCTGACTGTTGTTCTGCTGTCTGATGTTCTGCTGTCTGATGTTCTGCTGACTGATGTTCTGCTGTCTGATGTTCTGCTGTCTGATGTTCTGCTGACTGATGTTCTGCTGTCTGATGTCCTGCTGTCTGATGTCCTGCTGTCTGATGTTCTGCTGTCTGATGTTCTGATGTTCTGCTGTCTGATGTCCTGCTGTCTGATGTTCTGCTGTCTGATGTTCTGCTGTCTGATGTTCTGTTCTGCTGTCTGATGTCCTGCTGTCTGATGTTCTGCTGTCTGATATCCTGCTGTCTGATGTTCTGCTGTTCTGCTGTCTGATGTTCTGCTGTCTGATGTCCTGCTGTCTGATGTTCTGCTGTCTGATGTTCTGCTGTCTGATGTCCTGCTGTCTGATGTCCTGCTGTCTGATGTTCTGTTGTCTGATGTTCTGCTGTCTGATGTTCTGATGTTCTGCTGTCTGATGTCCTGCTGTCTGATGTTCTAATGTTCTGCTGTCTGATGTCCTGCTGTCTGATGTTCTGATGTTCTGCTGTCTGATGTTCTGATGTTCTGATGTTCTGCTGTCTGATGTTCTGCTGTCTGATGTCCTGCTGTCTGATGTCCTGCTGTCTGATGTCCTGCTGTCTGATGTTCTGCTGTCTGATGTTCTGCTGTCTGATGTTCTGATGTCCTTTTCTGAATGATGTTCTGTTGTCTGATGTTCTGCTGTCTGATGTGCTGCTGTCTAATGTTCTGTTGTCTGATGTTCTGTTGCCTGATGTTCTGCTGTGTGCTGTTCTGATATTCTTCTGTCTGATGTTCTGCTGTCTGATGTCCTGCTGTCTGATGTTCTGATGTTCTGCTGTCTGATGTTCTGATGTTCTGCTGTCTGCTGTTCTGATGTTCTGCTGTCTGATGTCCTGCTGTCTGATGTTCTGCTGTCTGATGTTCTGATGTTCTGCTGTCTGATGTCCTGCTGTCTGATGTTCTGCTGTCTGATGTTCTGCTGTCTGATGTTCTGTTCTGCTGTCTGATGTCCTGCTGTCTGATGTTCTGCTGTCTGATATCCTGCTGTCTGATGTCCTGCTGTCTGATGTTCTGCTGTCTGATGTTCTGCTGTCTGATGTTCTGCTGTCTGATGTTCTGCTCTCTGATGTTCTGATGTTCTGCTGTCTGATGTTCTGATGTTCTGCTGTCTGATGTCCTGCTGTCTGATGTTCTAATGTTCTGCTGTCTGATGTCCTGCTGTCTGATGTTCTGATGTTCTGCTGTCTGATGTTCTGATGTTCTGCTGTCTGCTGTTCTGATGTTCTGCTGTCTGATGTCCTGCTGTCTGATGTTCTGCTGTCTGATGTCCTGCTGTCTGATGTCCTGCTGTCTGATGTCCTGCTGTCTGATGTTCTGCTGTCTGATGTTCTGCTGTCCTTTTCTGAATGATGTTCTGCTGTCTGATGTTCTGCTGTCTGATGTGCTGCTGTCTAATGTTCTGTTGTCTGATGTTCTGTTGCCTGATGTTCTGCTGTCTGCTGTTCTGATATTCTGCTGTCTGATGTCCTGCTGTCTGATGTCCTGCTGTCTTATGTTCTGTTGTCTGATGTTCTGATGTTCTGCTGTCTGATGTTCTGATGTCCTGCTGTCTGATGTTCTGCTGTCTGATGTCCTGCTGTCTGATGTTCTGATGTTCTGCTGTCTGCTGTTCTGATGTTCTGCTGTCTGATGTCCTGCTGTCTGATGTTCTGCTGTCTGATGTTCTGATGTCCTGCTGTCTAATGTCCTGCTGTCTGATGTCCTGCTGTCTGGTGTTCTGCTGTCTGATGTTCTGCTGTCTGATGTTCTGCAGTCTGATGTTCTGCTGTCTGATGTTCTGATGTTCTGCCGTCTGATGTCCTGCTGTCTGATGTCCTGCTGTCTGATGTCCTGCTGTCTGATGTTCTGCCTTCTGATGTTCTGATGTCCTGCTGTATGATGTTCTGCTGTCTGATGTCCTGCTGTCTGATGTTCTGTTGTCTGATGTTCTGATGTTCTGCTGTCTGATGTTCTGATGTCCTGCTGTCTGATGTTCTGCTGTCTGATGTCCTGCTGTCTGATGTTCTGATGTTCTGCTGTCTGATGTTCTGATGTTCTGCTGTCTGCTGTTCTGATGTTCTGCTGTCTGATGTCCTGCTGTCTGATGTTCTGCTGTCTGATGTTCTGATGTTCTGCTGTCTGATGTCCTGCTGTCTGATGTCCTGCTGTCTGGTGTTCTGCTGTCTGATGTTCTGCTGTCTGATGTTCTGCAGTCTGATGTTCTGCTGTCTGATGTTCTGATGTTCTGCCGTCTGATGTCCTGCTGTCTGATGTCCTGCTGTCTGATGTCCTGCTGTCTGATGTTCTGCCTTCTGATGTTCTGATGTCCTGCTGTATGATGTTCTGCTGTCTGATGTTCTGCTGTCTGATGTTCGGCTGTTTAATGTTCTTTTGTCTGATGATCTGTTGCCTGATGTGCTGCTGTCTGCTGTTCTGATATTCTGCTGTCTGATGTCCTGCTGTCTGATGTCCTGCTGTCTGATGTTCTGTTGTCTGATGTTCTGCTGTCTGATGTTCTGATGTTCTGCTGTCTGATGTCCTGCTGTTTGATGTTCTAATGTTCTGCTGTCTGATGTCCTGCTGTCTGATGTTCTGATGTTCTGCTGTCTGATGTTCTGATGTTCTGATGTTCTGCTGTCTGATGTTCTGCTGTCTGATGTCCTGCTGTCTGATGTCCTGCTGTCTGATGTCCTGCTGTCTGATGTTCTGCTGTCTGATGTTCTGCTGTCTGATGTTCTGATGTCCTTTTCTGAATGATGTTCTGTTGTCTGATGTTCTGCTGTCTGATGTGCTGCTGTCTAATGTTCTGTTGTCTGATGTTCTGTTGCCTGATGTTCTGCTGTGTGCTGTTCTGATATTCTTCTGTCTGATGTCCTGCTGTCTGATGTCCTGCTGTCTGATGTTCTGTTGTCTGATGTTCTGATGTCCTGCTGTCTGATGTTCTGCTGTCTGATGTCCTGCTGTCTGATGTTCTGATGTTCTGCTGTCTGATGTTCTGATGTTCTGCTGTCTGCTGTTCTGATGTTCTGCTGTCTGATGTCCTGCTGTCTGATGTTCTGCTGTCTGATGTTCTGATGTTCTGCTGTCTGATGTCCTGCTGTCTGATGTCCTGCTGTCTGATGTTCTGCTGTCTGATGTTCTGCTGTCTGATGTTCTGTTCTGCTGTCTGATGTCCTGCTGTCTGATGTTCTGCTGTCTGATATCCTGCTGTCTGATGTCCTGCTGTCTGATGTTCTGCTGTCTGATGTTCTGCTGTCTGATGTTCTGCTGTCTGATGTTCTGCTCTCTGATGTTCTGATGTTCTGCTGTCTGATGTTCTGATGTTCTGCTGTCTGATGTCCTGCTGTCTGATGTTCTAATGTTCTGCTGTCTGATGTCCTGCTGTCTGATGTTCTGATGTTCTGCTGTCTGATGTTCTGATGTTCTGCTGTCTGCTGTTCTGATGTTCTGCTGTCTGATGTCCTGCTGTCTGATGTTCTGCTGTCTGATGTTCTGCTGTCTGATGTCCTGCTGTCTGATGTCCTGCTGTCTGATGTCCTGCTGTCTGATGTTCTGCTGTCTGATGTTCTGCTGTCCTTTTCTGAATGATGTTCTGCTGTCTGATGTTCTGCTGTCTGATGTGCTGCTGTCTAATGTTCTGTTGTCTGATGTTCTGTTGCCTGATGTTCTGCTGTCTGCTGTTCTGATATTCTGCTGTCTGATGTCCTGCTGTCTGATGTCCTGCTGTCTGATGTTCTGTTGTCTGATGTTCTGCTGTCTGATGTTCTGATGTCCTGCTGTCTGATGTTCTGCTGTCTGATGTCCTGCTGTCTGATGTTCTGATGTTCTGCTGTCTGATGTTCTGATGTTCTGCTGTCTGCTGTTCTGATGTTCTGCTGTCTGATGTCCTGCTGTCTGATGTTCTGCTGTCTGATGTTCTGATGTTCTGCTGTCTTATGTCCTGCTGTCTGATGTCCTGCTGTCTGATGTTCTGCTGTCTGATGTCCTGCTGTCTGATGTCCTGCTGTCTGATGTCCTGCTGTCTGATGTTCTGCTGTCTGATGTTCTGCTGTCCTTTTCTGAATGATGTTCTGCTGTCTGATGTTCTGCTGTCTGATGTGCTGCTGTCTAATGTTCTGTTGTCTGATGTCCTGCTGTCTGATGTTCTGTTGTCTGATGTTCTGATGTTCTGCTGTCTGATGTTCTGATGTCCTGCTGTCTGATGTTCTGCTGTCTGATGTCCTGCTGTCTGATGTTCTGATGTTCTGCTGTCTGATGTTCTGATGTTCTGCTGTCTGCTGTTCTGATGTTCTGCTGTCTGATGTCCTGCTGTCTGATGTTCTGCTGTCTGATGTCCTGCTGTCTGATGTCCTGCTGTCTGGTGTTCTGCTGTCTGATGTTCTGCTGTCTGATGTTCTGCAGTCTGATGTTCTGCTGTCTGATGTTCTGATGTTCTGCCGTCTGATGTCCTGCTGTCTGATGTCCTGCTGTCTGATGTCCTGCTGTCTGATGTTCTGCCTTCTGATGTTCTGATGTCCTGCTGTATGATGTTCTGCTGTCTGATGTTCTGCTGTCTGATGTTCGGCTGTTTAATGTTCTTTTGTCTGATGATCTGTTGCCTGATATTCTGCTGTCTGCTGTTCTGATATTCTGCTGTCTGATGTCCTGCTGTCTGATGTCCTGCTGTCTGATGTTCTGTTGTCTGATGTTCTGCTGTCTGATGTTCTGCTGTCTGATGTCCTGCTGTCTGATGTTCTAATGTTCTGCTGTCTGATGTCCTGCTGTCTGATGTTCTGCTGTCTGATGTTCTGATGTTCTGATGTTCTGCTGTCTGATGTTCTGCTGTCTGATGTCCTGCTGTCTGATGTCCTGCTGTCTGATGTCCTGCTGTCTGATGTTCTGCTGTCTGATGTTCTGCTGTCTGATGTTCTGATGTCCTTTTCTGAATGATGTTCTGTTGTCTGATGTTCTGCTGTCTGATGTGCTGCTGTCTAATGTTCTGTTGTCTGATGTTCTGTTGCCTGATGTTCTGCTGTGTGCTGTTCTGATATTCTTCTGTCTGATGTCCTGCTGTCTGATGTCCTGCTGTCTGATGTTCTGTTGTCTGATGTTCTGATGTCCTGCTGTCTGATGTTCTGCTGTCTGATGTCCTGCTGTCTGATGTTCTGATGTTCTGCTGTCTGATGTTCTGATGTTCTGCTGTCTGCTGTTCTGATGTTCTGCTGTCTGATGTCCTGCTGTCTGATGTTCTGCTGTCTGATGTTCTGATGTTCTGCTGTCTGATGTCCTGCTGTCTGATGTCCTGCTGTCTGATGTTCTGCTGTCTGATGTTCTGCTGTCTGATGTTCTGTTCTGCTGTCTGATGTCCTGCTGTCTGATGTTCTGCTGTCTGATATCCTGCTGTCTGATGTCCTGCTGTCTGATGTTCTGCTGTCTGATGTTCTGCTGTCTGATGTTCTGCTGTCTGATGTTCTGCTCTCTGATGTTCTGATGTTCTGCTGTCTGATGTTCTGATGTTCTGCTGTCTGATGTCCTGCTGTCTGATGTTCTAATGTTCTGCTGTCTGATGTCCTGCTGTCTGATGTTCTGATGTTCTGCTGTCTGATGTTCTGATGTTCTGCTGTCTGCTGTTCTGATGTTCTGCTGTCTGATGTCCTGCTGTCTGATGTTCTGCTGTCTGATGTTCTGCTGTCTGATGTCCTGCTGTCTGATGTCCTGCTGTCTGATGTCCTGCTGTCTGATGTTCTGCTGTCTGATGTTCTGCTGTCCTTTTCTGAATGATGTTCTGCTGTCTGATGTTCTGCTGTCTGATGTGCTGCTGTCTAATGTTCTGTTGTCTGATGTTCTGTTGCCTGATGTTCTGCTGTCTGCTGTTCTGATATTCTGCTGTCTGATGTCCTGCTGTCTGATGTCCTGCTGTCTGATGTTCTGTTGTCTGATGTTCTGCTGTCTGATGTTCTGATGTCCTGCTGTCTGATGTTCTGCTGTCTGATGTCCTGCTGTCTGATGTTCTGATGTTCTGCTGTCTGATGTTCTGATGTTCTGCTGTCTGCTGTTCTGATGTTCTGCTGTCTGATGTCCTGCTGTCTGATGTCCTGCTGTCTGATGTTCTGCTGTCTGATGTTCTGCTGTCTGATGTTCTGTTCTGCTGTCTGATGTCCTGCTGTCTGATGTTCTGCTGTCTGATATCCTGCTGTCTGATGTCCTGCTGTCTGATGTTCTGCTGTCTGATGTTCTGCTGTCTGATGTTCTGCTGTCTGATGTTCTGCTCTCTGATGTTCTGATGTTCTGCTGTCTGATGTTCTGATGTTCTGCTGTCTGATGTCCTGCTGTCTGATGTTCTAATGTTCTGCTGTCTGATGTCCTGCTGTCTGATGTTCTGATGTTCTGCTGTCTGATGTTCTGATGTTCTGCTGTCTGCTGTTCTGATGTTCTGCTGTCTGATGTCCTGCTGTCTGATGTTCTGCTGTCTGATGTTCTGCTGTCTGATGTCCTGCTGTCTGATGTCCTGCTGTCTGATGTCCTGCTGTCTGATGTTCTGCTGTCTGATGTTCTGCTGTCCTTTTCTGAATGATGTTCTGCTGTCTGATGTTCTGCTGTCTGATGTGCTGCTGTCTAATGTTCTGTTGTCTGATGTTCTGTTGCCTGATGTTCTGCTGTCTGCTGTTCTGATATTCTGCTGTCTGATGTCCTGCTGTCTGATGTCCTGCTGTCTGATGTTCTGTTGTCTGATGTTCTGCTGTCTGATGTTCTGATGTCCTGCTGTCTGATGTTCTGCTGTCTGATGTCCTGCTGTCTGATGTTCTGATGTTCTGCTGTCTGATGTTCTGATGTTCTGCTGTCTGCTGTTCTGATGTTCTGCTGTCTGATGTCCTGCTGTCTGATGTTCTGCTGTCTGATGTTCTGATGTTCTGCTGTCTGATGTCCTGCTGTCTGATGTCCTGCTGTCTGATGTTCTGCTGTCTGATGTTCTGCTGTCTGATGTTCTGTTCTGCTGTCTGATGTCCTGCTGTCTGATGTTCTGCTGTCTGATATCCTGCTGTCTGATGTTCTGCTGTTCTGCTGTCTGATGTCCTGCTGTCTGATGTTATGATGTTCTGCTGTCTGATGTCCTGCTGTCTGATGTTCTGCTGTCTGATGTCCTGCTGTCTGATGTTCTGCTGTCTGATGTTCTGCTGTCTGATGTCCTGCTGTCTGATGTTCTGCTGTCCTGCTGTCTGATGTTCTGCTCTCTGATGTTCTGCTGTCCTGCTGTCTGATGTTCTGCTGTCTGATGTTCTGTTCTGCTGTCTGATGTCCTGTTGTCTGATGTTCTGCTGTCTGATGTTCTGCTCTCTGATGTCCTGCTGTCTGATGTCCTGCTGTCTGATGTTCTGCTGTCTGATGTTCTGCTGTCTGATGTCCTGCTGTCTGATGTTCTGCTGTTCTGCTGTCTGATGTCCTGCTGTCTGATGTCCTGCTGTCTGATGTTCTGTTGTCTGATGTTCTGATGTCCTGCTGTCTGATGTTCTGCTGTCTGATGTCCTGCTGTCTGATGTTCTGATGTTCTGCTGTCTGATGTTCTGATGTTCTGCTGTCTGCTGTTCTGATGTTCTGCTGTCTGATGTCCTGCTGTCTGATGTTCTGCTGTCTGATGTTCTGATGTTCTGCTGTCTGATGTCCTGCTGTCTGATGTCCTGCTGTCTGATGTTCTGCTGTCTGATGTTCTGCTGTCTGATGTTCTGTTCTGCTGTCTGATGTCCTGCTGTCTGATGTTCTGCTGTCTGATATCCTGCTGTCTGATGTCCTGCTGTCTGATGTTCTGCTGTCTGATGTTCTGCTGTCTGATGTTCTGCTGTCTGATGTTCTGCTCTCTGATGTTCTGATGTTCTGCTGTCTGATGTTCTGATGTTCTGCTGTCTGATGTCCTGCTGTCTGATGTTCTAATGTTCTGCTGTCTGATGTCCTGCTGTCTGATGTTCTGATGTTCTGCTGTCTGATGTTCTGATGTTCTGCTGTCTGCTGTTCTGATGTTCTGCTGTCTGATGTCCTGCTGTCTGATGTTCTGCTGTCTGATGTTCTGCTGTCTGATGTCCTGCTGTCTGATGTCCTGCTGTCTGATGTCCTGCTGTCTGATGTTCTGCTGTCTGATGTTCTGCTGTCCTTTTCTGAATGATGTTCTGCTGTCTGATGTTCTGCTGTCTGATGTGCTGCTGTCTAATGTTCTGTTGTCTGATGTTCTGTTGCCTGATGTTCTGCTGTCTGCTGTTCTGATATTCTGCTGTCTGATGTCCTGCTGTCTGATGTCCTGCTGTCTGATGTTCTGTTGTCTGATGTTCTGCTGTCTGATGTTCTGATGTCCTGCTGTCTGATGTTCTGCTGTCTGATGTCCTGCTGTCTGATGTTCTGATGTTCTGCTGTCTGATGTTCTGATGTTCTGCTGTCTGCTGTTCTGATGTTCTGCTGTCTGATGTCCTGCTGTCTGATGTTCTGCTGTCTGATGTTCTGCTGTCTGATGTCCTGCTGTCTGATGTCCTGCTGTCTGATGTTCTGCTGTCTGATGTTCTGCTGTCTGATGTTCTGTTCTGCTGTCTGATGTCCTGCTGTCTGATGTTCTGCTGTCTGATATCCTGCTGTCTGATGTTCTGCTGTTCTGCTGTCTGATGTCCTGCTGTCTGATGTTATGATGTTCTGCTGTCTGATGTCCTGCTGTCTGATGTTCTGCTGTCTGATGTCCTGCTGTCTGATGTTCTGCTGTCTGATGTTCTGCTGTCTGATGTCCTGCTGTCTGATGTTCTGCTGTCCTGCTGTCTGATGTTCTGCTCTCTGATGTTCTGCTGTCCTGCTGTCTGATGTTCTGCTGTCTGATGTTCTGTTCTGCTGTCTGATGTCCTGTTGTCTGATGTTCTGCTGTCTGATGTCCTGCTGTCTGATGTCCTGCTGTCTGATGTTCTGCTGTCTGATGTTCTGCTGTCTGATGTCCTGCTGTCTGATGTCCTGCTGTCTGATGTTCTGCTGTTCTGCTGTCTGATGTTCTGCTGTCTGATGTTCTGATGTTCTGCTGTCTGATGTTCTGCTGTCTGATGTCCTGCTGTCTGATGTTCTGCTGTCTGATGTTCTGCTGACTGTTGTTCTGCTGTCTGATGTTCTGCTGTGTGATGTTCTGCTGACTGATGTTCTGCTGTCTGATGTTCTGCTGTTTGATGTTCTGCTGACTGATGTTCTGCTGTCTGATGTCCTGCTGTCTGATGTTCTGCTCTCTGATGTTCTGCTGTCTGATGTTCTGATGTTCTGCTGTCTGCTGTTCTGATGTCCTGCTGTCTGATGTTCTGCTGTCTGATGTTCTGATGTTCTGCTGTCTGCTGTTCTGATGTCCTGCTGTCTGATGTTCTGCTGTCTGATGTTCTGCTGTCTGATGTTCTTCTGTCTGATGTTCTGCTGTCTGATGTTCTGCTGACTGATGTTCTGCTGTCTGATATCCTGCTCTCTGATGTTCTGCTCTCTGATGTTCTGATGTTCTGCTGTCTGATGTTCTGATGTTCTGCTGTCTGCTGTTCTGATGTCCTGCTGTCTGATGTTCTGCTGTCTGATGTTCTGATGTTCTGCTGTCTGCTGTTCTGATGTCCTGCTGTCTGATGTTCTGCTGTCTGATGTTCTGCTGTCTGATGTTCTGCTCTCTGATGTCCTGCTGTCTGATGTCCTGCTGTCTGATGTTCTGCTGTCTGATGTTCTGCTGTCTGATGTCCTGCTGTCTGATGTTCTGATGTTCTGCTGTCTGATGTTCTGATGTTCTGCTGTCTGCTGTTCTGATGTTCTGCTGTCTGATGTCCTGCTGTCTGATGTTCTGCTGTCTGATGTTCTGATGTCCTGCTGTCTGATGTCCTGCTGTCTGATGTCCTGCTGTCTGATGTTCTGCTGTCTGATGTTCTGCTGTCCTTTTCTGAATGATGTTCTGCTGTCTGATGTTCTGCTGTCTGATGTGCTGCTGTCTAATGTTCTGTTGTCTGATGTTCTGTTGCCTGATGTTCTGCTGTCTGCTGTTCTGATATTCTGCTGTCTGATGTCCTGCTGTCTGATGTCCTGCTGTCTGATGTTCTGTTGTCTGATGTTCTGATGTTCTGCTGTCTGATGTTCTGATGTCCTGCTGTCTGATGTTCTGCTGTCTGATGTTCTGATGTTCTGCTGTCTGATGTTCTGATGTTCTGCTGTCTGCTGTTCTGATGTTCTGCTGTCTGATGTCCTGCTGTCTGATGTTCTGCTGTCTGATGTTCTGCTGTCTGATGTCCTGCTGTCTGATGTCCTGCTGTCTGATGTTCTGCTGTCTGATGTTCTGCTGTCTGATGTTCTGTTCTGCTGTCTGATGTCCTGCTGTCTGATGTTCTGCTGTCTGATATCCTGCTGTCTGATGTTCTGCTGTCTGATGTCCTGCTGTCTGATGTTATGATGTTCTGCTGTCTGATGTCCTGCTGTCTGATGTTCTGCTGTCTGATGTTCTGCTGTCTGATGTCCTGCTGTCTGATGTTCTGCTGTCCTGCTGTCTGATGTTCTGCTCTCTGATGTTCTGCTGTCCTGCTGTCTGATGTTCTGCTGTCTGATGTTCTGTTCTGCTGTCTGATGTCCTGCTGTCTGATGTTCTGCTGTCTGATGTCCTGCTCTCTGATGTCCTGCTGTCTGATGTCCTGCTGGCTGATGTTCTGCTGTCTGATGTTCTGCTGTCTGATGTCCTGCTGTCTGATGTTCTGCTGTTCTGCTGTCTGATGTCCTGCTGTCTGATGTTCTGCTGTCTGATGTTCTGCTGTCTGATGTTCTGTTGTCTGATGTTCTGTTGTCTGATGTTCTGATGTTCTGCTGTCTGATGTTCTGCTATCTGATGTTCTGCTGTCTGATGTTCTGCTGTCTGATGTTCTGCTGTCTGATGTTCTGTTGTCTGATGTTCTGTTGTCTGATGTTCTGATGTTCTGCTGTCTGATGTTCTGCTATCTGATGTTCTGCTGTCTGATGTCCTGCTGTCTGATGTTCTGCTGTCTGATGTCCTGCTGTCTGATGTTCTGCTGTCTGATGTTCTGTTCTGCTGTCTGATGTCCTGCTGTCTAATGTTCTGATGTTCTGCTGTCTGATGTTCTGCTGTCTGATGTCCTGCTGTCTGATGTTCTGCTGTCTGATGTTCTGCTGACTGTTGTTCTGCTGTCTGATGTTCTGCTGTCTGATGTTCTGCTGACTGATGTTCTGCTGTCTGATGTTCTGCTGTCTGATGTTCTGCTGACTGATGTTCTGCTGTCTGATGTCCTGCTGTCTGATGTTCTGCTCTCTGATGTTCTGATGTTCTGCTGTCTGATGTTCTGATGTTCTGCTGTCTGCTGTTCTGATGTCCTGCTGTCTGATGTTCTGCTGTCTGATGTTCTGATGTTCTGCTGTCTGCTGTTCTGATGTCCTGCTGTCTGATGTTCTGCTGTCTGATGTTCTGCTGTCTGATGTTCTGCTGACTGATGTTCTGCTGTCTGATGTCCTGCTGTCTGATGTTCTGCTCTCTGATGTTCTGATGTTCTGCTGTCTGATGTTCTGATGTTCTGCTGTCTGCTGTTCTGATGTCCTGCTGTCTGATGTTCTGCTGTCTGATGTTCTGATGTTCTGCTGTCTGCTGTTCTGATGTCCTGCTGTCTGATGTTCTGCTGTCTGATGTTCTGCTGTCTGATGTTCTGCTCTCTGATGTCCTGCTGTCTGATGTCCTGCTGTCTGATGTTCTGCTGTCTGATGTTCTGCTGTCTGATGTCCTGCTGTCTGATGTTCTGCTGTTCTGCTGTCTGATGTCCTGCTGTCTGATGTTCTGCAGTCTGATGTTCTGCTGTCTGATGTTCTGTTGTCTGATGTTCTGTTGTCTGATGTTCTGATGTTCTGCTGTCTGATGTTCTGCTATCTGATGTTCTGCTGTCTGATGTTCTGCTGTCTGATGTCCTGCTGTCTGATGTTCTGCTGTCTGATGTTCTGCTGACTGTTGTTCTGCTGTCTGATGTTCTGCTGACTGATGTTCTGCTGTCTGATGTTCTGCTGTCTGATGTTCTGCTGACTGATGTTCTGCTGTCTGATGCTCTGCTGTCTGATGTCCTGCTGTCTGATGTACTGCTGTCTGATGTTCTGCTGTCTGCTGTTCTGATGTTCTGCTGTCTGATGTCCTGCTGTCTGATGTTCTGCTGTCTGATGTTCTGCTGTCTGATGTTCTGCTGTCTGATGTTCTGCTCTCTGATGTTCTGATGTTCTGCTGTCTGATGTCCTGCTGTCTGATGTTCTAATGTTCTGCTGTCTGATGTCCTGCTGTCTGATGTTCTGGTGTTCTGCTGTCTGATGTTCTGATGTTCTGCTGTCTGCTGTTCTGATGTTCTGCTGTCTGATGCTCTGCTGTCTGATGTCCTGCTGTCTGATGTTCTGCTGTCTGATGTTCTGCTGTCTGCTGTTCTGATGTTCTGCTGTCTGATGTCCTGCTGTCTGATGTTCTGCTGTCTGATGTTCTGCTGTCTGATGTTCTGCTCTTGATGTTCTGATGTTCTGCTGTCTGATGTCCTGCTGTCTGATGTTCTAATGATCTGCTGTCTGATGTCCTGCTGTCTGATGTTCTGGTGTTCTGCTGTCTGATGTTCTGATGTTCTGCTGTCTGCTGTTCTGATGTTCTGCTGTCTGATGTCCTGCTGTCTGATGTTCTGCTGTCTGATGTTCTGCTGTCTGATGTCCTGCTGTCTGATGTCCTGCTGTCTGATGTCCTGCTGTCTGATGTTCTGCTGTCTGATGTTCTGCTGTCCTTTTCTGAATGATGTTCTGCTGTCTGATGTTCTGCTGTCTGATTTGCTGCTGTCTAATGTTCTGTTGTCTGATGTTCTGTTGCCTGATGTTCTGCTGTCTGCTGTTCTGATATTCTGCTGTCTGATGTCCTGCTGTCTGATGTCCTGCTGTCTGATGTTCTGTTGTCTGATGTTCTGATGTTCTGCTGTCTGATGTTCTGATGTCCTGCTGTCTGATTTTCTGCTGTCTGATGTCCTGCTGTCTGATGTTCTGATGTTCTGCTGTCTGATGTTCTGATGTTCTGCTGTCTGCTGTTCTGATGTTCTGCTGTCTGATGTCCTGCTGTCTGATGTTCTGCTGTCTGATGTTCTGATGTTCTGCTGTCTGATGTCCTGCTGTCTGATGTCCTGCTGTCTGATGTTCTGCTGTCTGATGTTCTGTTCTGCTGTCTGATGTCCTGCTGTCTGATGTTCTGCTGTCTGATATCCTGCTGTCTGATGTTCTGCTGTTCTGCTGTCTGATGTCCTGCTGTCTGATGTTATGATGTTCTGCTGTCTGATGTCCTGCTGTCTGATGTTCTGCTGTCTGATGTCCTGCTGTCTGATGTTCTGCTGTCTGATGTTCTGCTGTCTGATGTCCTGCTGTCTGATGTTCTGCTGTCCTGCTGTCTGATGTTCTGCTCTCTGATGTTCTGCTGTCCTGCTGTCTGATGTTCTGCTGTCTGATGTTCTGTTCTGCTGTCTGATGTCCTGCTGTCTGATGTTCTGCTGTCTGATGTTCTGCTCTCTGATGTCCTGCTGTCTGATGTCCTGCTGTCTGATGTTCTGCTGTCTGATGTTCTGCTCTCTGATGTCCTGCTGTCTGATGTCCTGCTGTCTGATGTTCTGCTGTCTGATGTTCTGTTCTGCTGTCTGATGTCCTGCTGTCTGATGTTCTGCTGTCTGATGTTCTGCTGTCTGATGTCCTGCTGTCTGATGTTCTGCTGTCTGATGTTCTGCTGTCTGCTGTTCTGATGTTCTGCTGTCTGATGTCCTGCTGTCTGATGTTCTGCTGTCTGATGTTCTGCTGTCTGATGTTCTGCTGTCTGATGTTCTGCTCTTGATGTTCTGATGTTCTGCTGTCTGATGTCCTGCTGTCTGATGTTCTAATGATCTGCTGTCTGATGTCCTGCTGTCTGATGTTCTGGTGTTCTGCTGTCTGATGTTCTGATGTTCTGCTGTCTGCTGTTCTGATGTTCTGCTGTCTGATGTCCTGCTGTCTGATGTTCTGCTGTCTGATGTTCTGCTGTCTGATGTCCTGCTGTCTGATGTCCTGCTGTCTGATGTCCTGCTGTCTGATGTTCTGCTGTCTGATGTTCTGCTGTCCTTTTCTGAATGATGTTCTGCTGTCTGATGTTCTGCTGTCTGATTTGCTGCTGTCTAATGTTCTGTTGTCTGATGTTCTGTTGCCTGATGTTCTGCTGTCTGCTGTTCTGATATTCTGCTGTCTGATGTCCTGCTGTCTGATGTCCTGCTGTCTGATGTTCTGTTGTCTGATGTTCTGATGTTCTGCTGTCTGATGTTCTGATGTCCTGCTGTCTGATTTTCTGCTGTCTGATGTCCTGCTGTCTGATGTTCTGATGTTCTGCTGTCTGATGTTCTGATGTTCTGCTGTCTGCTGTTCTGATGTTCTGCTGTCTGATGTCCTGCTGTCTGATGTTCTGCTGTCTGATGTTCTGATGTTCTGCTGTCTGATGTCCTGCTGTCTGATGTCCTGCTGTCTGATGTTCTGCTGTCTGATGTTCTGTTCTGCTGTCTGATGTCCTGCTGTCTGATGTTCTGCTGTCTGATATCCTGCTGTCTGATGTTCTGCTGTTCTGCTGTCTGATGTCCTGCTGTCTGATGTTATGATGTTCTGCTGTCTGATGTCCTGCTGTCTGATGTTCTGCTGTCTGATGTCCTGCTGTCTGATGTTCTGCTGTCTGATGTTCTGCTGTCTGATGTCCTGCTGTCTGATGTTCTGCTGTCCTGCTGTCTGATGTTCTGCTCTCTGATGTTCTGCTGTCCTGCTGTCTGATGTTCTGCTGTCTGATGTTCTGTTCTGCTGTCTGATGTCCTGCTGTCTGATGTTCTGCTGTCTGATGTTCTGCTCTCTGATGTCCTGCTGTCTGATGTCCTGCTGTCTGATGTTCTGCTGTCTGATGTTCTGCTCTCTGATGTCCTGCTGTCTGATGTCCTGCTGTCTGATGTTCTGCTGTCTGATGTTCTGTTCTGCTGTCTGATGTCCTGCTGTCTGATGTTCTGCTGTCTGATGTTCTGCTATCTGATGTTCTGCTGTTTGATGTTCTGCTGTCTGATGTCCTGCTGTCTGATGTTCTGCTGTCTGATGTCCTGCTGTCTGATGTTCTGCTGTCTGATGTTCTGTTCTGCTGTCTGATGTCCTGCTGTCTAATGTTCTGATGTTCTGCTGTCTGATGTTCTGCTGTCTGATGTTCTGCTGTCTGATGTTCTGCTGACTGATGTCCTGCTGTCTGATGTTCTGCTGTCTGATGTTCTGCTGACTGTTGTTCTGCTGTCTGATGTTCTGCTGACTGATGTTCTGCTGTCTGATGTTCTGCTGTCTGATGTTCTGCTGACTGATGTTCTGCTGTCTGATGTCCTGCTGTCTGATGTTCTGCTCTCTGATGTTCTGATGTTCTGCTGTCTGATGTTCTGATGTTCTGCTGTCTGCTGTTCTGATGTTCTGCTGTCTGATGCTCTGCTGTCTGATGTCCTGCTGTCTGATGTTCTGCTGTCTGATGTTCTGCTGTCTGCTGTTCTGATGTTCTGCTGTCTGATGTCCTGCTGTCTGATGTTCTGCTGTCTGATGTTCTGCTGTCTGATGTTCTGCTGTCTGATGTTCTGCTCTCTGATGTTCTGATGTTCTGCTGTCTGATGTCCTGCTGTCTGATGTTCTAATGTTCTGCTGTCTGATGTCCTGCTGTCTGATGTTCTCATGTTCTGCTGTCTGATGTTCTGATGTTCTGCTGTCTGCTGTTCTGATGTTCTGCTGTCTGATGTCCTGCTGTCTGATGTTCTGCTGTCTGATGTTCTGCTGTCTGATGTCCTGCTGTCTGATGTCCTGCTGTCTGATGTCCTGCTGTCTGATGTTCTGCTGTCTGATGTTCTGCTGTCCTTTTCTGAATGATGTTCTGCTGTCTGATGTTCTGCTGTCTGATGTGCTGCTGTCTAATGTTCTGTTGTCTGATGTTCTGTTGCCTGATGTTCTGCTGTCTGCTGTTCTGATATTCTGCTGTCTGATGTCCTGCTGTCTGATGTCCTGCTGTCTGATGTTCTGTTGTCTGATGTTCTGATGTTCTGCTGTCTGATGTTCTGATGTCCTGCTGTCTGATGTTCTGCTGTCTGATGTCCTGCTGTCTGATGTTCTGATGTTCTGCTGTCTGATGTTCTGATGTTCTGCTGTCTGCTGTTCTGATGTTCTGCTGTCTGATGTCCTGCTGTCTGATGTTCTGCTGTCTGATGTTCTGATGTCCTGCTGTCTGATGTCCTGCTGTCTGATGTCCTGCTGTCTGATGTCCTGCTGTCTGATGTTCTGCTGTCTGATATCCTGCTGTCTGATGTTCTGCTGTTCTGCTGTCTGATGTCCTGCTGTCTGATGTTATGATGTTCTGCTGTCTGATGTCCTGCTGTCTGATGTTCTGCTGTCTGATGTCCTGCTGTCTGATGTTCTGCTGTCTGATGTTCTGCTGTCTGATGTCCTGCTGTCTGATGTTCTGCTGTCCTGCTGTCTGATGTTCTGCTCTCTGATGTTCTGATGTTCTGCTGTCTGATGTTCTGCTGTCTGATGTCCTGCTGTCTGATGTTCTGCTGTCTGATGTTCTGCTGACTGTTGTTCTGCTGTCTGATGTTCTGCTGACTGATGTTCTGCTGTCTGATGTTCTGCTGTCTGATGTTCTGCTGACTGATGTTCTGCTGTCTGATGTCCTGCTGTCTGATGTTCTGCTCTCTGATGTTCTGATGTTCTGCTGTCTGATGTTCTGATGTTCTGCTGTCTGCTGTTCTGATGTTCTGCTGTCTGATGCTCTGCTGTCTGATGTCCTGCTGTCTGATGTTCTGCTGTCTGATGTTCTGCTGTCTGCTGTTCTGATGTTCTGCTGTCTGATGTCCTGCTGTCTGATGTTCTGCTGTCTGATGTTCTGCTGTCTGATGTTCTGCTGTCTGATGTTCTGCTCTCTGATGTTCTAATGTTCTGCTGTCTGATGTCCTGCTGTCTGATGTTCTAATGTTCTGCTGTCTGATGTCCTGCTGTCTGATGTTCTGATGTTCTGCTGTCTGATGTTCTGATGTTCTGCTGTCTGCTGTTCTGATGTTCTGCTGTCTGATGTCCTGCTGTCTGATGTTCTTCTGTCTGATGTTCTGCTGTCTGATGTCCTGCTGTCTGATGTCCTGCTGTCTGATGTCCTGCTGTCTGATGTTCTGCTGTCTGATGTTCTGCTGTCCTTTTCTGAATGATGTTCTGCTGTCTGATGTTCTGCTGTCTGATGTGCTGCTGTCTAATGTTCTGTTGTCTGATGTTCTGTTGCCTGATGTTCTGCTGTCTGCTGTTCTGATATTCTGCTGTCTGATGTCCTGCTGTCTGATGTCCTGCTGTCTGATGTTCTGTTGTCTGATGTTCTGATGTTCTGCTGTCTGATGTTCTGATGTCCTGCTGTCTGATGTTCTGCTGTCTGATGTCCTGCTGTCTGATGTTCTGATGTTCTGCTGTCTGATGTTCTGATGTTCTGCTGTCTGCTGTTCTGATGTTCTGCTGTCTGATGTCCTGCTGTCTGATGTTCTGCTGTCTGATGTTCTGATGTTCTGCTGTCTGATGTCCTGCTGTCTGATGTCCTGCTGTCTGATGTCCTGCTGTCTGATGTTCTGCTGTCTGATGTTCTGTTCTGCTGTCTGATGTCCTGCTGTCTGATGTTCTGCTGTCTGATATCCTGCTGTCTGATGTTCTGCTGTTCTGCTGTCTGATGTCCTGCTGTCTGATGTTATGATGTTCTGCTGTCTGATGTCCTGCTGTCTGATGTTCTGCTGTCTGATGTCCTGCTGTCTGATGTTCTGCTGTCTGATGTTCTGCTGTCTGATGTCCTGCTGTCTGATGTTCTGCTGTCCTGCTGTCTGATGTTCTGCTCTCTGATGTTCTGCTGTCCTGCTGTCTGATGTTCTGCTGTCTGATGTTCTGTTCTGCTGTCTGATGTCCTGCTGTCTGATGTTCTGCTGTCTGATGTTCTGCTCTCTGATGTCCTGCTGTCTGATGTTCTGCTGTCTGATGTTCTGCTGTCTGCTGTTCTGATGTTCTGCTGTCTGATGTCCTGCTGTCTGATGTTCTGCTGTCTGATGTTCTGCTGTCTGATGTTCTGCTGTCTGATGTTCTGCTCTCTGATGTTCTGATGTTCTGCTGTCTGATGTCCTGCTGTCTGATGTTCTAATGTTCTGCTGTCTGATGTCCTGCTGTCTGATGTTCTGATGTTCTGCTGTCTGATGTTCTGATGTTCTGCTGTCTGCTGTTCTGATGTTCTGCTGTCTGATGTCCTGCTGTCTGATGTTCTGCTGTCTGATGTTCTGCTGTCTGATGTCCTGCTGTCTGATGTCCTGCTGTCTGATGTCCTGCTGTCTGATGTTCTGCTGTCTGATGTTCTGCTGTCCTTTTCTGAATGTTGTTCTGCTGTCTGATGTTCTGCTGTCTGATGTGCTGCTGTCTAATGTTCTGTTGTCTGATGTTCTGTTGCCTGATGTTCTGCTGTCTGCTGTTCTGATATTCTGCTGTCTGATGTCCTGCTGTCTGATGTCCTGCTGTCTGATGTTCTGTTGTCTGATGTTCTGATGTTCTGCTGTCTGATGTTCTGATGTCCTGCTGTCTGATGTTCTGCTGTCTGATGTCCTGCTGTCTGATGTTCTGATGTTCTGCTGTCTGATGTTCTGATGTTCTGCTGTCTGCTGTTCTGATGTTCTGCTGTCTGATGTCCTGCTGTCTGATGTTCTGCTGTCTGATGTTCTGATGTTCTGCTGTCTGATGTCCTGCTGTCTGATGTCCTGCTGTCTGATGTCCTGCTGTCTGATGTTCTGCTGTCTGATGTTCTGTTCTGCTGTCTGATGTCCTGCTGTCTGATGTTCTGCTGTCTGATATCCTGCTGTCTGATGTTCTGCTGTTCTGCTGTCTGATGTCCTGCTGTCTGATGTTATGATGTTCTGCTGTCTGATGTCCTGCTGTCTGATGTTCTGCTGTCTGATGTCCTGCTGTCTGATGTTCTGCTGTCTGATGTTCTGCTGTCTGATGTCCTGCTGTCTGATGTTCTGCTGTCCTGCTGTCTGATGTTCTGCTCTCTGATGTTCTGCTGTCCTGCTGTCTGATGTTCTGCTGTCTGATGTTCTGTTCTGCTGTCTGATGTCCTGCTGTCTGATGTTCTGCTGTCTGATGTTCTGCTCTCTGATGTCCTGCTGTCTGATGTCCTGCTGTCTGATGTTCTGCTGTCTGATGTTCTGCTCTCTGATGTCCTGCTGTCTGATGTCCTGCTGTCTGATGTTCTGCTGTCTGATGTTCTGTTCTGCTGTCTGATGTCCTGCTGTCTGATGTTCTGCTGTCTGATGTTCTGCTATCTGATGTTCTGCTGTTTGATGTTCTGCTGTCTGATGTCCTGCTGTCTGATGTTCTGCTGTCTGATGTCCTGCTGTCTGATGTTCTGCTGTCTGATGTTCTGTTCTGCTGTCTGATGTCCTGCTGTCTAATGTTCTGATGTTCTGCTGTCTGATGTTCTGCTGTCTGATGTCCTGCTGTCTGATGTTCTGCTGTCTGATGTTCTGCTGACTGTTGTTCTGCTGTCTGATGTTCTGCTGTCTGATGTTCTGCTGACTGATGTTCTGCTGTCTGATGTTCTGCTGTCTGATGTTCTGCTGACTGATGTTCTGCTGTCTGATGTCCTGCTGTCTGATGTTCTGCTGTCTGATGTTCTGATGTTCTGCTGTCTGATGTCCTGCTGTCTGATGTCCTGCTTTCTGATGTTCTGCTGTCTGATGTTCTGCTGTCTGATGTTCTGTTCTGCTGTCTGATGTCCTGCTGTCTGATGTTCTGCTGTCTGATATCCTGCTGTCTGATGTTCTGCTGTTCTGCTGTCTGATGTTCTGCTGTCTGATGTCCTGCTGTCTGATGTTCTGCTGTCTGATGTTCTGCTGTCTGATGTCCTGCTGTCTGATGTTCTGCTGTCCTGCTGTCTGATGTTCTGCTCTCTGATGTTCTGCTGTCCTGCTGTCTGATGTTCTGCTGTCTGATGTTCTGTTCTGCTGTCTGATGTCCTGCTGTCTGATGTCCTGCTCTCTGATGTCCTGCTGTCTGATGTCCTGCTGTCTGATGTTCTGCTGTCTGATGTTCTGCTGTCTGATGTCCTGCTGTCTGATGTTCTGCTGTTCTGCTGTCTGATGTCCTGCTGTCTGATGTTCTGCTGTCTGATGTTCTGCTGTCTGATGTTCTGTTGTCTGATGTTCTGTTGTCTGATGTTCTGATGTTCTGCTGTCTGATGTTCTGCTATCTGATGTTCTGCTGTTTGATGTTCTGCTGTCTGATGTCCTGCTGTCTGATGTTCTGCTGTCTGATGTCCTGCTGTCTGATGTTCTGCTGTCTGATGTTCTGTTCTGCTGTCTGATGTCCTGCTGTCTAATGTTCTGATGTTCTGCTGTCTGATGTTCTGCTGTCTGATGTCCTGCTGTCTGATGTTCTGCTGTCTGATGTTCTGCTGACTGTTGTTCTGCTGTCTGATGTTCTTCTGTCTGATGTTCTGCTGACTGATGTTCTGCTGTCTGATGTTCTGCTGTCTGATGTTCTGCTGACTGATGTTCTGCTGTCTGATGTCCTGCTGTCTGATGTTCTGCTCTCTGATGTTCTGATGTTCTGCTGTCTGATGTTCTGATGTTCTGCTGTCTGCTGTTCTGATGTCCTGCTGTCTGATGTTCTGCTGTCTGATGTCCTGCTGTCTGATGTTCTGCACTCTGATGTTCTGATGTTCTGCTGTCTGATGTTCTGATGTTCTGCTGTCTGCTGTTCTGATGTCCTGCTGTCTGATGTTCTGCTGTCTGATGTTCTGATGTTCTGCTGTCTGCTGTTCTGATGTCCTGCTGTCTGATGTTCTGCTGTCTGATGTTCTGCTGTCTGATGTTCTGCTCTCTGATGTCCTGCTGTCTGATGTCCTGCTGTCTGATGTTCTGCTGTCTGATGTCCTGCTGTCTGATGTTCTGCTGTTCTGCTGTCTGATGTCCTGCTGTCTGATGTTCTGCAGTCTGATGTTCTGCTGTCTGATGTTCTGTTGTCTGATGTTCTGTTGTCTGATGTTCTGATGTTCTGCTGTCTGATGTTCTGCTATCTGATGTTCTGCTGTCTGATGTTCTGCTGTCTGATGTCCTGCTGTCTGATGTTCTGCTGTCTGATGTTCTGCTGACTGTTGTTCTGCTGTCTGATGTTCTGCTGACTGATGTTCTGCTGTCTGATGTTCTGCTGTCTGATGTTCTGCTGACTGATGTTCTGCTGTCTGATGCTCTGCTGTCTGATGTCCTGCTGTCTGATGTTCTGCTGTCTGATGTTCTGCTGTCTGCTGTTCTGATGTTCTGCTGTCTGATGTCCTGCTGTCTGATGTTCTGCTGTCTGATGTTCTGCTGTCTGATGTTCTGCTGTCTGATGTTCTGCTCTCTGATGTTCTGATGTTCTGCTGTCTGATGTCCTGCTGTCTGATGTTCTAATGTTCTGCTGTCTGATGTCCTGCTGTCTGATGTTCTGGTGTTCTGCTGTCTGATGTTCTGATGTTCTGCTGTCTGCTGTTCTGATGTTCTGCTGTCTGATGCTCTGCTGTCTGATGTCCTGCTGTCTGATGTTCTGCTGTCTGATGTTCTGCTGTCTGCTGTTCTGATGTTCTGCTGTCTGATGTCCTGCTGTCTGATGTTCTGCTGTCTGATGTTCTGCTGTCTGATGTTCTGCTGTCTGATGTTCTGCTCTTGATGTTCTGATGTTCTGCTGTCTGATGTCCTGCTGTCTGATGTTCTAATGTTCTGCTGTCTGATGTCCTGCTGTCTGATGTTCTGGTGTTCTGCTGTCTGATGTTCTGATGTTCTGCTGTCTGCTGTTCTGATGTTCTGCTGTCTGATGTCCTGCTGTCTGATGTTCTGCTGTCTGATGTTCTGCTGTCTGATGTCCTGCTGTCTGATGTCCTGCTGTCTGATGTCCTGCTGTCTGATGTTCTGCTGTCTGATGTTCTGCTGTCCTTTTCTGAATGATGTTCTGCTGTCTGATGTTCTGCTGTCTGATGTGCTGCTGTCTAATGTTCTGTTGTCTGATGTTCTGTTGCCTGATGTTCTGCTGTCTGCTGTTCTGATATTCTGCTGTCTGATGTCCTGCTGTCTGATGTCCTGCTGTCTGATGTTCTGTTGTCTGATGTTCTGATGTTCTGCTGTCTGATGTTCTGATGTCCTGCTGTCTGATGTTCTGCTGTCTGATGTCCTGCTGTCTGATGTTCTGATGTTCTGCTGTCTGATGTTCTGATGTTCTGCTGTCTGCTGTTCTGATGTTCTGCTGTCTGATGTCCTGCTGTCTGATGTTCTGCTGTCTGATGTTCTGATGTTCTGCTGTCTGATGTCCTGCTGTCTGATGTCCTGCTGTCTGATGTCCTGCTGTCTGATGTTCTGCTGTCTGATGTTCTGTTCTGCTGTCTGATGTCCTGCTGTCTGATGTTCTGCTGTTCTGCTGTCTGATGTCCTGCTGTCTGATGTTATGATGTTCTGCTGTCTGATGTCCTGCTGTCTGATGTTCTGCTGTCTGATGTCCTGCTGTCTGATGTTCTGCTGTCTGATGTTCTGCTGTCTGATGTCCTGCTGTCTGATGTTCTGCTGTCCTGCTGTCTGATGTTCTGCTCTCTGATGTTCTGCTGTCCTGCTGTCTGATGTTCTGCTGTCTGATGTTCTGTTCTGCTGTCTGATGTCCTGCTGTCTGATGTTCTGCTGTCTGATGTTCTGCTCTCTGATGTCCTGCTGTCTGATGTCCTGCTGTCTGATGTTCTGCTGTCTGATGTTCTGCTCTCTGATGTCCTGCTGTCTGATGTCCTGCTGTCTGATGTTCTGCTGTCTGATGTTCTGTTCTGCTGTCTGATGTCCTGCTGTCTGATGTTCTGCTGTCTGATGTTCTGCTATCTGATGTTCTGCTGTTTGATGTTCTGCTGTCTGATGTCCTGCTGTCTGATGTTCTGCTGTCTGATGTCCTGCTGTCTGATGTTCTGCTGTCTGATGTTCTGTTCTGCTGTCTGATGTCCTGCTGTCTAATGTTCTGATGTTCTGCTGTCTGATGTTCTGCTGTCTGATGTCCTGCTGTCTGATGTTCTGCTGTCTGATGTTCTGCTGACTGTTGTTCTGCTGTCTGATGTTCTGCTGTCTGATGTTCTGCTGACTGATGTTCTGCTGTCTGATGTTCTGCTGTCTGATGTTCTGCTGACTGATGTTCTGCTGTCTGATGTCCTGCAGTCTGATGTTCTGCTGTCTGATGTTCTGATGTTCTGCTGTCTGATGTCCTGCTGTCTGATGTCCTGCTTTCTGATGTTCTGCTGTCTGATGTTCTGCTGTCTGATGTTCTGTTCTGCTGTCTGATGTCCTGCTGTCTGATGTTCTGCTGTCTGATATCCTGCTGTCTGATGTTCTGCTGTTCTGCTGTCTGATGTTCTGCTGTCTGATGTCCTGCTGTCTGATGTTCTGCTGTCTGATGTTCTGCTGTCTGATGTCCTGCTGTCTGATGTTCTGCTGTCCTGCTGTCTGATGTTCTGCTCTCTGATGTTCTGCTGTCCTGCTGTCTGATGTTCTGCTGTCTGATGTTCTGTTCTGCTGTCTGATGTCCTGCTGTCTGATGTCCTGCTCTCTGATGTCCTGCTGTCTGATGTCCTGCTGTCTGATGTTCTGCTGTCTGATGTTCTGCTGTCTGATGTCCTGCTGTCTGATGTTCTGCTGTTCTGCTGTCTGATGTCCTGCTGTCTGATGTTCTGCTGTCTGATGTTCTGCT
Organism: Salmo salar; assembly: GCF_965601325.2. Taxonomy (NCBI): domain Eukaryota; kingdom Metazoa; phylum Chordata; class Actinopteri; order Salmoniformes; family Salmonidae; genus Salmo; species Salmo salar. The sequence goes on from NC_138301.1 coordinate 53,885,420, forward strand.
GTCTGATGTTCTGTTGTCTGATGTTCTGTTGTCTGATGTTCTGATGTTCTGCTGTCTGATGTTCTGCTATCTGATGTTCTGCTGTTTGATGTTCTGCTGTCTGATGTCCTGCTGTCTGATGTTCTGCTGTCTGATGTCCTGCTGTCTGATGTTCTGCTGTCTGATGTTCTGTTCTGCTGTCTGATGTCCTGCTGTCTAATGTTCTGATGTTCTGCTGTCTGATGTTCTGCTGTCTGATGTCCTGCTGTCTGATGTTCTGCTGTCTGATGTTCTGCTGACTGTTGTTCTGCTGTCTGATGTTCTTCTGTCTGATGTTCTGCTGACTGATGTTCTGCTGTCTGATGTTCTGCTGTCTGATGTTCTGCTGACTGATGTTCTGCTGTCTGATGTCCTGCTGTCTGATGTTCTGCTCTCTGATGTTCTGATGTTCTGCTGTCTGATGTTCTGATGTTCTGCTGTCTGCTGTTCTGATGTCCTGCTGTCTGATGTTCTGCTGTCTGATGTCCTGCTGTCTGATGTTCTGCTCTCTGATGTTCTGATGTTCTGCTGTCTGATGTTCTGATGTTCTGCTGTCTGCTGTTCTGATGTCCTGCTGTCTGATGTTCTGCTGTCTGATGTTCTGATGTTCTGCTGTCTGCTGTTCTGATGTCCTGCTGTCTGATGTTCTGCTGTCTGATGTTCTGCTGTCTGATGTTCTGCTCTCTGATGTCCTGCTGTCTGATGTCCTGCTGTCTGATGTTCTGCTGTCTGATGTCCTGCTGTCTGATGTTCTGCTGTTCTGCTGTCTGATGTCCTGCTGTCTGATGTTCTGCAGTCTGATGTTCTGCTGTCTGATGTTCTGTTGTCTGATGTTCTGTTGTCTGATGTTCTGATGTTCTGCTGTCTGATGTTCTGCTATCTGATGTTCTGCTGTCTGATGTTCTGCTGTCTGATGTCCTGCTGTCTGATGTTCTGCTGTCTGATGTTCTGCTGACTGTTGTTCTGCTGTCTGATGTTCTGCTGACTGATGTTCTGCTGTCTGATGTTCTGCTGTCTGATGTTCTGCTGACTGATGTTCTGCTGTCTGATGCTCTGCTGTCTGATGTCCTGCTGTCTGATGTTCTGCTGTCTGATGTTCTGCTGTCTGCTGTTCTGATGTTCTGCTGTCTGATGTCCTGCTGTCTGATGTTCTGCTGTCTGATGTTCTGCTGTCTGATGTTCTGCTGTCTGATGTTCTGCTCTCTGATGTTCTGATGTTCTGCTGTCTGATGTCCTGCTGTCTGATGTTCTAATGTTCTGCTGTCTGATGTCCTGCTGTCTGATGTTCTGGTGTTCTGCTGTCTGATGTTCTGATGTTCTGCTGTCTGCTGTTCTGATGTTCTGCTGTCTGATGCTCTGCTGTCTGATGTCCTGCTGTCTGATGTTCTGCTGTCTGATGTTCTGCTGTCTGCTGTTCTGATGTTCTGCTGTCTGATGTCCTGCTGTCTGATGTTCTGCTGTCTGATGTTCTGCTGTCTGATGTTCTGCTGTCTGATGTTCTGCTCTTGATGTTCTGATGTTCTGCTGTCTGATGTCCTGCTGTCTGATGTTCTAATGTTCTGCTGTCTGATGTCCTGCTGTCTGATGTTCTGGTGTTCTGCTGTCTGATGTTCTGATGTTCTGCTGTCTGCTGTTCTGATGTTCTGCTGTCTGATGTCCTGCTGTCTGATGTTCTGCTGTCTGATGTTCTGCTGTCTGATGTCCTGCTGTCTGATGTCCTGCTGTCTGATGTCCTGCTGTCTGATGTTCTGCTGTCTGATGTTCTGCTGTCCTTTTCTGAATGATGTTCTGCTGTCTGATGTTCTGCTGTCTGATGTGCTGCTGTCTAATGTTCTGTTGTCTGATGTTCTGTTGCCTGATGTTCTGCTGTCTGCTGTTCTGATATTCTGCTGTCTGATGTCCTGCTGTCTGATGTCCTGCTGTCTGATGTTCTGTTGTCTGATGTTCTGATGTTCTGCTGTCTGATGTTCTGATGTCCTGCTGTCTGATGTTCTGCTGTCTGATGTCCTGCTGTCTGATGTTCTGATGTTCTGCTGTCTGATGTTCTGATGTTCTGCTGTCTGCTGTTCTGATGTTCTGCTGTCTGATGTCCTGCTGTCTGATGTTCTGCTGTCTGATGTTCTGATGTTCTGCTGTCTGATGTCCTGCTGTCTGATGTCCTGCTGTCTGATGTTCTGCTGTCTGATGTTCTGTTCTGCTGTCTGATGTCCTGCTGTCTGATGTTCTGCTGTCTGATATCCTGCTGTCTGATGTTCTGCTGTTCTGCTGTCTGATGTCCTGCTGTCTGATGTTATGATGTTCTGCTGTCTGATGTCCTGCTGTCTGATGTTCTGCTGTCTGATGTCCTGCTGTCTGATGTTCTGCTGTCTGATGTTCTGCTGTCTGATGTCCTGCTGTCTGATGTTCTGCTGTCCTGCTGTCTGATGTTCTGCTCTCTGATGTTCTGCTGTCCTGCTGTCTGATGTTCTGCTGTCTGATGTTCTGTTCTGCTGTCTGATGTCCTGCTGTCTGATGTTCTGCTGTCTGATGTTCTGCTCTCTGATGTCCTGCTGTCTGATGTCCTGCTGTCTGATGTTCTGCTGTCTGATGTTCTGCTCTCTGATGTCCTGCTGTCTGATGTCCTGCTGTCTGATGTTCTGCTGTCTGATGTTCTGTTCTGCTGTCTGATGTCCTGCTGTCTGATGTTCTGCTGTCTGATGTTCTGCTATCTGATGTTCTGCTGTTTGATGTTCTGCTGTCTGATGTCCTGCTGTCTGATGTTCTGCTGTCTGATGTCCTGCTGTCTGATGTTCTGCTGTCTGATGTTCTGTTCTGCTGTCTGATGTCCTGCTGTCTAATGTTCTGATGTTCTGCTGTCTGATGTTCTGCTGTCTGATGTTCTGCTGTCTGATGTTCTGCTGACTGATGTTCTGCTGTCTGATGTCCTGCTGTCTGATGTTCTGCTGACTGTTGTTCTGCTGTCTGATGTTCTGCTGTCTGATGTTCTGCTATCTGATGTTCTGCTGTCTGATGTTCTGCTGTCTGATGTTCTGCTGTCTGATGTTCTGCAGACTGTTGTTCTGCTGTCTGATGTTCTGCTGTCTGATGTTCTGCTGTCTGATGTTCTGCTGACTGATGTTCTGCTGTCTGATGTCCTGCTGTCTGATGTTCTGCTCTCTGATGTTCTGATGTTCTGCTGTCTGATGTTCTGATGTTCTGCTGTCTGCTGTTCTGATGTTCTGCTGTCTGATGCTCTGCTGTCTGATGTCCTGCTGTCTGATGTTCTGCTGTCTGATGTTCTGCTGTCTGCTGTTCTGATGTTCTGCTGTCTGATGTCCTGCTGTCTGATGTTCTGCTGTCTGATGTTCTGCTGTCTGATGTTCTGCTGTCTGATGTTCTGCTCTCTGATGTTCTGATGTTCTGCTGTCTGATGTCCTGCTGTCTGATGTTCTAATGTTCTGCTGTCTGATGTCCTGCTGTCTGATGTTCTGATGTTCTGCTGTCTGATGTTCTGATGTTCTGCTGTCTGCTGTTCTGATGTTCTGCTGTCTGATGTTCTGCTGTCTGATGTTCTGCTGTCTGATGTCCTGCTGTCTGATGTCCTGCTGTCTGATGTCCTGCTGTCTGATGTTCTGCTGTCCTTTTCTGAATGATGTTCTGCTGTCTGATGTTCTGCTGTCTGATGTGCTGCTGTCTAATGTTCTGTTGTCTGATGTTCTGTTGCCTGATGTTCTGCTGTCTGCTGTTCTGATATTCTGCTGTCTGATGTCCTGCTGTCTGATGTCCTGCTGTCTGATGTTCTGTTGTCTGATGTTCTGATGTTCTGCTGTCTGATGTTCTGATGTCCTGCTGTCTGATGTTCTGCTGTCTGATGTCCTGCTGTCTGATGTCCTGCTGTCTGATGTTCTGCTGTCTGATGTTCTGTTCTGCTGTCTGATGTCCTGCTGTCTGATGTTCTGCTGTCTGATGTTCTGCTATCTGATGTTCTGCTGTTTGATGTTCTGCTGTCTGATGTCCTGCTGTCTGATGTTCTGCTGTCTGATGTCCTGCTGTCTGATGTTCTGCTGTCTGATGTTCTGTTCTGCTGTCTGATGTCCTGCTGTCTAATGTTCTGATGTTCTGCTGACTGTTGTTCTGCTGTCTGATGTTCTGCTGTCTGATGTTCTGCTATCTGATGTTCTGCTGTCTGATGTTCTGCTGTCTGATGTTCTGCTGTCTGATGTTCTGCTGACTGTTGTTCTGCTGTCTGATGTTCTGCTGACTGATGTTCTGCTGTCTGATGTTCTGCTGTCTGATGTTCTGCTGACTGATGTTCTGCTGTCTGATGTCCTGCTGTCTGATGTTCTGCTCTCTGATGTTCTGATGTTCTGCTGTCTGATGTTCTGATGTTCTGCTGTCTGCTGTCCTGATGTTCTGCTGTCTGATGCTCTGCTGTCTGATGTCCTGCTGTCTGATGTTCTGCTGTCTGATGTTCTGCTGTCTGCTGTTCTGATGTTCTGCTGTCTGATGTCCTGCTGTCTGATGTTCTGCTGTCTGATGTTCTGCTGTCTGATGTTCTGCTGTCTGATGTTCTGCTCTCTGATGTTCTGATGTTCTGCTGTCTGATGTCCTGCTGTCTGATGTTCTAATGTTCTGCTGTCTGATGTCCTGCTGTCTGATGTTCTGATGTTCTGCTGTCTGATGTTCTGATGTTCTGCTGTCTGCTGTTCTGATGTTCTGCTGTCTGATGTCCTGCTGTCTGATGTTCTGCTGTCTGATGTTCTGCTGTCTGATGTCCTGCTGTCTGATGTCCTGCTGTCTGATGTCCTGCTGTCTGATGTTCTGCTGTCTGATGTTCTGCTGTCCTTTTCTGAATGATGTTCTGCTGTCTGATGTTCTGCTGTCTGATGTGCTGCTGTCTAATGTTCTGTTGTCTGATGTTCTGTTGCCTGATGTTCTGCTGTCTGCTGTTCTGATATTCTGCTGTCTGATGTCCTGCTGTCTGATGTCCTGCTGTCTGATGTTCTGTTGTCTGATGTTCTGATGTTCTGCTGTCTGATGTTCTGTTGTCCTGCTGTCTGATGTTCTGCTGTCTGATGTCCTGCTGTCTGATGTCCTGCTGTCTGATGTTCTGCTGTCTGATGTTCTGTTCTGCTGTCTGATGTCCTGCTGTCTGATGTTCTGCTGTCTGATGTTCTGCTATCTGATGTTCTGCTGTTTGATGTTCTGCTGTCTGATGTCCTGCTGTCTGATGTTCTGCTGTCTGATGTCCTGCTGTCTGATGTTCTGCTGTCTGATGTTCTGTTCTGCTGTCTGATGTCCTGCTGTCTAATGTTCTGATGTTCTGCTGTCTGATGTTCTGCTGTCTGATGTTCTGCTGTCTGATGTTCTGCTGACTGATGTTCTGCTGTCTGATGTCCTGCTGTCTGATGTTCTGCTGACTGTTGTTCTGCTGTCTGATGTTCTGCTGTCTGATGTTCTGCTATCTGATGTTCTGCTGTCTGATGTTCTGCTGTCTGATGTCCTGCTGTCTGATGTTCTGCTGTCTGATGTTCTGCTGACTGTTGTTCTGCTGTCTGATGTTCTGCTGACTGATGTTCTGCTGTCTGATGTTCTGCTGTCTGATGTTCTGCTGACTGATGTTCTGCTGTCTGATGTCCTGCTGTCTGATGTTCTGCTCTCTGATGTTCTGATGTTCTGCTGTCTGATGTTCTGATGTTCTGCTGTCTGCTGTTCTGATGTTCTGCTGTCTGATGCTCTGCTGTCTGATGTCCTGCTGTCTGATGTTCTGCTGTCTGATGTTCTGCTGTCTGCTGTTCTGATGTTCTGCTGTCTGATGTCCTGCTGTCTGATGTTCTGCTGTCTGATGTTCTGCTGTCTGATGTTCTGCTGTCTGATGTTCTGCTCTCTGATGTTCTGATGTTCTGCTGTCTGATGTCCTGCTGTCTGATGTTCTAATGTTCTGCTGTCTGATGTCCTGCTGTCTGATGTTCTGATGTTCTGCTGTCTGATGTTCTGATGTTCTGCTGTCTGCTGTTCTGATGTTCTGCTGTCTGATGTCCTGCTGTCTGATGTTCTGCTGTCTGATGTTCTGCTGTCTGATGTCCTGCTGTCTGATGTCCTGCTGTCTGATGTCCTGCTGTCTGATGTTCTGCTGTCTGATGTTCTGCTGTCCTTTTCTGAATGATGTTCTGCTGTCTGATGTTCTGCTGTCTGATGTGCTGCTGTCTAATGTTCTGTTGTCTGATGTTCTGTTGCCTGATGTTCTGCTGTCTGCTGTTCTGATATTCTGCTGTCTGATGTCCTGCTGTCTGATGTCCTGCTGTCTGATGTTCTGTTGTCTGATGTTCTGATGTTCTGCTGTCTGATGTTCTGATGTCCTGCTGTCTGATGTTCTGCTGTCTGATGTCCTGCTGTCTGATGTTCTGATGTTCTGCTGTCTGATGTTCTGATGTTCTGCTGTCTGCTGTTCTGATGTTCTGCTGTCTGATGTCCTGCTGTCTGATGTTCTGCTGTCTGATGTTCTGATGTTCTGCTGTCTGATGTCCTGCTGTCTGATGTCCTGCTGTCTGATGTCCTGCTGTCTGATGTTCTGCTGTCTGATGTTCTGTTCTGCTGTCTGATGTCCTGCTGTCTGATGTTCTGCTGTCTGATATCCTGCTGTCTGATGTTCTGCTGTTCTGCTGTCTGATGTCCTGCTGTCTGATGTTATGATGTTCTGCTGTCTGATGTCCTGCTGTCTGATGTTCTGCTGTCTGATGTCCTGCTGTCTGATGTTCTGCTGTCTGATGTTCTGCTGTCTGATGTCCTGCTGTCTGATGTTCTGCTGTCCTGCTGTCTGATGTTCTGCTCTCTGATGTTCTGCTGTCCTGCTGTCTGATGTTCTGCTGTCTGATGTTCTGTTCTGCTGTCTGATGTCCTGCTGTCTGATGTTCTGCTGTCTGATGTTCTGCTCTCTGATGTCCTGCTGTCTGATGTCCTGCTGTCTGATGTTCTGCTGTCTGATGTTCTGCTCTCTGATGTCCTGCTGTCTGATGTCCTGCTGTCTGATGTTCTGCTGTCTGATGTTCTGTTCTGCTGTCTGATGTCCTGCTGTCTGATGTTCTGCTGTCTGATGTTCTGCTATCTGATGTTCTGCTGTTTGATGTTCTGCTGTCTGATGTCCTGCTGTCTGATGTTCTGCTGTCTGATGTCCTGCTGTCTGATGTTCTGCTGTCTGATGTTCTGTTCTGCTGTCTGATGTCCTGCTGTCTAATGTTCTGATGTTCTGCTGTCTGATGTTCTGCAGTCTGATGTCCTGCTGTCTGATGTTCTGCTGTCTGATGTTCTGCTGACTGTTGTTCTGCTGTCTGATGTTCTGCTGTCTGATGTTCTGCTGACTGATGTTCTGCTGTCTGATGTTCTGCTGTCTGATGTTCTGCTGACTGATGTTCTGCTGTCTGATGTCCTGCTGTCTGATGTTCTGCTGTCTGATGTTCTGATGTTCTGCTGTCTGATGTCCTGCTGTCTGATGTCCTGCTTTCTGATGTTCTGCTGTCTGATGTTCTGCTGTCTGATGTTCTGTTCTGCTGTCTGATGTCCTGCTGTCTGATGTTCTGCTGTCTGATATCCTGCTGTCTGATGTTCTGCTGTTCTGCTGTCTGATGTTCTGCTGTCTGATGTCCTGCTGTCTGATGTTCTGCTGTCTGATGTTCTGCTGTCTGATGTCCTGCTGTCTGATGTTCTGCTGTCCTGCTGTCTGATGTTCTGCTCTCTGATGTTCTGCTGTCCTGCTGTCTGATGTTCTGCTGTCTGATGTTCTGTTCTGCAGTCTGATGTCCTGCTGTCTGATGTCCTGCTCTCTGATGTCCTGCTGTCTGATGTCCTGCTGTCTGATGTTCTGCTGTCTGATGTTCTGCTGTCTGATGTCCTGCTGTCTGATGTTCTGCTGTTCTGCTGTCTGATGTCCTGCTGTCTGATGTTCTGCTGTCTGATGTTCTGCTGTCTGATGTTCTGTTGTCTGATGTTCTGTTGTCTGATGTTCTGATGTTCTGCTGTCTGATGTTCTGCTATCTGATGTTCTGCTGTTTGATGTTCTGCTGTCTGATGTCCTGCTGTCTGATGTTCTGCTGTCTGATGTCCTGCTGTCTGATGTTCTGCTGTCTGATGTTCTGTTCTGCTGTCTGATGTCCTGCTGTCTAATGTTCTGATGTTCTGCTGTCTGATGTTCTGCTGTCTGATGTCCTGCTGTCTGATGTTCTGCTGTCTGATGTTCTGCTGACTGTTGTTCTGCTGTCTGATGTTCTTCTGTCTGATGTTCTGCTGACTGATGTTCTGCTTGTCAATGTTCTGCTGTCTGATGTTCTGCTGACTGATGTTCTGCTGTCTGATGTTCTGCTGTCTGATGTTCTGCTGACTGATGTTCTGCTGTCTGATGTTCTGCTGACTGATGTTCTGCTGTCTGATGTCCTGCTGTCTGATGTTCTGCTCTCTGATGTTCTGATGTTCTGCTGTCTGATGTTCTGATGTTCTGCTGTCTGCTGTTCTGATGTCCTGCTCTCTGATGTTCTGCTGTCTGATGTTCTGATGTTCTGCTGTCTGCTGTTCTGATGTCCTGCTGTCTGATGTTCTGCTGTCTGATGTTCTGCTGTCTGATGTTCTGCTCTCTGATGTCCTGCTGTCTGATGTTCTGCTGTCTGATGTTCTGCTGTCTGATGTCCTGCTGTCTGATGTTCTGCTGTTCTGCTGTCTGATTTCCTGCTGTCTGATGTTCTGCAGTCTGATGTTCTGCTGTCTGATGTTCTGCTGTCTGATGTTCTGTTGTCTGATGTTCTGTTGTCTGATGTTCTGATGTTCTGCTGTCTGATGTTCTGCTATCTGATGTTCTGCTGTCTGATGTTCTGCTGTCTGATGTCCTGCTGTCTGATGTTCTGCTGTCTGATGTTCTGCTGACTGTTGTTCTGCTGTCTGATGTTCTGCTGACTGATGTTCTGCTGTCTGATGTTCTGCTGTCTGATGTTCTGCTGACTGATGTTCTGCTGTCTGATGTCCTGCTGTCTGATGTTCTGCTCTCTGATGTTCTGATGTTCTGCTGTCTGATGTTCTGATGTTCTGCTGTCTGCTGTTCTGATGTTCTGCTGTCTGATGCTCTGCTGTCTGATGTCCTGCTGTCTGATGTTCTGCTGTCTGATGTTCTGATGTTCTGCTGTCTGCTGTTCTGATGTTCTGCTGTCTGATGTCCTGCTGTTTGATGTTCTGCTGTCTGATGTTCTGCTGTCTGATGTTCTGCTGTCTGATGTTCTGCTCTCTGATGTTCTGATGTTCTGCTGTCTGATGTCCTGCTGTCTGATGTTCTAATGTTCTGCTGTCTGATGTCCTGCTGTCTGATGTTCTGATGTTCTGCTGTCTGATGTTCTGATGTTCTGCTCTCTGCTGTTCTGATGTTCTGCTGTCTGATGTCCTGCTGTCTGATGTTCTGCTGTCTGATGTTCTGCTGTCTGATGTCCTGCTGTCTGATGTCCTGCTGTCTGATGTCCTGCTGTCTGATGTTCTGCTGTCTGATGTTCTGCTGTCCTTTTCTGAATGATGTCCTGCTGTCTGATGTTCTGCTGTCTGATGTTCTGCTGACTGTTGTTCTGCTGTCTGATGTTCTGCTGACTGATGTTCTGCTGTCTGATGTTCTGCTGTCTGATGTTCTGCTGTCTGATGTTCTGCTGTCTAATGTTCTGTTGTCTGATGTTCTGTTGCCTGATGTTCTGCTGTCTGCTGTTCTGATATTCTGCTGTCTGATGTCCTGCTGTCTGATGTCCTGCTGTCTGATGTTCTGTTGTCTGATGTTCTGATGTTCTGCTGTCTGATGTTCTGATGTCCTGCTGTCTGATGTTCTGCTGTCTGATGTCCTGCTGTCTGATGTTCTGATGTTCTGCTGTCTGATGTTCTGATGTTCTGCTGTCTGCTGTTCTGATGTTCTGCTGTCTGATGTCCTGCTGTCTGATGTTCTGCTGTCTGATGTTCTGATGTTCTGCTGTCTGATGTCCTGCTGTCTGATGTCCTGCTGTCTGATGTTCTGCTGTCTGATGTTCTGTTCTGCTGTCTGATGTCCTGCTGTCTGATGTTCTGCTGTCTGATATCCTGCTGTCTGATGTTCTGCTGTTCTGCTGTCTGATGTCCTGCTGTCTGATGTTCTGCTGTCTGATGTCCTGCTGTCTGATGTTCTGCTGTCTGATGTTCTGCTGTCTGATGTCCTGCTGTCTGATGTTCTGCTGTCCTGCTGTCTGATGTTCTGCTCTCTGATGTTCTGCTGTCCTGCTGTCTGATGTTCTGCTGTCTGATGTTCTGTTCTGCTGTCTGATGTCCTGCTGTCTGATGTTCTGCTGTCTGATGTTCTGCTCTCTGATGTCCTGCTGTCTGATGTCCTGCTGTCTGATGTTCTGCTGTCTGATGTTCTGCTCTCTGATTTCCTGCTGTCTGATGTCCTGCTGTCTGATGTTCTGCTGTCTGATGTTCTGTTCTGCTGTCTGATGTCCTGCTGTCTGATGTTCTGCTGTCTGATGTTCTGCTGTCTGATGTTCTGCTGTCTGATGTTCTGCTGACTGATGTTCTGCTGTCTGATGTTCTGCTGACTGATGTTCTGCTGTCTGATGTCCTGCTGTCTGATGTTCTGCTCTCTGATGTTCTGATGTTCTGATGTCTGATGTTCTGATGTTCTGCTGTCTGCTGTTCTGATGTCCTGCTCTCTGATGTTCTGCTGTCTGATGTTCTGATGTTCTGCTGTCTGCTGTTCTGATGTCCTGCTGTCTGTTGTTCTGCTGTCTGATGTTCTGCTGTCTGATGTTCTGCTCTCTGATGTCCTGCTGTCTGATGTCCTGCTGTCTGATGTTCTGCTGTCTGATGTTCTGCTGTCTAATGTCCTGCTGTCTGATGTTCTGCTGTTCTGCTGTCTGATGTCCTGCTGTCTGATGTTCTGCAGTCTGATGTTCTGCTGTCTGATGTTCTGCTGTCTGATGTTCTGTTGTCTGATGTTCTGTTGTCTGATGTTCTGATGTTCTGCTGTCTGATGTTCTGCTATCTGATGTTCTGCTGTCTGATGTTCTGCTGTCTGATGTCCTGCTGTCTGATGTTCTGCTGTCTGATGTTCTGCTGACTGTTGTTCTGCTGTCTGATGTTCTGCTGACTGATGTTCTGCTGTCTGATGTTCTGCTGTCTGATGTTCTGCTGACTGATGTTCTGCTGTCTGATGTCCTGCTGTCTGATGTTCTGCTCTCTGATGTTCTGATGTTCTGCTGTCTGATGTTCTGATGTTCTGCTGTCTGCTGTTCTGATGTTCTGCTGTCTGATGCTCTGCTGTCTGATGTCCTGCTGTCTGATGTTCTGCTGTCTGATGTTCTGATGTTCTGCTGTCTGCTGTTCTGATGTTCTGCTGTCTGATGTCCTGCTGTCTGATGTTCTGCTGTCTGATGTTCTGCTGTCTGATGTTCTGCTGTCTGATGTTCTGCTCTCTGATGTTCTGATGTTCTGCTGTCTGATGTCCTGCTGTCTGATGTTCTAATGTTCTGCTGTCTGATGTCCTGCTGTCTGATGTTCTGATGTTCTGCTGTCTGATGTTCTGATGTTCTGCTGTCTGCTGTTCTGATGTTCTGCTGTCTGATGTCCTGCTGTCTGATGTTCTGCTGTCTGATGTTCTGCTGTCTGATGTCCTGCTGTCTGATGTCCTGCTGTCTGATGTCCTGCTGTCTGATGTTCTGCTGTCTGATGTTCTGCTGTCCTTTTCTGAATGATGTCCTGCTGTCTGATGTTCTGCTGTCTGATGTTCTGCTGACTGTTGTTCTGCTGTCTGATGTTCTGCTGACTGATGTTCTGCTGTCTGATGTTCTGCTGTCTGATGTTCTGCTGTCTGATGTTCTGCTGTCTAATGTTCTGTTGTCTGATGTTCTGTTGCCTGATGTTCTGCTGTCTGCTGTTCTGATATTCTGCTGTCTGATGTCCTGCTGTCTGATGTCCTGCTGTCTGATGTTCTGTTGTCTGATGTTCTGATGTTCTGCTGTCTGATGTTCTGATGTCCTGCTGTCTGATGTTCTGCTGTCTGATGTCCTGCTGTCTGATGTTCTGATGTTCTGCTGTCTGATGTTCTGACGTTCTGCTGTCTGCTGTTCTGATGTTCTGCTGTCTGATGTTCTGCTATCTGATGTTCTGCTGTCTGATGTTCTGCTGTCTGATGTCCTGCTGTCTGATGTTCTGCTGTCTGATGTTCTGCTGACTGTTGTTCTGCTGTCTGATGTTCTGCTGACTGATGTTCTGCTGTCTGATGTTCTGCTGTCTGATGTTCTGCTGACTGATGTTCTGCTGTCTGATGTCCTGCTGTCTGATGTTCTGCTCTCTGATGTTCTGATGTTCTGCTGTCTGATGTTCTGATGTTCTGCTGTCTGCTGTTCTGATGTTCTGCTGTCTGATGCTCTGCTGTCTGATGTCCTGCTGTCTGATGTTCTGCTGTCTGATGTTCTGATGTTCTGCTGTCTGCTGTTCTGATGTTCTGCTGTCTGATGTCCTGCTGTCTGATGTTCTGCTGTCTGATGTTCTGCTGTCTGATGTTCTGCTGTCTGATGTTCTGCTCTCTGATGTTCTGATGTTCTGCTGTCTGATGTCCTGCTGTCTGATGTTCTAATGTTCTGCTGTCTGATGTCCTGCTGTCTGATGTTCTGATGTTCTGCTGTCTGATGTTCTGATGTTCTGCTGTCTGCTGTTCTGATGTTCTGCTGTCTGATGTCCTGCTGTCTGATGTTCTGCTGTCTGATGTTCTGCTGTCTGATGTCCTGCTGTCTGATGTCCTGCTGTCTGATGTCCTGCTGTCTGATGTTCTGCTGTCTGATGTTCTGCTGTCCTTTTCTGAATGATGTCCTGCTGTCTGATGTTCTGCTGTCTGATGTTCTGCTGACTGTTGTTCTGCTGTCTGATGTTCTGCTGACTGATGTTCTGCTGTCTGATGTTCTGCTGTCTGATGTTCTGCTGTCTGATGTTCTGCTGTCTAATGTTCTGTTGTCTGATGTTCTGTTGCCTGATGTTCTGCTGTCTGCTGTTCTGATATTCTGCTGTCTGATGTCCTGCTGTCTGATGTCCTGCTGTCTGATGTTCTGTTGTCTGCTGTTCTGATGTTCTGCTGTCTGATGTTCTGATGTCCTGCTGTCTGATGTTCTGCTGTCTGATGTCCTGCTGTCTGATGTTCTGATGTTCTGCTGTCTGATGTTCTGATGTTCTGCTGTCTGCTGTTCTGATGTTCTGCTGTCTGATGTCCTGCTGTCTGATGTTCTGCTGTCTGATGTTCTGATGTTCTGCTGTCTGATGTCCTGCTGTCTGATGTCCTGCTGTCTGATGTTCTGCTGTCTGATGTTCTGTTCTGCTGTCTGATGTCCTGCTGTCATATGTTCTGCTGTCTGATATCCTGCTGTCTGATGTTCTGCTGTTCTGCTGTCTGATGTCCTGCTGTCTGATGTTCTGCTGTCTGATGTCCTGCTGTCTGATGTTCTGCTGTCTGATGTTCTGCTGTCTGATGTCCTGCTGTCTGATGTTCTGCTGTCCTGCTGTCTGATGTTCTGCTCTCTGATGTTCTGCTGTCCTGCTGTCTGATGTTCTGCTGTCTGATGTTCTGTTCTGCTGTCTGATGTCCTGCTGTCTGATAGTCTGCTGTCTGATGTTCTGCTCTCTGATGTCCTGCTGTCTGATGTCCTGCTGTCTGATGTTCTGCTGTCTGATGTTCTGCTCTCTGATTTCCTGCTGTCTGATGTCCTGCTGTCTGATGTTCTGCTGTCTGATGTTCTGTTCTGCTGTCTGATGTCCTGCTGTCTGATGTTCTGCTGTCTGATGTTCTGCTATCTGATGTTCTGCTGTTTGATGTTCTGCTGTCTGATGTCCTGCTGTCTGATGTTCTGCTGTCTGATGTCCTGCTGTCTGATGTTCTGCTGTCTGATGTTCTGTTCTGCTGTCTGATGTCCTGCTGTCTAATGTTCTGATGTTCTGCTGTCTGATGTTCTGCTGTCTGATGTCCTGCTGTCTGAAGTTCTGCTGTCTGATGTTCTGCTGACTGTTGTTCTGCTGTCTGATGTTCTGCTGTCTGATGTTCTGCTGACTGATGTTCTGCTGTCTGATGTTCTGCTGTCTGATGTTCTGCTGACTGATGTTCTGCTGTCTGATGTCCTGCTGTCTGATGTTCTGCTCTCTGATGTTCTGATGTTCTGCTGTCTGATGTTCTGATGTTCTGCTGTCTGCTGTTCTGATGTCCTGCTGTCTGATGTTCTGCTGTCTGATGTTCTGATGTTCTGCTGTCTGATGTTCTGCTGTCTGATGTTCTGCTGTCTGATGTCCTGCTGTCTGATAGTCTGCTGTCTGATGTTCTGCTCTCTGATGTCCTGCTGTCTGATGTCCTGCTGTCTGATGTTCTGCTGTCTGATGTTCTGCTCTCTGATTTCCTGCTGTCTGATGTCCTGCTGTCTGATGTTCTGCTGTCTGATGTTCTGTTCTGCTGTCTGATGTCCTGCTGTCTGATGTTCTGCTGTCTGATGTTCTGCTATCTGATGTTCTGCTGTTTGATGTTCTGCTGTCTGATGTCCTGCTGTCTGATGTTCTGCTGTCTGATGTCCTGCTGTCTGATGTTCTGCTGTCTGATGTTCTGTTCTGCTGTCTGATGTCCTGCTGTCTAATGTTCTGATGTTCTGCTGTCTGATGTTCTGCTGTCTGATGTCCTGCTGTCTGATGTTCTGCTGTCTGATGTTCTGCTGACTGTTGTTCTGCTGTCTGATGTTCTGCTGTCTGATGTTCTGCTGACTGATGTTCTGCTGTCTGATGTTCTGCTGTCTGATGTTCTGCTGACTGATGTTCTGCTGTCTGATGTCCTGCTGTCTGATGTTCTGCTCTCTGATGTTCTGATGTTCTGCTGTCTGATGTTCTGATGTTCTGCTGTCTGCTGTTCTGATGTCCTGCTGTCTGATGTTCTGCTGTCTGATGTTCTGATGTTCTGCTGTCTGATGTTCTGCTGTCTGATGTTCTGCTGTCTGATGTTCTGCTCTCTGATGTCCTGCTGTCTGATGTCCTGCTGTCTGATGTTCTGCTGTCTGATGTTCTGCTGTCTGATGTCCTGCTGTCTGATGTTCTGCTGTTCTGCTGTCTGATGTCCTGCTGTCTGATGTTCTGCAGTCTGATGTTCTGCTGTCTGATGTTCTGTTGTCTGATGTTCTGCTGTCTGATGTTCTGCTGTCTGATGTTCTGCTGTCTGATGTTCTGCTGACTGTTGTTCTGATGTTCTGCGTCTGATGTTCTGCTGTCTGATGTTCTGTTGTCTGATGTTCTGCTGTCTGATGTTCTGCAGTCTGATGTTCTGCTGTCTGATGTTCTGATGTTCTGCCGTCTGATGTCCTGCTGTCTGATGTCCTGCTGTCTGATGTTCTGCTGTCTGATGTTCTGCTGTCTGATGTCCTGCTGTCTGATGTTCTGCCTTCTGATGTTCTGATGTCCTGCTGTATGATGTTCTGCTGTCTGATGTTCTGCTGTCTGATGTTCTGCTGTCTAATGTTCTTTTGTCTGATGATCTGTTGCCTGATGTTCTGCTGTCTGCTGTTCTGATATTCTGCTGTCTGATGTCCTGCTGTCTGATGTCCTGCTGTCTGATGTTCTGTTGTCTGATGTTCTGCTGTCTGATGTTCTGATGTTCTGCTGTCTGATGTCCTGCTGTCTGATGTTCTAATGTTCTGCTGTCTGATGTCCTGCTGCGGTCTGATGTTCTGCTGTCTGATGTTCTGTTCTGCTGTCTGATGTCCTGCTGTCTGATATCCTGCTGTCTGATGTTCTGCTGTTCTGCTGTCTGATGTCCTGCTGTCTGATGTTATGATGTTCTGCTGTCTGATGTCCTGCTGTCTGATGTTCTGCTGTCTGATGTCCTGCTGTCTGATGTTCTGCTGTCTGATGTTCTGCTGTCTGATGTCCTGCTGTCTGATGTTCTGCTGTCCTGCTGTCTGATGTTCTGCTCTCTGATGTTCTGCTGTCCTGCTGTCTGATGTTCTGCTGTCTGATGTTCTGTTCTGCTGTCTGATGTCCTGCTGTCTGATGTTCTGCTGTCTGATGTTCTGCTCTCTGATGTCCTGCTGTCTGATGTCCTGCTGTCTGATGTTCTGCTGTCTGATGTTCTGCTCTCTGATGTCCTGCTGTCTGATGTCCTGCTGTCTGATGTTCTGCTGTCTGATGTTCTGTTCTGCTGTCTGATGTCCTGCTGTCTGATGTTCTGCTGTCTGATGTTCTGCTATCTGATGTTCTGCTGTTTGATGTTCTGCTGTCTAATGTCCTGCTGTCTGATGTTCTGCTGTCTGATGTCCTGCTGTCTGATGTTCTGCTGTCTGATGTTCTGTTCTGCTGTCTGATGTCCTGCTGTCTAATGTTCTGATGTTCTGCTGTCTGATGTTCTGCTGTCTGATGTCCTGCTGTCTGATGTTCTGCTGACTGTTGTTCTGCTGTCTGATGTTCTGCTGTCTGATGTTCTGCTGACTGATGTTCTGCTGTCTGATGTTCTGCTGTCTGATGTTCTGCTGACTGATGTTCTGCTGTCTGATGTCCTGCTGTCTGATGTTCTGCTCTCTGATGTTCTGCTGTCTGATGTTCTGATGTTCTGCTGTCTGCTGTTCTGATGTCCTGCTGTCTGATGTTCTGCTGTCTGATGTTCTGATGTTCTGCTGTCTGATGTTCTGCTGTCTGATGTTCTGCTGTCTGATGTTCTGCTCTCTGATGTCCTGCTGTCTGATGTCCTGCTGTCTGATGTTCTGCTGTCTGATGTTCTGCTGTCTGATGTCCTGCTGTCTGATGTTCTGCTGTTCTGCTGTCTGATGTCCTGCTGTCTGATGTTCTGCAGTCTGATGTTCTGCTGTCTGATGTTCTGCTGTCTGATGTTCTGTTGTCTGATGTTCTGCTGTCTGATGTTCTGCTGTCTGATGTTCTGCTGTCTGATGTTCTGCTGACTGTTGTTCTGATGTTCTGCGTCTGATGTTCTGCTGTCTGATGTTCTGTTGTCTGATGTTCTGCTGTCTGATGTTCTGCAGTCTGATGTTCTGCTGTCTGATGTTCTGATGTTCTGCCGTCTGATGTCCTGCTGTCTGATGTCCTGCTGTCTGATGTTCTGCTGTCTGATGTTCTGCTGTCTGATGTCCTGCTGTCTGATGTTCAGCCTTCTGATGTTCTGATGTCCTGCTGTATGATGTTCTGCTGTCTGATGTTCTGCTGTCTGATGTTCTGCTGTCTAATGTTCTTTTGTCTGATGATCTGTTGCCTGATGTTCTGCTGTCTGCTGTTCTGATATTCTGCTGTCTGATGTCCTGCTGTCTGATGTCCTGCTGTCTGATGTTCTGTTGTCTGATGTTCTGCTGTCTGATGTTCTGATGTTCTGCTGTCTGATGTCCTGCTGTCTGATGTTCTTTTGTTCTGCTGTCTGATGTCCTGCTGTCTGATGTTCTGATGTTCTGCTGTCTGATGTTCTGATGTTCTGCTGTCTGATGTTCTGCTGTCTGATGTCCTGCTGTCTGATGTCCTGCTGTCTGATGTCTTGCTGTCTGATGTTCTGCTGTCTGATGTTCTGTTCTGCTGTCTGATGTCCTGCTGTCTGATGTTCTGCTGTCTGATATCCTGCTGTCTGATGTTCTGCTGTTCTGCTGTCTGATGTCCTGCTGTCTGATGTTATGATGTTCTGCTGTCTGATGTCCTGCTGTCTGATGTTCTGCTGTCTGATGTCCTGCTGTCTGATGTTCTGCTGTCTGATGTTCTGCTGTCTGATGTCCTGCTGTCTGATGTTCTGCTGTCCTGCTGTCTGATGTTCTGCTCTCTAAAGTGTTCTGCTGTCCTGCTGTCTGATGTTCTGCTGTCTGATGTTCTGTTCTGCTGTCTGATGTCCTGCTGTCTGATGTTCTGCTGTCTGATGTTCTGCTCTCTGATGTCCTGCTGTCTGATGTCCTGCTGTCTGATGTTCTGCTGTCTGATGTTCTGCTCTCTGATGTCCTGCTGTCTGATGTCCTGCTGTCTGATGTTCTGCTGTCTGATGTTCTGTTCTGCTGTCTGATGTCCTGCTGTCTGATGTTCTGCTGTCTGATGTTCTGCTATCTGATGTTCTGCTGTTTGATGTTCTGCTGTCTGATGTCCTGCTGTCTGATGTTCTGCTGTCTGATGTCCTGCTGTCTGATGTTCTGCTGTCTGATGTTCTGTTCTGCTGTCTGATGTCCTGCTGTCTAATGTTCTGATGTTCTGCTGTCTGATGTTCTGCTGTCTGATGTCCTGCTGTCTGATGTTCTGCTGTCTGATGTTCTGCTGACTGTTGTTCTGCTGTCTGATGTTCTGCTGTCTAATGTTCTGCTGACTGATGTTCTGCTGTCTGATGTTCTGCTGTCTGATGTTCTGCTGACTGATGTTCTGCTGTCTGATGTCCTGCTGTCTGATGTTCTGCTGTCTGATGTTCTGATGTTCTGCTGTCTGATGTCCTGCTGTCTGATGTCCTGCTGTCTGATGTTCTGCTGTCTGATGTTCTGCTGTCTGATGTTCTGTTCTGCTGTCTGATGTCCTGCTGTCTGATGTTCTGCTGTCTGATATCCTGCTGTCTGATGTTCTGCTGTTCTGCTGTCTGATGTTCTGCTGTCTGATGTCCTGCTGTCTGATGTTCTGCTGTCTGATGTTCTGCTGTCTGATGTCCTGCTGTCTGATGTTCTGCTGTCCTGCTGTCTGATGTTCTGCTCTCTGATGTTCTGCTGTCCTGCTGTCTGATGTTCTGCTGTCTGATGTTCTGTTCTGCTGTCTGATGTCCTGCTGTCTGATGTTCTGCTGTCTGATGTCCTGCTCTCTGATGTCCTGCTGTCTGATGTCCTGCTGTCTGATGTTCTGCTGTCTGATGTTCTGCTGTCTGATGTCCTGCTGTCTAAAGTTCTACTGTTCTGCTGTCTGATGTCCTGCTGTCTGATGTTCTGCTGTCTGATGTTCTGCTGTCTGATGTTCTGTTGTCTGATGTTCTGTTGTCTGATGTTCTGATGTTCTGCTGTCTGATGTTCTGCTATCTGATGTTCTGCTGTTTGATGTTCTGCTGTCTGATGTCCTGCTGTCTGATGTTCTGCTGTCTGATGTCCTGCTGTCTGATGTTCTGCTGTCTGATGTTCTGTTCTGCTGTCTGATGTCCTGCTGTCTGATGTTCTGCTGTCTGATGTTCTGCTGTCTGATGTTCTGTTGTCTGATGTTCTGCTGTCTGATGTCCTGCTGTCTAAAGTTCTACTGTTCTGCTGTCTGATGTCCTGCTGTCTGATGTTCTGCTGTCTGATGTTCTGCTGTCTGATGTTCTGTTGTCTGATGTTCTGTTGTCTGATGTTCTGATGTTCTGCTGTCTGATGTTCTGCTATCTGATGTTCTGCTGTTTGATGTTCTGCTGTCTGATGTCCTGCTGTCTGATGTTCTGCTGTCTGATGTCCTGCTGTCTGATGTTCTGCTGTCTGATGTTCTGTTCTGCTGTCTGATGTCCTGCTGTCTAATGTTCTGATGTTCTGCTGTCTGATGTTCTGCTGTCTGATGTTCTGCTGTCTGATGTTCTGCTGTCTGATGTTCTGCTGTCTGATGTTCTGCTGACTGTTGTTCTGCTGTCTGATGTTCTGCTGTCTGATGTTCTGCTGACTGATGTTCTGCTGTCTGATGTTCTGCTGTCTGATGTTCTGCTGACTGATGTTCTGCTGTCTGATGTCCTGCTGTCTGATGTTCTGCTCTCTGATGTTCTGATGTTCTGCTGTCTGATGTTCTGATGTTCTGCTGTCTGCTGTTCTGATGTCCTGCTGTCTGATGTTCTGCTGTCTGATGTTCTGATGTTCTGCTGTCTGCTGTTCTGATGTCCTGCTGTCTGATGTTCTGCTGTCTGATGTTCTGCTCTCTGATGTCCTGCTGTCTGATGTCCTGCTGTCTGATGTTCTGCTGTCTGATGTTCTGCTGTCTGATGTTCTGCTGTCTGATGTTCTGCTGACTGATGTTCTGCTGTCTGATGTTCTGCTGACCTATGTTCTACTGTCTGATGTCCTGCTGTCTGATGTTCTGCTCTCTGATGTTCTGATGTTCTGCTGTCTGATGTTCTGATGTTCTGCTGTCTGCTGTTCTGATGTCCTGCTCTCTGATGTTCTGCTGTCTGATGTTCTGATGTTCTGCTGTCTGCTGTTCTGATGTCCTGCTGTCTGATGTTCTGCTGTCTGATGTTCTGCTGTCTGATGTTCTGCTCTCTGATGTCCAGCTGTCTGATGTCCTGCTGTCTGATGTTCTGCTCTCTGATGTTCTGCTGTCTGATGTCCTGCTGTCTGATGTTCTGCTGTTCTGCTGTCTGATGTCCTGCTGTCTGATGTTCTGCAGTCTGATGTTCTGCTGTCTGATGTTCTGATGTTCTGCTGTCTGCTGTTCTGATGTCCTGCTCTCTGATGTTCTGCTGTCTGATGTTCTGATGTTCTGCTGTCTGCTGTTCTGATGTCCTGCTGTCTGATGTCCTGCTGTCTGATGTTCTGCTGTCTGATGTTCTGCTGTCTGATGTCCTGCTGTCTGATGTTCTGCTGTTCTGCTGTCTGATGTCCTGCTGTCTGATGTTCTGCAGTCTGATGTTCTGCTGTCTGATGTTCTGCTGTCTGATGTTCTGTTGTCTGATGTTCTGTTGTCTGATGTTCTGATGTTCTGCTGTCTGATGTTCTGCTATCTGATGTTCTGCTGTCTGATGTTCTGCTGTCTGATGTCCTGCTGTCTGATGTTCTGCTGTCTGATGTTCTGCTGACTGTTGTTCTGCTGTCTGATGTTCTGCTGACTGATGTTCTGCTGTCTGATGTTCTGCTGTCTGATGTTCTGCTGACTGATGTTCTGCTGTCTGATGTCCTGCTGTCTGATGTTCTGCTCTCTGATGTTCTGATGTTCTGCTGTCTGATGTTCTGATGTTCTGCTGTCTGCTGTTCTGATGTTCTGCTGTCTGATGCTCTGCTGTCTGATGTCCTGCTGTCTGATGTTCTGCTGTCTGATGTTCTGATGTTCTGCTGTCTGCTGTTCTGATGTTCTGCTGTCTGATGTCCTGCTGTCTGATGTTCTGCTGTCTGATGTTCTGCTGTCTGATGTTCTGCTGTCTGATGTTCTGCTCTCTGATGTTCTGATGTTCTGCTGTCTGATGTCCTGCTGTCTGATGTTCTAATGTTCTGCTGTCTGATGTCCTGCTGTCTGATGTTCTGATGTTCTGCTGTCTGATGTTCTGATGTTCTGCTGTCTGCTGTTCTGATGTTCTGCTGTCTGATGTCCTGCTGTCTGATGTTCTGCTGTCTGATGTTCTGCTGTCTGATGTCCTGCTGTCTGATGTCCTGCTGTCTGATGTCCTGCTGTCTGATGTTCTGCTGTCTGATGTTCTGCTGTCCTTTTCTGAATGATGTCCTGCAGTCTGATGTTCTGCTGTCTGATGTTCTGCTGACTGTTGTTCTGCTGTCTGATGTTCTGCTGACTGATGTTCTGCTGTCTGATGTTCTGCTGTCTGATGTTCTGCTGTCTGATGTTCTGCTGTCTAATGTTCTGTTGTCTGATGTTCTGTTGCCTGATGTTCTGCTGTCTGCTGTTCTGATATTCTGCTGTCTGATGTCCTGCTGTCTGATGTCCTGCTGTCTGATGTTCTGTTGTCTGATGTTCTGATGTTCTGCTGTCTGATGTTCTGATGTCCTGCTGTCTGATGTTCTGCTGTCTGATGTCCTGCTGTCTGATGTTCTGATGTTCTGCTGTCTGATGTTCTGATGTTCTGCTGTCTGCTGTTCTGATGTTCTGCTGTCTGATGTCCTGCTGTCTGATGTTCTGCTGTCTGATGTTCTGCTGTCTGATGTCCTGCTGTCTGATGTCCTGCTGTCTGATGTTCTGCTGTCTGATGTTCTGTTCTGCTGTCTGATGTCCTGCTGTCTGATGTTCTGCTGTCTGATATCCTGCTGTCTGATGTTCTGCTGTTCTGCTGTCTGATGTCCTGCTGTCTGATGTTCTGCTGTCTGATGTCCTGCTGTCTGATGTTCTGCTGTCTGATGTTCTGCTGTCTGATGTCCTGCTGTCTGATGTTCTGCTGTCCTGCTGTCTGATGTTCTGCTCTCTGATGTTCTGCTGTCCTGCTGTCTGATGTTCTGCTGTCTGATGTTCTGTTCTGCTGTCTGATGTCCTGCTGTCTGATGTCCTGCTGTCTGATGTTCTGCTGTCTGATGTTCTGCTCTCTGATGTCCTGCTGTCTGATGTCCTGCTGTCTGATGTTCTGCTGTCTGATGTTCTGCTCTCTGATTTCCTGCTGTCTGATGTCCTGCTGTCTGATGTTCTGCTGTCTGATGTTCTGTTCTGCTGTCTGATGTCCTGCTGTCTGATGTTCTGCTGTCTGATGTTCTGCTATCTGATGTTCTGCTGTTTGATGTTCTGCTGTCTGATGTCCTGCTGTCTGATGTTCTGCTGTCTGATGTCCTGCTGTCTGATGTTCTGCTGTCTGATGTTCTGTTCTGCTGTCTGATGTCCTGCTGTCTAATGTTCTGATGTTCTGCTGTCTGATGTTCTGCTGTCTGATGTCCTGCTGTCTGATGTTCTGCTGTCTGATGTTCTGCTGACTGTTGTTCTGCTGTCTGATGTTCTGCTGTCTGATGTTCTGCTGACTGATGTTCTGCTGTCTGATGTTCTGCTGTCTGATGTTCTGCTGACTGATGTTCTGCTGTCTGATGTCCTGCTGTCTGATGTTCTGCTCTCTGATGTTCTGATGTTCTGCTGTCTGATGTTCTGATGTTCTGCTGTCTGCTGTTCTGATGTCCTGCTGTCTGATGTTCTGCTGTCTGATGTTCTGATGTTCTGCTGTCTGCTGTTCTGATGTCCTGCTGTCTGATGTCCTGCTGTCTGATGTTCTGCTGTCTGATGTTCTGCTCTCTGATGTCCTGCTGTCTGATGTCCTGCTGTCTGATGTTCTGCTGTCTGATGTTCTGCTGTCTGATGTCCTGCTGTCTGATGTTATGCTGTTCTGCTGTCTGATGTCCTGCTGTCTGATGTTCTGCAGTCTGATGTTCTGCTGTCTGATGTTCTGCTGTCTGATGTTCTGTTGTCTGATGTTCTGCTGTCTGATGTTCTGCTGTCTGATGTTGTGCTGTCTGATGTTCTGCTGACTGTTGTTCTGATGTTCTGCGTCTGATGTTCTGCTGTCTGATGTTCTGTTGTCTGATGTTCTGCTGTCTGATGTTCTGCAGTCTGATGTTCTGCTGTCTGATGTTCTGATGTTCTGCCGTCTGATGTCCTGCTGTCTGATGTCCTGCTGTCTGATGTTCTGCTGTCTGATGTTCTGCTGTCTGATGTCCTGCTGTCTGATGTTCTGCCTTCTGATGTTCTGATGTCCTGCTGTATGATGTTCTGCTGTCTGATGTTCTGCTGTCTGATGTTCTGCTGTCTAATGTTCTTTTGTCTGATGATCTGTTGCCTGATGTTCTGCTGTCTGCTGTTCTGATATTCTGCTGTCTGATGTCCTGCTGTCTGATGTCCTGCTGTCTGATGTTCTGTTGTCTGATGTTCTGCTGTCTGATGTTCTGCTGTCTGATGTCCTGCTGTCTGATGTTCTAATGTTCTGCTGTCTGATGTCCTGCTGTCTGATGTTCTGATGTTCTGCTGTCTGATGTTCTGATGTTCTGATGTTCTGCTGTCTGATGTTCTGCTGTCTGATGTCCTGCTGTCTGATGTCCTGCTGTCTGATGTCCTGCTGTCTGATGTTCTGCTGTCTGATGTTCTGATGTCCTTTTCTGAATGATGTTCTGTTGTCTGATGTTCTGCTGTCTGATGTGCTGCTGTCTAATGTTCTGTTGTCTGATGTTCTGTTGCCTGATGTTCTGCTGTGTGCTGTTCTGATATTCTGCTGTCTGATGTCCTGATGTCCTGCTGTCTGATATTCTGTTGTCTGATGTTCTGATGTTCTGCTGTCTGATGTTCTGATGTTCTGCTGTCTGCTGTTCTGATGTTCTGCTGTCTGATGTCCTGCTGTCTGATGTTCTGCTGTCTGATGTTCTGATGTTCTGCTGTCTGATGTCCTGCTGTCTGATGTCCTGCTGTCTGATGTTCTGCTGTCTGATGTTCTGCTGTCTGATGTTCTGTTCTGCTGTCTGATGTCCTGCTGTCTGATGTTCTGCTGTCTGATATCCTGCTGTCTGATGTCCTGCTGTCTGATGTTCTGCTGTCTGATGTTCTGCTGTCTGATGTTCTGCTGTCTGATGTTCTGCTCTCTGATGTTCTGATGTTCTGCTGTCTGATGTTCTGATGTTCTGCTGTCTGATGTCCTGCTGTCTGATGTTCTAATGTTCTGCTGTCTGATGTCCTGCTGTCTGATGTTCTGATGTTCTGCTGTCTGATGTTCTGATGTTCTGCTGTCTGATGTCCTGCTGTCTGATGTTCTGCTGTCTGATGTTCTGCTGTCTGATGTCCTGCTGTCTGATGTCCTGCTGTCTGATGTTCTGCTGTCTGATGTTCTGCTGTCCTTTTCTGAATGATGTTCTGCTGTCTGATGTCCTGCTGTCTGATGTCCTGCTGTCTGATGTTCTGCTGTCTGATGTTCTGCTGTCCTTTTCTGAATGATGTTCTGCTGTCTGATGTTCTGCTGTCTGATGTGCTGCTGTCTAATGTTCTGTTGTCTGATGTTCTGTTGCCTGATGTTCTGCTGTCTGCTGTTCTGATATTCTGCTGTCTGATGTCCTGCTGTCTGATGTCCTGCTGTCTGATGTTCTGTTGTCTGATGTTCTGATGTCCTGCTGTCTGATGTTCTGCTGTCTGATGTCCTGCTGTCTGATGTTCTGATGTTCTGCTGTCTGATGTTCTGATGTTCTGCTGTCTGCTGTTCTGATGTTCTGCTGTCTGATGTCCTGCTGTCTGATGTTCTGCTGTCTGATGTTCTGCTGTCTGATGTTCTGCTGTCTGATGTTCTGTTCTCTGATGTTCTGTTCTGCTGTCTGATGTCCTGCTGTCTGATGTTCTGATTTTCTGCTGTCTGATGTTCTGCTGTCTGATGTTCTGATGTTCTGCTGTCTGATGTCCTGCTGTCTGATGTTCTGCTGTCTGATGTTCTACTGTCTGATGTTCTGCTGTCTGATGTTCTGCTGACTGTTGTTCTGATGTTCTGCGTCTGATGTTCTGCTGTCTGATGTTCTGTTGTCTGATGTTCTGCTGTCTGATGTTCTGCAGTCTGATGTTCTGCTGTCTGATGTTCTGATGTTCTGCCGTCTGATGTCCTGCTGTCTGATGTCCTGCTGTCTGATGTTCTGCTGTCTGATGTTCTGCTGTCTGATGTCCTGCTGTCTGATGTTCTGCCTTCTGATGTTCTGATGTCCTGCTGTATGATGTTCTGCTGTTCTGATATTCTGCTGTCTGATGTCCTGCTGTCTGATGTCCTGCTGTCTGATGTTCTGTTGTCTGATGTTCTGCTGTCTGATGTTCTGATGTTCTGCTGTCTGATGTCCTGCTGTCTGATGTTCTAATGTTCTGCTGTCTGATGTCCTGCTGTCTGATGTTCTGATGTTCTGCTGTCTGATGTTCTGTTCTGCTGTCTGATGTCCTGCTGTCTGATGTCCTGCTGTCTGATGTTCTGCTGTCTGATGTTCTGCTGTCTGATGTTCTGCTGTCTGATGTTCTGCTGACTGATGTTCTGCTGTCTGATGTTCTGCTGACCTATGTTCTACTGTCTGATGTCCTGCTGTCTGATGTTCTGCTCTCTGATGTTCTGATGTTCTGCTGTCTGATGTTCTGATGTTCTGCTGTCTGCTGTTCTGATGTCCTGCTCTCTGATGTTCTGCTGTCTGATGTTCTGATGTTCTGCTGTCTGCTGTTCTGATGTCCTGCTGTCTGATGTTCTGCTGTCTGATGTTCTGCTGTCTGATGTTCTGCTCTCTGATGTCCTGCTGTCTGATGTCCTGCTGTCTGATGTTCTGCTCTCTGATGTTCTGCTGTCTGATGTCCTGCTGTCTGATGTTCTGCTGTTCTGCTGTCTGATGTCCTGCTGTCTGATGTTCTGCAGTCTGATGTTCTGCTGTCTGATGTTCTGATGTTCTGCTGTCTGCTGTTCTGATGTCCTGCTCTCTGATGTTCTGCTGTCTGATGTTCTGATGTTCTGCTGTCTGCTGTTCTGATGTCCTGCTGTCTGATGTCCTGCTGTCTGATGTTCTGCTGTCTGATGTTCTGCTGTCTGATGTCCTGCTGTCTGATGTTCTGCTGTTCTGCTGTCTGATGTCCTGCTGTCTGATGTTCTGCAGTCTGATGTTCTGCTGTCTGATGTTCTGCTGTCTGATGTTCTGTTGTCTGATGTTCTGTTGTCTGATGTTCTGATGTTCTGCTGTCTGATGTTCTGCTATCTGATGTTCTGCTGTCTGATGTTCTGCTGTCTGATGTCCTGCTGTCTGATGTTCTGCTGTCTGATGTTCTGCTGACTGTTGTTCTGCTGTCTGATGTTCTGCTGACTGATGTTCTGCTGTCTGATGTTCTGCTGTCTGATGTTCTGCTGACTGATGTTCTGCTGTCTGATGTCCTGCTGTCTGATGTTCTGCTCTCTGATGTTCTGATGTTCTGCTGTCTGATGTTCTGATGTTCTGCTGTCTGCTGTTCTGATGTTCTGCTGTCTGATGCTCTGCTGTCTGATGTCCTGCTGTCTGATGTTCTGCTGTCTGATGTTCTGATGTTCTGCTGTCTGCTGTTCTGATGTTCTGCTGTCTGATGTCCTGCTGTCTGATGTTCTGCTGTCTGATGTTCTGCTGTCTGATGTTCTGCTGTCTGATGTTCTGCTCTCTGATGTTCTGATGTTCTGCTGTCTGATGTCCTGCTGTCTGATGTTCTAATGTTCTGCTGTCTGATGTCCTGCTGTCTGATGTTCTGATGTTCTGCTGTCTGATGTTCTGATGTTCTGCTGTCTGCTGTTCTGATGTTCTGCTGTCTGATGTCCTGCTGTCTGATGTTCTGCTGTCTGATGTTCTGCTGTCTGATGTCCTGCTGTCTGATGTCCTGCTGTCTGATGTCCTGCTGTCTGATGTTCTGCTGTCTGATGTTCTGCTGTCCTTTTCTGAATGATGTCCTGCTGTCTGATGTTCTGCTGTCTGATGTTCTGCTGACTGTTGTTCTGCTGTCTGATGTTCTGCTGACTGATGTTCTGCTGTCTGATGTTCTGCTGTCTGATGTTCTGCTGTCTGATGTTCTGCTGTCTAATGTTCTGTTGTCTGATGTTCTGTTGCCTGATGTTCTGCTGTCTGCTGTTCTGATATTCTGCTGTCTGATGTCCTGCTGTCTGATGTCCTGCTGTCTGATGTTCTGTTGTCTGATGTTCTGATGTTCTGCTGTCTGATGTTCTGATGTCCTGCTGTCTGATGTTCTGCTGTCTGATGTCCTGCTGTCTGATGTTCTGATGTTCTGCTGTCTGATGTTCTGATGTTCTGCTGTCTGCTGTTCTGATGTTCTGCTGTCTGATGTCCTGCTGTCTGATGTTCTGCTGTCTGATGTTCTGATGTTCTGCTGTCTGATGTCCTGCTGTCTGATGTCCTGCTGTCTGATGTTCTGCTGTCTGATGTTCTGTTCTGCTGTCTGATGTCCTGCTGTCTGATGTTCTGCTGTCTGATATCCTGCTGTCTGATGTTCTGCTGTTCTGCTGTCTGATGTCCTGCTGTCTGATGTTCTGCTGTCTGATGTCCTGCTGTCTGATGTTCTGCTGTCTGATGTTCTGCTGTCTGATGTCCTGCTGTCTGATGTTCTGCTGTCCTGCTGTCTGATGTTCTGCTCTCTGATGTTCTGCTGTCCTGCTGTCTGATGTTCTGCTGTCTGATGTTCTGTTCTGCTGTCTGATGTCCTGCTGTCTGATGTCCTGCTGTCTGATGTTCTGCTGTCTGATGTTCTGCTCTCTGATGTCCTGCTGTCTGATGTCCTGCTGTCTGATGTTCTGCTGTCTGATGTTCTGCTCTCTGATTTCCTGCTGTCTGATGTCCTGCTGTCTGATGTTCTGCTGTCTGATGTTCTGTTCTGCTGTCTGATGTCCTGCTGTCTGATGTTCTGCTGTCTGATGTTCTGCTATCTGATGTTCTGCTGTTTGATGTTCTGCTGTCTGATGTCCTGCTGTCTGATGTTCTGCTGTCTGATGTCCTGCTGTCTGATGTTCTGCTGTCTGATGTTCTGTTCTGCTGTCTGATGTCCTGCTGTCTAATGTTCTGATGTTCTGCTGTCTGATGTTCTGCTGTCTGATGTCCTGCTGTCTGATGTTCTGCTGTCTGATGTTCTGCTGACTGTTGTTCTGCTGTCTGATGTTCTGCTGTCTGATGTTCTGCTGACTGATGTTCTGCTGTCTGATGTTCTGCTGTCTGATGTTCTGCTGACTGATGTTCTGCTGTCTGATGTCCTGCTGTCTGATGTTCTGCTCTCTGATGTTCTGATGTTCTGCTGTCTGATGTTCTGATGTTCTGCTGTCTGCTGTTCTGATGTCCTGCTGTCTGATGTTCTGCTGTCTGATGTTCTGATGTTCTGCTGTCTGCTGTTCTGATGTCCTGCTGTCTGATGTCCTGCTGTCTGATGTTCTGCTGTCTGATGTTCTGCTCTCTGA
Source organism: Salmo salar (assembly GCF_965601325.2). NCBI lineage: Eukaryota > Metazoa > Chordata > Actinopteri > Salmoniformes > Salmonidae > Salmo > Salmo salar. The sequence goes on from NC_138301.1 coordinate 53,913,975, forward strand.
TGTCCTGCTGTCTGATGTCCTGCTGTCTGATGTTCTGCTGTCTGATGTTCTGCTGTCTGATGTCCTGCTGTCTGATGTTATGCTGTTCTGCTGTCTGATGTCCTGCTGTCTGATGTTCTGCAGTCTGATGTTCTGCTGTCTGATGTTCTGCTGTCTGATGTTCTGTTGTCTGATGTTCTGCTGTCTGATGTTCTGCTGTCTGATGTTCTGCTGTCTGATGTTCTGCTGACTGTTGTTCTGATGTTCTGCGTCTGATGTTCTGCTGTCTGATGTTCTGTTGTCTGATGTTCTGCTGTCTGATGTTCTGCAGTCTGATGTTCTGCTGTCTGATGTTCTGATGTTCTGCCGTCTGATGTCCTGCTGTCTGATGTCCTGCTGTCTGATGTTCTGCTGTCTGATGTTCTGCTGTCTGATGTCCTGCTGTCTGATGTTCTGCCTTCTGATGTTCTGATGTCCTGCTGTATGATGTTCTGCTGTCTGATGTTCTGCTGTCTGATGTTCTGCTGTCTAATGTTCTTTTGTCTGATGATCTGTTGCCTGATGTTCTGCTGTCTGCTGTTCTGATATTCTGCTGTCTGATGTCCTGCTGTCTGATGTCCTGCTGTCTGATGTTCTGTTGTCTGATGTTCTGCTGTCTGATGTTCTGCTGTCTGATGTCCTGCTGTCTGATGTTCTAATGTTCTGCTGTCTGATGTCCTGCTGTCTGATGTTCTGATGTTCTGCTGTCTGATGTTCTGATGTTCTGATGTTCTGCTGTCTGATGTTCTGCTGTCTGATGTCCTGCTGTCTGATGTCCTGCTGTCTGATGTCCTGCTGTCTGATGTTCTGCTGTCTGATGTTCTGATGTCCTTTTCTGAATGATGTTCTGTTGTCTGATGTTCTGCTGTCTGATGTGCTGCTGTCTAATGTTCTGTTGTCTGATGTTCTGTTGCCTGATGTTCTGCTGTGTGCTGTTCTGATATTCTGCTGTCTGATGTCCTGATGTCCTGCTGTCTGATATTCTGTTGTCTGATGTTCTGATGTTCTGCTGTCTGATGTTCTGATGTTCTGCTGTCTGCTGTTCTGATGTTCTGCTGTCTGATGTCCTGCTGTCTGATGTTCTGCTGTCTGATGTTCTGCTGTCTGATGTCCTGCTGTCTGATGTCCTGCTGTCTGATGTTCTGCTGTCTGATGTTCTGCTGTCTGATGTTCTGTTCTGCTGTCTGATGTCCTGCTGTCTGATGTTCTGCTGTCTGATATCCTGCTGTCTGATGTCCTGCTGTCTGATGTTCTGCTGTCTGATGTTCTGCTGTCTGATGTTCTGCTGTCTGATGTTCTGCTCTCTGATGTTCTGATGTTCTGCTGTCTGATGTTCTGATGTTCTGCTGTCTGATGTCCTGCTGTCTGATGTTCTAATGTTCTGCTGTCTGATGTCCTGCTGTCTGATGTTCTGATGTTCTGCTGTCTGATGTTCTGATGTTCTGCTGTCTGATGTCCTGCTGTCTGATGTTCTGCTGTCTGATGTTCTGCTGTCTGATGTCCTGCTGTCTGATGTCCTGCTGTCTGATGTTCTGCTGTCTGATGTTCTGCTGTCCTTTTCTGAATGATGTTCTGCTGTCTGATGTCCTGCTGTCTGATGTCCTGCTGTCTGATGTTCTGCTGTCTGATGTTCTGCTGTCCTTTTCTGAATGATGTTCTGCTGTCTGATGTTCTGCTGTCTGATGTGCTGCTGTCTAATGTTCTGTTGTCTGATGTTCTGTTGCCTGATGTTCTGCTGTCTGCTGTTCTGATATTCTGCTGTCTGATGTCCTGCTGTCTGATGTCCTGCTGTCTGATGTTCTGTTGTCTGATGTTCTGATGTCCTGCTGTCTGATGTTCTGCTGTCTGATGTCCTGCTGTCTGATGTTCTGATGTTCTGCTGTCTGATGTTCTGATGTTCTGCTGTCTGCTGTTCTGATGTTCTGCTGTCTGATGTCCTGCTGTCTGATGTTCTGCTGTCTGATGTTCTGCTGTCTGATGTTCTGCTGTCTGATGTTCTGTTCTCTGATGTTCTGTTCTGCTGTCTGATGTCCTGCTGTCTGATGTTCTGATTTTCTGCTGTCTGATGTTCTGCTGTCTGATGTTCTGCTGTCTGATGTCCTGCTGTCTGATGTTCTGCTGTCTGATGTTCTACTGTCTGATGTTCTGCTGTCTGATGTTCTGCTGACTGTTGTTCTGATGTTCTGCGTCTGATGTTCTGCTGTCTGATGTTCTGTTGTCTGATGTTCTGCTGTCTGATGTTCTGCAGTCTGATGTTCTGCTGTCTGATGTTCTGATGTTCTGCCGTCTGATGTCCTGCTGTCTGATGTTCTGCTGTCTGATGTTCTGCTGTCTGATGTCCTGCTGTCTGATGTTCTGCCTTCTGATGTTCTGATGTCCTGCTGTATGATGTTCTGCTGTCTGATGTTCTGCTGTCTGATGTTCTGCTGTCTAATGTTCTTTTGTCTGATGATCTGTTGCCTGATGTTCTGCTGTCTGCTGTTCTGATATTCTGCTGTCTGATGTCCTGCTGTCTGATGTCCTGCTGTCTGATGTTCTGTTGTCTGATGTTCTGCTGTCTGATGTTCTGATGTTCTGCTGTCTGATGTCCTGCTGTCTGATGTTCTAATGTTCTGCTGTCTGATGTCCTGCTGTCTGATGTTCTGATGTTCTGCTGTCTGATGTTCTGATGTTCTGATGTTCTGCTGTCTGATGTTCTGCTGTCTGATGTCCTGCTGTCTGATGTCCTGCTGTCTGATGTCCTGCTGTCTGATGTTCTGCTGTCTGATGTTCTGCTGTCTGATGTTCTGATGTCCTTTTCTGAATGATGTTCTGTTGTCTGATGTTCTGCTGTCTGATGTGCTGCTGTCTAATGTTCTGTTGTCTGATGTTCTGTTGCCTGATGTTCTGCTGTGTGCTGTTCTGATATTCTGCTGTCTGATGTCCTGATGTCCTGCTGTCTGATGTTCTGTTGTCTGATGTTCTGATGTTCTGCTGTCTGATGTTCTGATGTTCTGCTGTCTGCTGTTCTGATGTTCTGCTGTCTGATGTCCTGCTGTCTGATGTTCTGCTGTCTGATGTTCTGATGTTCTGCTGTCTGATGTCCTGCTGTCTGATGTCCTGCTGTCTGATGTTCTGCTGTCTGATGTTCTGCTGTCTGATGTTCTGTTCTGCTGTCTGATGTCCTGCTGTCTGATGTTCTGCTGTCTGATATCCTGCTGTCTGATGTCCTGCTGTCTGATGTTCTGCTGTCTGATGTTCTGCTGTCTGATGTTCTGCTCTCTGATGTTCTGATGTTCTGCTGTCTGATGTTCTGATGTTCTGCTGTCTGATGTCCTGCTGTCTGATGTTCTAATGTTCTGCTGTCTGATGTCCTGCTGTCTGATGTTCTGATGTTCTGCTGTCTGATGTTCTGATGTTCTGCTGTCTGCTGTTCTGATGTTCTGCTGTCTGATGTCCTGCTGTCTGATGTTCTGCTGTCTGATGTTCTGCTGTCTGATGTCCTGCTGTCTGATGTCCTGCTGTCTGATGTCCTGCTGTCTGATGTTCTGCTGTCTGATGTTCTGCTGTCCTTTTCTGAATGATGTTCTGCTGTCTGATGTTCTGCTGTCTGATGTGCTGCTGTCTAATGTTCTGTTGTCTGATGTTCTGTTGCCTGATGTTCTGCTGTCTGCTGTTCTGATATTCTGCTGTCTGATGTCCTGCTGTCTGATGTCCAGCTGTCTGATGTTCTGTTGTCTGATGTTCTGATGTTCTGCTGTCTGATGTTCTGATGTCCTGCTGTCTGATGTTCTGCTGTCTGATGTCCTGCTGTCTGATGTTCTGATGTTCTGCTGTCTGATGTTCTGATGTTCTGCTGTCTGCTGTTCTGATGTTCTGCTGTCTGATGTCCTGCTGTCTGATGTTCTGCTGTCTGATGTTCTGATGTTCTGCTGTCTGATGTCCTGCTGTCTGATGTCCTGCTGTCTGATGTTCTGCTGTCTGATGTTCTGCTGTCTGATGTTCTGTTCTGCTGTCTGATGTCCTGCTGTCTGATGTTCTGCTGTCTGATATCCTGCTGTCTGATGTTCTGCTGTTCTGCTGTCTGATGTCCTGCTGTCTGATGTTATGATGTTCTGCTGTCTGATGTCCTGCTGTCTGATGTTCTGCTGTCTGATGTCCTGCTGTCTGATGTTCTGCTGTCTGATGTTCTGCTGTCTGATGTCCTGCTGTCTGATGTTCTGCTGTCCTGCTGTCTGATGTTCTGCTCTCTGATGTTCTGCTGTCCTGCTGTCTGATGTTCTGCTGTCTGATGTTCTGTTCTGCTGTCTGATGTCCTGCTGTCTGATGTTCTGCTGTCTGATGTCCTGCTCTCTGATGTCCTGCTGTCTGATGTCCTGCTGTCTGATGTTCTGCTGTCTGATGTTCTGCTGTCTGATGTCCTGCTGTCTGATGTTCTGCTGTTCTGCTGTCTGATGTCCTGCTGTCTGATGTTCTGCTGTCTGATGTTCTGCTGTCTGATGTTCTGTTGTCTGATGTTCTGTTGTCTGATGTTCTTATGTTCTGCTGTCTGATGTTCTGCTATCTGATGTTCTGCTGTTTGATGTTCTGCTGTCTGATGTTCTGCTGTCTGATGTCCTGCTGTCTGATGTTCTGCTGTCTGATGTTCTGTTCCGCTGTCTGATGTCCTGCTGTCTAATGTTCTGATGTTCTGCTGTCTGATGTTCTGCTGTCTGATGTCCTGCTGTCTGATGTTCTGCTGTCTGATGTTCTGCTGACTGTTGTTCTGCTGTCTGATGTTCTGCTGTCTGATGTTCTGCTGACTGATGTTCTGCTGTCTGATGTTCTGCTGTCTGATGTTCTGCTGACTGATGTTCTGCTGTCTGATGTCCTGCTGTCTGATGTTCTGCTCTCTGATGTTCTGATGTTCTGCTGTCTGATGTTCTGATGTTCTGCTGTCTGCTGTTCTGATGTCCTGCTGTCTGATGTTCTGCTGTCTGATGTTCTGATGTTCTGCTGTCTGCTGTTCTGATGTCCTGCTGTCTCATGTTCTGCTGTCTGATGTTCTGCTGTCTGATGTTCTGCTGTCTGATGTTCTGCTGTCTGATGTTCTGCTGACTGATGTTCTGCTGTCTGATGTCCTGCTGTCTGATGTTCTGCTCTCTGATGTTCTGATGTTCTGCTGTCTGATGTTCTGATGTTCTGCTGTCTGCTGTTCTGATGTCCTGCTGTCTGATGTTCTGCTGTCTGATGTTCTGATGTTCTGCTGTCTGCTGTTCTGATGTCCTGCTGTCTGATGTTCTGCTGTCTGATGTTCTGCTGTCTGATGTTCTGCTCTCTGATGTCCTGCTGTCTGATGTTCTGCTGTCTGATGTTCTGCTGTCTGATGTCCTGCTGTCTGATGTTCTGCTGTTCTGCTGTCTGATGTCCTGCTGTCTGATGTTCTGCAGTCTGATGTTCTGCTGTCTCATGTTCTGTTGTCTGATGTTCTGTTGTCTGATGTTCTGATGTTCTGCTGTCTGATGTTCTGCTATCTGATGTTCTGCTGTCTGATGTTCTGCTGTCTGATGTCCTGCTGTCTGATGTTCTGCTGTCTGATGTTCTGTTCTGCTGTCTGATGTCCTGCTGTCTGATGTTCTGCCGTCTGATGTCCTGCTGTCTGATGTCCTGCTGTCTGATGTTCTGCTGTCTGATGTTCTGCTGTCTGATGTCCTGCTGTCTGATGTTCTGCCTTCTGATGTTCTGATGTCCTGCTGTATGATGTTCTGCTGTCTGATGTTCTGCTGTCTGATGTTCTGCTGTCTAATGTTCTTTTGTCTGATGATCTGTTGCCTGATGTTCTGCTGTCTGCTGTTCTGATATTCTGCTGTCTGATGTCCTGCTGTCTGATGTCCTGCTGTCTGATGTTCTGTTGTCTGATGTTCTGCTGTCTGATGTTCTGATGTTCTGCTGTCTGATGTCCTGCTGTCTGATGTTCTAATGTTCTGCTGTCTAATGTCCTGCTGTCTGATGTTCTGATGTTCTGCTGTCTGATGTTCTGATGTTCTGATGTTCTGCTGTCTGATGTTCTGCTGTCTGATGTCCTGCTGTCTGATGTCCTGCTGTCTGATGTCCTGCTGTCTGATGTTCTGCTGTCTGATGTTCTGCTGTCTGATGTTCTGATGTCCTTTTCTGAATGATGTTCTGTTGTCTGATGTTCTGCTGTCTGATGTGCTGCTGTCTAATGTTCTGTTGTCTGATGTTCTGTTGCCTGATGTTCTGCTGTGTGCTGTTCTGATATTCTGCTGTCTGATGTCCTGCTGTCTGATGTTCTGTTGTCTGATGTTCTGCTGTCTGATGTTCTGATGTTCTGCTGTCTGCTGTTCTGATGTTCTGCTGTCTGATGTCCTGCTGTCTGATGTTCTGCTGTCTGATGTTCTGATGTTCTGCTGTCTGATGTCCTGCTGTCTGATGTCCTGCTGTCTGATGTTCTGCTGTCTGATGTTCTGCTGTCTGATGTTCTGTTCTGCTGTCTGATGTCCTGCTGTCTGATGTTCTGCTGTCTGATATCCTGCTGTCTGATGTCCTGCTGTCTGATGTTCTGCTGTCTGATGTTCTGCTGTCTGATGTTCTGCTGTCTGATGTTCTGCTCTCTGATGTTCTGATGTTCTGCTGTCTGATGTTCTGATGTTCTGCTGTCTGATGTCCTGCTGTCTGATGTTCTAATGTTCTGCTGTCTGATGTCCTGCTGTCTGATGTTCTGATGTTCTGCTGTCTGATGTTCTGATGTTCTGCTGTCTGCTGTTCTGATGTTCTGCTGTCTGATGTCCTGCTGTCTGATGTTCTGCTGTCTGATGTTCTGCTGTCTGATGTCCTGCTGTCTGATGTCCTGCTGTCTGATGTCCTGCTGTCTGATGTTCTGCTGTCTGATGTTCTGCTGTCCTTTTCTGAATGATGTTCTGCTGTCTGATGTTCTGCTGTCTGATGTGCTGCTGTCTAATGTTCTGTTGTCTGATGTTCTGTTGCCTGATGTTCTGCTGTCTGCTGTTCTGATATTCTGCTGTCTGATGTCCTGCTGTCTGATGTCCTGCTGTCTGATGTTCTGTTGTCTGATGTTCTGATGTTCTGCTGTCTGATGTTCTGATGTCCTGCTGTCTGATGTTCTGCTGTCTGATGTCCTGCTGTCTGATGTTCTGATGTTCTGCTGTCTGATGTTCTGATGTTCTGCTGTCTGCTGTTCTGATGTTCTGCTGTCTGATGTCCTGCTGTCTGATGTTCTGCTGTCTGATGTTCTGATGTTCTGCTGTCTGATGTCCTGCTGTCTGATGTCCTGCTGTCTGATGTTCTGCTGTCTGATGTTCTGCTGTCTGATGTTCTGTTCTGCTGTCTGATGTCCTGCTGTCTGATGTTCTGCTGTCTGATATCCTGCTGTCTGATGTTCTGCTGTTCTGCTGTCTGATGTCCTGCTGTCTGATGTTATGATGTTCTGCTGTCTGATGTCCTGCTGTCTGATGTTCTGCTGTCTGATGTCCTGCTGTCTGATGTTCTGCTGTCTGATGTTCTGCTGTCTGATGTCCTGCTGTCTAATGTTCTGCTGTCCTGCTGTCTGATGTTCTGCTCTCTGATGTTCGGCTGTCCTGCTGTCTGATGTTCTGCTGTCTGATGTTCTGTTCTGCTGTCTGATGTCCTGCTGTCTGATGTTCTGCTGTCTGATGTCCTGCTCTCTGATGTCCTGCTGTCTGATGTCCTGCTGTCTGATGTTCTGCTGTCTGATGTTCTGCTGTCTGATGTCCTGCTGTCTGATGTTCTGCTGTTCTGCTGTCTGATGTCCTGCTGTCTGATGTTCTGCTGTCTGATGTTCTGCTGTCTGATGTTCTGTTGTCTGATGTTCTGTTGTCTGATGTTCTGATGTTCTGCTGTCTGATGTTCTGCTATCTGATGTTCTGCTGTTTGATGTTCTGCTGTCTGATGTTCTGCTGTCTGATGTCCTGCTGTCTGATGTTCTGCTGTCTGATGTTCTGTTCTGCTGTCTGATGTCCTGCTGTCTAATGTTCTGATGTTCTGCTGTCTGATGTTCTGCTGTCTGATGTCCTGCTGTCTGATGTTCTGCTGTCTGATGTTCTGCTGACTGTTGTTCTGCTGTCTGATGTTCTGCTGTCTGATGTTCTGCTGACTGATGTTCTGCTGTCTGATGTTCTGCTGTCTGATGTTCTGCTGACTGATGTTCTGCTGTCTGATGTCCTGCTGTCTGATGTTCTGCTCTCTGATGTTCTGATTTTCTGCTGTCTGATGTTCTGATGTTCTGCTGTCTGCTGTTCTGATGTCCTGCTGTCTGATGTTCTGCTGTCTGATGTTCTGATGTTCTGCTGTCTGCTGTTCTGATGTCCTGCTGTCTGATGTTCTGCTGTCTGATGTTCTGCTGTCTGATGTTCTGCTGTCTGATGTTCTGCTGTCTGATGTTCTGCTGACTGATGTTCTGCTGTCTGATGTCCTGCTGTCTGATGTTCTGCTCTCTGATGTTCTGATGTTCTGCTGTCTGATGTTCTGATGTTCTGCTGTCTGCTGTTCTGATGTCCTGCTGTCTGATGTTCTGCTGTCTGATGTTCTGATGTTCTGCTGTCTGCTGTTCTGATGTCCTGCTGTCTGATGTTCTGCTGTCTGATGTTCTGCTGTCTGATGTTCTGCTCTCTGATGTCCTGCTGTCTGATGTTCTGCTGTCTGATGTTCTGCTGTCTGATGTCCTGCTGTCTGATGTTCTGCTGTTCTGCTGTCTGATGTCCTGCTGTCTGATGTTCTGCAGTCTGATGTTCTGCTGTCTGATGTTCTGTTGTCTGATGTTCTGTTGTCTGATGTTCTGATGTTCTGCTGTCTGATGTTCTGCTATCTGATGTTCTGCTGTCTGATGTTCTGCTGTCTGATGTCCTGCTGTCTGATGTTCTGCTCTGCTGTCTGATGTCCTGCTGTCTGATGTTCTGCTGTCTGATGTTCTGCTGTCTGATGTTCTGCTGTCTGATGTCCTGCTGTCTGATGTTCTGCTGTCTGATGTTCTGCTGTCTGATGTTCTGCTGTCTGATGTTCTGTTGTTCTGCTGTCTGATGTCCTGCTGTCTGATGTTCTGATGTTCTGCTGTCTGATGTTCTGCTGTCTGATGTTCTGCTGTCTGATGTCCTGCTGTCTGATGTTCTGCTGTTCTGCTGTTCTGATGTTCTGCTCTCTGATGTTCTGCTGTCTGATGTTATGATGTTCTGCTGTCTGATGTCCTGCTGTCTGATGTTCTGCTGTCTGATGTTCTGATGTTCTGCTGTCTGATGTCCTGCTGACTGATGTTCTGCTGTATGATGTTCTGCTGTCTGATATTCTGCTGTCTGATGTTCTGCTGTCTGATGTCCTGCTGTCTGATGTTCTGCTGTCTGATGTTCTGCTGTCTGATGTTCTGCTGTCTGATGTTCTGCTGTCTGATGTTCTGCTGTCTGATGTCCTGCTGACTGATGTTCTGCTTTCTGATGTTCTGCTGTCTGATGTTCTGATGTCCTGCTGTCTGATGTTCTGCTGTCTGATGTCTGATGTTCTGCTGTCTGATGTTCTGCTGTTTGATGTTCTGCTGGCTTATGTTCTGCTGTCTGATGTTCTGCTGACTGATGTTCTGGTGTCCTGCTGTCTGATGTTCTGCTGTCTGATGTTCTGCTGTCTGATGTTCTGCTGTCTTATGTTCTGTTGTCTGATGTCTGATGTTCTGCTGTCTGATGTTCTGGTGTCTTGCTGTCTGATGTTCTGCTGTCTGATGTTCTGCTGTCTGATGTCCTGCTGTCTGATGTTCTGTTTTCTGATGTTCTGCTGTCTGATGTTCTGGTGTCCTGCTGTCTGATGTTCTGCTGTCTGATGTTCTGCTGTCTGATGTTCTGCTGTCTGATGTCCTGCTGTCTGATGTTCTGCTGTTCTGATGTTCTGCTGTCTGATGTTCTGCTGTCTGATGTCCTGCTGTCTGATGTTCTGCTGTCTGATGTTCTGATGTTCTGCTGTCTGATGTCCTGCTGACTGATGTCCTGCTGTCTGATGTTCTGCTGTCTGATGTTCTGCTGTCTGATGTCCTGCTGTCTGATGTCCTGCTGACTGATGTTCTGCTGTATGATGTTCTGCTGTCTGATGTTCTGCTGTCTTATGTCCTGCTGTCTGATGTTCTGCTGTCTGATGTTCTGCTGTCTGATGTTCTGCTGTCTGATGTTCTGCTGTCTGATGTCCTGCTGTCTGATGTTCTGCTGTCTGATGTTCTGCTGTCTGATGTCCTGCTGTCTGATGTTCTGCTGTCTTATGTCCTGCTGACTGATGTTCTGCTGTCTGATGTTCTGCTGTCTGATGTCTGATGTTCTGCTGTCTTATGTTCTGCTGTCTGATGTTCTGATGTCCTGCTGTCTGATGTTCTGCTGTCTGATGTTCTGCTGGCTGATGTTCTGCTGTCTGATGTTCTGCTGTCTGATGTTCTGCTGACTGATGTTCTGGTGTCCTGCTGTCTGATGTTCTGCTGTCTGATGTTCTGCTGTCTGATGTTCTGCTGTCTGATGTTCTGCTGTCTGATGTTCTGCTGTCTGATGTTCTGCTGTCTGATGTCCTGCTGACTGATGTTCTGCTGTCTGATGTTCTGCTGTCTGATGTTCTGATGTCCTGCTGTCTGATGTTCTGCTGTCTGATGTCTGATGTTCTGCTGTCTGATGTTCTGCTGTCTGATGTTCTGCTGGCTGATGTTCTGCTGTCTGATGTTCTGCTGACTGATGTTCTGGTGTCCTGCTGTCTGATGTTCTGCTGTCTGATGTTCTGCTGTCTGATGTTCTGCTGTCTTATGTTCTGTTGTCTGATGTCCTGATGTTCTGCTGTCTGATGTTCTGGTGTCTTGCTGTCTGATGTTCTGCTGTCTGATGTCCTGCTGTCTGATGTTCTGTTTTCTGATGTTCTGCTGTCTGATGTTCTGGTGTCCTGCTGTCTGATGTTCTGCTGTCTGATGTTCTGCTGTCTGATGTTCTGCTGTCTGATGTCCTGCTGTCTGATGTTCTGCTGTTCTGATGTTCTGCTGTCTGATGTTCTGCTGTCTGATGTTATGATGTTCTGCTGTCTGATGTCCTGCTGTCTGATGTTCTGCTGTCTGATGTTCTGATGTTCTGCTGTCTGATGTCCTGCTGACTGATGTCCTGCTGTCTGATGTTCTGCTGTCTGATGTTCTGCTGTCTGATGTCCTGCTGTCTGATGTCCTGCTGACTGATGTTCTGCTGTATTATGTTCTGCTGTCTGATGTTCTGCTGTCTTATGTCCTGCTGTCTGATGTTCTGCTGTCTGATGTTCTGCTGTCTGATGTTCTGCTGTCTGATGTCCTGCTGTCTGATGTTCTGCTGTCTGATGTTCTGCTGTCTGATGTCCTGCTGTCTGATGTTCTGCTGTCTTATGTCCTGCTGACTGATGTTCTGCTGTCTGATGTCTGATGTTCTGCTGTCTGATGTTCTGATGTCCTGCTGTCTGATGTTCTGCTGTCTGATGTTCTGCTGGCTGATGTTCTGCTGTCTGATGTTCTGCTGTCTGATGTTCTGCTGACTGATGTTCTGGTGTCCTGCTGTCTGATGTTCTGCTGTCTGATGTTCTGCTGTCTGATGTTCTGCTGTCTGATGTCCTGCTGTCTGATGTTCTGCTGTCTGATGTCCTGCTGTCTGATGTCCAGCTGTCTTATGTTCTGCTGTCTGATGTTCGGCTGTCCGATGTCCTGCTGTCTGATGTTCTGCTGTCTGATGTCCTGCTGACTGATGTTCTGCTGTCTGATGTTCTGCTGTCTGATGTTCTGATGTCCTGCTGTCTGATGTTCTGCTGTCTGATGTCTGATGTTCTGCTGTCTGATGTTCTGCTGTCTGATGTTCTGCTGGCTGATGTTCTGCTGTCTGATGTTCTGCTGTCTGATGTTCTGCTGACTGATGTTCTGGTGTCCTGCTGTCTGATGTTCTGCTGTCTGATGTTCTGCTGTCTGATGTTCTGCTGTCTGATGTCCTATTTTTCTGCTGTCTGATGTTCTGGTGTCTTGCTGTCTGATGTTCTGCTGTCTGATGTTCTGCTGTCTGATGTCCTGCTGTCTGATGTTCTGTTGTCTGATGTTCTGCTGTCTGATGTTCTGCTGTCTGATGTTCTGCTGTCTGATGTTCTGCTGTCTGTTGTCCTGCTGTCTGATGTTCTGCTGTCTGATGTTCTGATGTTCTGCTGTCTGATGTTCTGCTGTCTGATGTGCTGCTGTCTGATGTCCTGCAGTCTGATGTTCTGCTGTCTGATGTTCTGCTGTCTGATGTTCTGCTGTCTGATGTTCTGCTGTCTGATGTTCTGATGTCCTGCTGTCTGATGTTCTGCTGTCTGATGTCTGATGTTCTGCTGTCTGATGTTCTGCTGTCTGATGTTCTGATGTCCTGCTGTCTGATGTTCTGCTGTCTGATGTTCTGATGTCTGATGTTCTGCTGTCTAATGTTCTGCTGTCTGATGTTCTGCTGTCTGATGTTCTGCTGACTGATGTTCTGGTGTCCTGCTGTCTGATGTTCTGCTGTCTGATGTTCTGCTGTCTGATGTTCTGCTGTCTGATGTCCTGATGTTCTGCTGTCTGATGTTCTGGTGTCTTGCTGTCTGATGTTCTGCTGTCTGATGTTCTGCTGACTGATGTTCTGCTGTCTGATGTTCTGCTGTCTGTTGTCCTGATGTTCTGCTGTCTGATGTTCTGCTGACTGATGTTCTGCTGTCTGATGTTCTGCTGTCTGATGTTCTGCTGTCTGATGTCCTGATGTTCTGCTGTCTGATGTTCTGCTGTCTGATGTTCTGATGTCCTGCTGTCTGATGTTCTGCTGTCTGATGTTCTGGTGTCTGATGCTGCACTGAACAAAAATAGAAACGCAACATGTAAAGTGTTGGTCCCATGTTTCAAAAGCTAAAATAAAAAAATCCCAGAAATGTTCCATACGCACAAAAAGCTTATTTCTCTCCAATTTTGTTCACAAATTTGTTTACATCCCTGTTAGTGAGCATTTCTCCTTTGCCAAGATAATCCATCCACCTGATTATGCTTGAGTGACAAGCATCATCAACTTGGGCACAGGATTTGTCGGTATAGCCTCTCCCAGTTAAATCAGACATCTACTTCCTACTATACTTCCTGGCTGTACTCTGTTCTGATTGGCTGCCTGTGTGTCTCTCCTATTCTGATTGGCTCCCTCTCTCTCTGTGTGTGTGGTCCAGTTAGGAGGCTCCTTCCTGCTTGCTGTGGGTGTGTGGGTACTGGTGGACCCTATGGGCTTCAGGGAGATCGTAGCAGCCAACCCTCTGCTCTTCACTGGGGTCTACATCATCCTGGCCATGGGGGCAATGCTCTTCCTCCTCGGCTTCCTGGGCTGCTGCGGAGCCATCCGGGAGAACAAGTGTCTGCTGCTCTTTGTAAGTTCAGAGTGTTTTAATGGTGCTATAAACATTCCTGGGCTGCTGCTCTTTGTAAGTTCAGAGTGTTATAATGGTGCTATAAACATTCCTGGGCTGCTGCTCTTTGTAAGTTCAGAGTGTTTTAATGGTGCTATAAACATTCCTGGGCTGCTGCTCTTTGTAAGTTCAGAGTGTTATAATGGTGCTATAAACATTCCTGGGCTGCTGCTCTTTGTAAGTTCAGAGTGTTATAATGGTGCTATAAACATTCCTGGGCTGCTGCTCTTTGTACGTTCAGAGTGTTATAATGGTGTTATAAACATTCCTGGGCTGCTGCTCTTTGTAAGTCAACTACTCTACATTATGATTGGTTAGCGCTGTTGGTTTGTCAGCATGTCAAATGACATAAAGCAGTGCTGGTAATTGGATATTGCTGATAAGCTGCGTGAAAACCAATCAGGTGACAGCTATTTCCCTTCTGACCCTTCATCCCGTCTCCACTAATCATTATGGTTGCCTATATAGATGGCTCAGCTGGTAACTTGGAGCCCAGTGCTGGAAAACGCTGGGCTATTCAGGTAGTACAACGATATAAGAAATAGTGCCACCTAGTGGACTAAATGATGTTGTGTTAATTATTGGTCACTGAAACGGAAGAGACCTTTGACTTATATTTTATTTATTATTTATTTTACCTTTATTTAGCTAGGCAAGTCAGTTAAGAACAAATTCTTATTTTCAATAACGGCCTAGGAACAGTGGGTTAACTGCCTTGTTCAGGGGCAGAACGACAGATTTGTACCTTGTCAGCTCGGGGATTCGATCTCTCTGTCTGTATATTGAGTTTTATTCATGAGGTTCCATATGTTAGCATCCATTATTTTATTTTAAAAATTTAATGTGTTTAGTGAATGAAGTCAATGTTCTGATTGTCCCTCTTCTCTCTCCCTCTCCTCAGTTCTTCATGCTCATCCTGGTCATCTTCCTGGCAGAGTTAGCAGCAGCCATCTTGGCCTTCATATTCCGGGAGCATGTGAGTGCTTCTCTGTTTCTGTCTCTGATTGGAATCAGGTAACTTTATTAGGACGTTACGTCCATATTAGGACAGGGTGGACTTACCCTATCAGACATCAGTCCCAGATATGACCATGAGGGACGCCTGTTATGGGGTTGTCAAACAAACCTGCCATGGGAGAATCTTTACTGAAAGTGCTTCGAGGAATCAACTAGAACAGGGAAACAGTACCTTGCCATTGCTACAGTAATGGGCTTGTCCAAGCAAACAAACTCACCGTAAAGCACCTGGTAACGATTCTCAATTAGATTCGGGCCAAAGGTATCAAGACGATTAAGAGGTTGCCGTGGTTTTAAAAGGACATCTGAACTATTCGGTAGAATCCTAAAGACACGCTTCTTTATTGTGCAGCTCACCAGAGAGAAGTTTACCAGAGATCTGAAGAGACACTACCAGGGACACAACAACACTGACGTCTTCACCTCCACGTGGAACGCCCTCATGACCACCGTAAGACTCCTGTCAGGGTCCACGGCTCCAGAGACAGTCCACTCTGTCCATTATTAGTATCAGCCTCATTTCTGTCTGTATAGAACATCACTATACAGTACTGATCTACCATGTCTCTGTCTGTATAGAACAGTACTGATCTACCATGTCTCTCTGTATAGAACGTCACTATACAGTACTGATCTACCATGTCTCTCTTTCTGTATAGAACATCACTATACAGTACTGATCTACCATGTCTCTGTCTGTATAGAACATCACTATACAGTACTGATCTACCATGTCTCTGTCTGTATAGAACATCACTATACAGTACTGATCTACCATGTCTCTCTGTCTGTATAGAACATCACTATACAGTACTGATCTACCATGTCTCTGTCTGTATAGAACACCACTATACAGTACTGATCTACCATGTCTCTGTCTGTATAGAACAGTACTGATCTACCATGTCTCTGTCTGTCTGTATAGAACATCACTATACAGTACTGATCTACCATGTCTCTCTGTCTGTCTGTATAGAACAGTACTGATCTACCATGTCTCTGTCTGTCTGTATAGAACATCACTATACAGTACTAATCTACCATGTCTCTCTGTCTGTATAGAACATCACTATACAGTATTGATCTACCATGTCTCTCTGTCTGTATAGAACATCACTATACAGTACTGATCTACCATGTCTCTCTGTCTGTATAGAACATCACTATACAGTACTGATCTACCATGTCTCTCTGTCTGTATAGAACATCACTATACAGTACTGATCTACCATGTCTCTCTGTCTGTCTGTATAGAACAGTACTGATCTACCATGTCTCTCTGTCTGTATAGAACATCACTATACAGTACTGATCTACCATGTCTCTGTCTGTATAGAACATCACTATACAGTACTGATCTACCATGTCTCTGTCTGTATAGAACAGTACTGATCTACCATGTCTCTGTCTGTCTGTATAGAACATCACTATACAGTACTGATCTACCATGTCTCTGTCTGTATAGAACAGTA
The DNA here is from genome assembly GCF_965601325.2 of Salmo salar. Classification (NCBI taxonomy): domain Eukaryota; kingdom Metazoa; phylum Chordata; class Actinopteri; order Salmoniformes; family Salmonidae; genus Salmo; species Salmo salar. Next base: position 53,929,898 of record NC_138301.1, read on the forward strand.
CTGATCTACCATGTCTCTCTGTCTGTATAGAACATCACTATACAGTACTGATCTACCATGTCTCTGTCTGTCAGTATAGAACATCACTATACAGTACTGATCT
>NC_138301.1:53935000-53937500 GCF_965601325.2 Salmo salar
GACAGTAGATCTCCAGGAAGAGGGTTGGAGTGAAAACCTACAGGACGGTAGATCTCCAGGAAGAGGGTTGGAGTGAAAACCTACAGGACGGTAGATCTCCAGGAAGAGGGTTGGGCTGCCTTGCTATAGAACATACAGTATTGGCCTACTTTCCCCGCTATACTATGGATTCAATCCCTCTAACTTTTTGTTTGAGTTCATCAGTAAGTAATCTAGCTACAATGTTTGCCAATAGTGACAATACATTGCAGTGATCCTCCTAACCCTTCCTAAACTGTCTCCCTTGTTCTCTCAGCTGTTTGCCATGGTGTTTGCCATGTGTCTGTTCAGAGGAATCGACCAGTAACCCTGACAACACACACAACCCCAGGAAGACACTCAACAAAGGGACACAGACTGATGAAGGAGAAGAGAGCCTAAAGTTACCCACCTGTAGATTATAAATCAGATGATAGGAGAATAGAGCCTGTAGATTATAAATCAGATGTTAGGAGAATAGAGCCTGTAGATTATAAATCAGATGTTAGGAGAATAGAGCCTGTAGATTATAAATCAGATGTTAGGAGAATAGAGCCTGTAGATTATAAATCAGATGTTAGGAGAATAGAACCTGTAGATTATAAATCAGATGTTAGGAGAATAGAGCCTGTAGATTATAAATCAGATGATAGGAGAATAGAGCCTGTAGATTATAAATCAGATGTTAGGAGAATAGAGCCTGTAGATTATAAATCAGATGTTAGGAGAATAGAGCCTGTAGATTATAAATCAGATGTTAGGAGAATAGAGCCTGTAGATTATAAATCAGATGTTAGGAGAATAGAGCCTGTAGATTATAAATCAGATGTTAGGAGAATAGAGCCTGTAGATTATAAATCAGATGTTAGGAGAACAGTGACTTGTACTTCACAGCTGGACCTCTGAGGTGCTGTTCAGACCAGGACATTGTAGACCAGGGCTGGGGGGCGTCAATTCTATTTCAAATCAGGAGGTAAAGCCGAAATTCCAATTCCAATGTTCCACATTGAAAAGTAGAAAAAAATGAGAATTGGAATTTCAGTTGTACTTCCTGAATTGACTGATTTGAAATGGATTTGAGCCCAACCCCGCTATAGACACAGAGCATGAAGAGAAACCAGGAGTTACTGTACCAGGACAGAAACATGTCCTCTGCACTGTTACATTAGTGCAGCACTGTCTGAACAGGAGTTACTGTACCAGGACAGAAACATGTCCTCTGCACTGTTACATTAGTGCAGCACTGTCTGAACAGGAGTTACTGTACCAGGACAGAAACATGTCCTCTGCACTGTTACATTAGTGCAGCACTGTCTGAACAGGAGTTACTGTACCAGGACAGAAACATGTCCTCTGCACTGTTACATTAGTGCAGCACTGTCTGGACAGGATTGAAATGTATAGCACTGTCTCTAGCCTGAGTGCCAGTCTGTTTGTGCTATCATGCCAACTCCCTGTCACACTGACTCTAGCCTGAGTGCCAGTCTGTTTGTACTATCATGCCAACTCCCTGTCACACTGACCCTAGCCTGAGTGCCAGTCTGTTTGTACTATCATTCCAACTCCCTGTCACTCATTGTCACAATGAGCAATGGAGTTGGTAAGAAAACAAACAGATCTGGGATCAGGCTGTAGGAGACAACAGATCTGGGGTCAGGCTATAGGAGACAACAGATCTACCACTATATAGGGAATAGGGCTCTGGTCTATAGTAGTACCACTATATAGGGAATAGGGCTCTGGTCTATAGTAGTGCCACTATATAGGGAATAGGGCTCTGGTCTATAGTAGTACCACTATATAGGGAATAGGGCTCTGGTCTATAGTAGTACCACTATATAGGGAATAGGGCCCTGGTCTATAGTAGTACCACTATATAGGGAATAGGGCTCTGGTCCATAGTAGCAGCACTATATAGGGAATAGGGCTCTGGTCTATAGTAGTACCACTATATAGGGAATAGGGCTCTGGTCTATAGTAGTACCACTATATAGGGAATAGGGCTCTGGTCTATAGTAGTACCACTATATAGGGAATAGGGCTCTGGTCTATAGTAATACCACTATATAGCGAATAGGGCCCTGGTCTATAGAAGTACCACTATATAGGGAATAGGGCTCTGGTCTATAGTAGTACCACTATATAGGGAATAGGGCTCTGGTCTATAGTAGTACCACTATATAGGGAATAGGGCTCTGGTCTATAGTAATACCACTATATAGGGAATAGGGCTCTGGTCTATAGTAGTACCACTATATAGGGAATAGGGCTCTGGTCTATAGTAGTACCACTATATAGGGAATATGGCTCTGGTCTATAGTAATACCACTATATAGGGAATAGGGCTCTGGTCTATAGTAGTACCACTATATAGGGAATAGGGCTCTGGTCTATAGTAGTACCACTATATAGGGAATAGGGCTCTGGTCTATAGTAATACCACTATATAGGGAATAGGGCCCTGGTCTATAGTAGTACCACT
>NC_138301.1:53940000-54232500 GCF_965601325.2 Salmo salar
TTCAGTATGTTAGTATCTGAACACAGCCAAGGACTTGTTTATCTACTACAGATGAACTACTAGCATATAGTATACAGTCATTAAGTATGTAGTATTCAGTATGTTAGTATCTGAACACATCAAGGACTTGTTTATCTACTACAGATGATACCGTACAGTAAAACACAAGCATGTCTTTGTTTAGAAAAGAGTCAGGAAGTAAGAATCAATGAATGACTTCCTCAATAGTTAATTGCTGCATCACATAGTAGTTTCTGATAGGACTGTTCGCTGTGTTTTTTTGTTTTTTGTTTGTAGTTGATTTTGAAATTGTCAAAGTTTTTTGTACGATTGTTAATTGACCACTTACGTCTAACAGGACAGGTCTCTTCAGCAATATGAAACATTTTCATTTGTGACGGTTCTACTATTGATGGATTGAAAGGTATGTAACTGGCCCTAACAAAACAAACATCCATTTTAGTTTTTATCGCTGGCCTAACTTTGTGTGTTGTGCAGTTGTATTGTTTAACCATTAAAACACAGATGGCCTCATCCTCTTGTCCTGTTTTATACTGATGCTGAAATGTGTATTCTATTCTACTGACACGTTTACTTTATGGTCCTATTTTCTTCTCTTGTATTATTTCTTCTTGTTGTTGCATTGTCCAGAAGGAACCTGTAAGTAAGCATTTCGTTGGACGTTGTGTACCGTGTGTATCCCGTATCTACGACTATTAAAACTTGAAACTTATCAAGGTTAGGTTGTGTTTTGGAAACAGAACAAACACCAGAATTCCTCTAACTGAGAATGAATCCAATGATTTGCATTTCAAATCTTCTGTTTCATATTCTCTTTTTCACATTTAAAAAAAAAAAGTTTGCTATTCACTTTTGTGATATTTAAAAGGGCAATCTGCAGTTGGAACAATAACAAAGCGGCCACCCCTCCCCTCTACATCTGCACTGCTTGCTGTTTGGGGTTTTAGGCTGGGTTTCTGTACAGCACTTTGTGACATCAGCTAATGTAAAAAGGGCTTTATAAATAAATGTGATTGATTGATTTGGTAAACAGCTTAGGGATGGGCCTGGAGAAATGTAACCATTCTCAGAATAATAGACAGCGCTATGGATACAAGGGCTGACCATCCATGATATCAACATTATAGTTATAACCATGTTATGAGGCTAACATTGTTTGTGAGCTTATATTTTGGGTTCTGATGGGATACGACAGTTGAAATAAGCTCATGACACATTCATAAGTTATATTCTTCAAGAATCAATGGGTGCATATAATTATTTTATAAGTCTAAAAATGGATGTAGCAACCACAGATTGCCCATTTAAAGTCTTATTCCCCCTTGTTTTCCACTACCCCGTCTCGCCTTGACTTGTTTCATTTTCACTATTGTTTTTCAACAAGCCTTTAGCGTTGAGCATTAGTGCTTTTTGAGGTCGGTTTCGGTTTTGATCATTTTTTTTAAACATTGAATGCGTTAATAGAAATTCCAAAGCCAAAAATAGTGAGCATTGAATTTCAAAAACATTGAACATTTTCCATTGTCTCTGTCAGGTTCACATTAGGTAAACATCAATAGAAAAATAGGAAATTACTATGAAATTATAAAATATTTCAGTTGTGAATATTACTTAGGTTTTATTGGATGACTTTATAATTGTTTATTCTTTAAAGTCGGCATCTCATCTCTCCCTCTCTCTTTCTCACTCCCTCTCCCTTTCTCTCTCCCTTTCTCCCTCCCTCTCTCTCTCCCTTTCTCTCTCCCTTTCTCTCTCCCTTTCTCTCTCCCTTTCTCCCTCCCTCTCTCTGTCCCTTTCTCTCTCCCTTTCTCTCTCCCTTTCTCCCTCCCTTTCTCCCTCCCTCTCTCTCTCCCTTTCTCTCTCCCTTTCTCCCTCCCTTTCTCTCTCATTTCATCTCTTTAAAGTCATCATCACCCTCTCCCTTCCTCTCTCTCTCCCTTTCTCCCTCCCTCTCTCTTTCCCTTTCTCCCTCCCTCTCTCTCTCCCTTTCTCCCTCCCTCTCTCTCTCTCTTTCTCTCTCCCTTTCTCTCTCATTTCATCTCTTTAAAGTCATCATCTCATCTCCCTCTCCCTTCTTCTCTCTCTCCCTTTCTCCCTTCCTCTCTCTCTCCCTTTCTCCCTCCCTCTCTCTCTCCCTTTCTCCCTCCCTCTCGTTCTCCCTTTCTCCCTCCCTCTCTCTCTCCCTTTCTCCCTCCCTCTCTTTCTCCCTTTCTCTCTCCCTCTCTCTCTATTTCTCTCTCCCTTTCTCTCTCATTTCATCTCTTTAAAGTCATCATCTCATCTCCCTCTCCCTTTCTCCCTTCCTCTCTCTCTCCCTTGCTCTCTCATCTCATCTCTTCTCAGGCAGTAGCAGTCTGCCAGCCAGTTATCTATGTGCTCCTGATACTGTACTGTCTTCAGTCATCCTATTTAGCAGTGGTGGAAAAAAGTACCCAATTGTCTTACTTGAGTAAAAGTAAAGATACCTTAATAGAAAATGTCTCAATTAAAAGTGAAAGTCACCCAGTAAAATACTACTTTAGTAAAAGTCTTCAAGTATTTGTTTCATAATATACTTAAGTGTCAAAAGTAAAAGTATGAATCATTTCACGTTTCTTATATTAATCAAACCAGACGGCACCATTTTTTATTTATATTAATTGTCAGATAACCAGATAACCAGGGGCACAGTCCAACACTCAGACATCATTTACAGATAACCAGATAACCAGATAACCAGGGGCACAGTCCAACACTCAGACATCATTTACAGATAACCAGATAACCAGGGGCACAGTCCAACACTCAGACATCATTTACAGATAACCAGATAACCAGGGGCACAGTCCAACACTCAGACATCATTTACAGATAACCAGATAGCCAGGGGCACAGTCCGACACTCAGACATCATTTACAGATAACCAGATAACCAGGGGCACAGTCCAACACTCAGACATCATTTACAGATAGCCAGGGGCACAGTCCAACACTCAGACATCATTTACAGATAACCAGATAGCCAGGGGCACAGTCCAACACTCAGACATCATTTACAGATAACCAGATAACCAGGGGCACAGTCCAACACTCAGACATAATTTACAAACAAAGCATGTGTGTTTAGTGAGTCCTCCAGATCAGAGGCAGTAGGGACGACCAGGGACGTTCTCTGTTTAGTGAGTCCTCCAGATCAGAGGCAGTAGTGATGACCAGGGATGTTCTCTGTTTAGTGAGTCCTCCAGATCAGGGATGACCAGGGATGTTCTCTGTTTAGTGAGTCCTCCAGATCAGAGGCAGTAGGGATGACCAGGGATGTTCTCTGTTTAGTGAGTCCACCAGATCAGAGGTAGTAGGGATGACCAGGGATGTTGTCTTGAGAAGTGGGTGAATTGGACCATTTTTCTGTCCTGCCAAGCATTTGAAATGTAACGACTACTTTTGGGTGTCAGGGAAAATGTATGGAGTTAAAAGTACATTATTTTCTTTCGGAATTTTGTGAAGTAAAAGTTGTCAAAAATACAAATATTAAAGTAAAGTACAGATAAAAACGAGTTAAGTAGTACTTTACTTAAGTAATTTACACCACTGCTATTAAGCCTGCCTGCCTCAGTATGCTGTAGAGCTGTCTGCCAAAATTCAAAAGGCACTGGCACATCAGAGCTATCTTTGTTGCAGGTGGTAACAGTTGAATAAGATGAGAACAAAGAAGAAACCCACACACTGCTCTTTATTAAGCTTTAAGCATCGCCCTCAAGGACTTCGTCTGAGCTTTTGTGAGTGTTTAAAAAAAAAAAAATTGCACCCTTATGTAATTTGCTCCCTTATTTGGGAGCAGCAGGTAGCCTAGTGGTTAGCGCATTGGGCCAGTAACCGAAAGGTTGCTGGATCGAATCCCCGAACTGACAAAGTAAAAATCTGTCGTTCTGCCCCTGAACAAGGCAGTTAACCCACTGTTCTCCGGTAGGCCGTCATTGTAAATACAAATGTGTTCTTTAACTGGCTTGCCTAGTTAAATAAAAGTTTAAAAAATAAATAAATATGTAAACATTGCTCAACCTGCATCGAATGGGGTTGGAGTCGGGGAAAATAAGCATCTGTTTTCCAAATATAACAATGTGCATTTCATAAATATTCTAATAAAGTGTGTACATAAAACATAGCTCTGTCTGAATAAATCATTTTACTAGTAGATAAGGCATACTTTCACAAACTGTCACTATCCTACTCATCATAGTGTTGTGTACTTTCCTCATGTGGTCTATGAGGTCTGTGAGTATCTAACCTAACATAGCAGGCGTAACAGTGTAAAAAACTGCCCCAATGAATTATAGTCAGTGTAGTTAACACATTCTTATGCTGAACTAGCTTGAATATTTGCTAAAGTTCAAGCCATATTCAGGACATAAAGTTCAAACCATATTCAGGACGTACAGTTCAAACCATATTCAGGACATACAGTTCAAGCCATATTCAGGACGTACAGTTCAAACCATATTCAGGACATACAGTTCAAGCCATATTCAGGACGTACAGTTCAAACCATATTCAGGACATACAGTTCAAACCATATTCAGGACGTACAGTTCAAACCATATTCAGGACATACAGTTCAAACCATATTCAGGACATACAGTTCAAACCATATTCAGGACATACCTTGGTTGCTCAACTAAAGGTTTTGAGATTATGCCGCAGGATTTAGAGGTAATTTGTGGTTTAGTACGGTACCCAGCGTCACTGCTTCATTGCTCCAGACCACCACAAGGGGGAGTTAGAGCACTGATTATGCTTTTGGGTCCCGTGGGGCTAATGTGTCTCTAACTGACAATGAATGAATGGGCGATATAAACCAAATAGAAACTGATAATTGTCCACGACTTCAAAATGTGAATTTCAATGAACTGAATGATGAGGATGAAGAAGGTGATTGAATTTAGAACAATAGTGTAAGACTTGATATTCCTCTGTCCGGCACGTACACCCGGAAAAATACACACAAATACACTATTTTTTGGGTCAATGGGTGTGTGGTGAAAAATGTCTCCAAACAAGACGAATGCACAATAAAAGGGTTTGCATATAAGACTTTACAAGTGTTACCAGCTTGGACTTTTGTACTAGGAGTTTTGAAAATTCACCACATGCTTGTGGAAATAGCACCAACGACATTTTTTTTTAAATCTGTGAAAAACCGTGTGTGTGTGTGTGTGTGTGTGTGTGTGTGTGTGTGTGTGTGTGTGTGTGTGTGTGTGGTGTGTGTGTGTGTGTGTGTGTGTGTGTGTGTGTGTGTGTGTGTGTGTGTGTGTGTGTGTGTGTGTGTGTGTGTGTGTGTGTGTGTGTGTGTGTTTGTGGACTCTGAACCGTAGGAAGGGGAAACTAGGGGTTTATGCAGGAAACCTATGTCCCTCTTACCCTGAAATTGAAGCTGAAGAGGGTGGGGGTATATGTGGATTATAAGGAGAGGCTGGTGTCCTTTTACAATGTAACCACTAAGGAACCTTGTCATATCTACTCTCACACAAAGTCCAACTTCTCAGGAGAACCACTCCGTCCATTCTTCAGAACATGGGACTCCAGGTCTAATGTCCTTAGGATCATTAATACTGATGATGGTTCTGAACAGGGCTTGTACGGAGAAACAAGCAGTGAGGAGGCACTGTGATTGAGTAGAAACAAGCAGTGAGGAGGCACTGTGATTGAGTAGAAACAAGCAGTGAGGAGGCACTGTGATTGAGTAGAAACAAGCAGTGAGGAGGCACTGTGATTGAGTAGAAACAAGCAGTGAGGAGGCACTGTGATTGAGTAGAAACAAGCAGTGAGGAGGCACTGTGATTGAGTAGAAACAAGCAGTGAGGAGGCACTGTGATTGAGTAGAAACAAGCAGTGAGGAGGCACTGTGATTGAGTAGAAACAAGCAGTGAGGAGGCACTGTGATTGAGTAGAAACAAGCAGTGAGGAGGCACTGTGATTGAGTAGAAACAAGCAGTGAGGAGGCACTGTGATTGAGTAGAAACAAGCAGTGAGGAGGCACTGTGATTGAGGAGAAACAAGCAGTGAGGAGGCACTGTGATTGAGGAGAAACAAGCAGTGAGGAGGCACTGTGATTGAGGAGAAACAAGCAGTGAGGAGGCACTGTGATTTAGGAGAAACAAGCAGTGAGGAGGCACTGTGATTGAGTAGAAACAAGCAGTGAGGAGGCACTGTGATTGAGGAGAAACAAGCAGTGAGGAGGCACTGTGATTTAGGAGAAACAAGCAGTGAGGAGGCACTGTGATTGAGGAGAAACAAGCAGTGAGGAGGCACTGTGATTGAGGAGAAACAAGCAGTGAGGAGGCACTGTGATTGAGGAGAAACAAGCAGTGAGGAGGCACTGTGATTGAGGAGAAACAAGCAGTGAGGAGGCACTGTGATTGAGGAGAAACAAGCAGTGAGGAGGCACTGTGATTGAGTAGAAACAAGCAGTGAGGAGGCACTGTGATTGAGGAGAAACAAGCAGTGAGGAGGCACTGTGATTGAGGAGAAACAAGCAGTGAGGAGGCACTGTGATTGAGGAGAAACAAGCAGTGAGGAGGCACTGTGATTGAGTAATAGAGGGGATAATAACACACACAAACACACGTACACGTACAAAAAAACCCTCTCCTTTCATACTAAAGGCCCTTCTTTACATTAGTTCTTCTGACCCCATTCTACAGCAGAAAGCATTCTGACCTGTAGCTCTGACAATCTACAAACATCAAGACAGAGGCTGTCTGAGAGCGGTACAATAACTTCAAATCTTTGCAAAGTGTTATATAACCTGGATATACTGTCTGCCTTATTGAAGTGTTATATAACCTGGCTATACTGTCTGCCTTATTGAAGTGTTATATAACCTGGATATACTGTCTGCCTTATTGAAGTGTTATATAACCTGGATCCACTGACGTGTACTCTGTCAATGCTTGAATTTGGGCTGTTTTGTTTCTGCCCAGAGACTATGGATTACATGATATGGCTAGCTAAATCATTACAACTCATCATCATCTGTGCTATTGATTATTGTTTACTGTCCATGTTAAATAAATTAAATACATGAAATCGTTGGTCATGTCTGTTTACATTGTCTGATTATAAGATTTTCCATTGTTGTTAACATTAAAAACATGTACAGGGAGATCCAAAATGATTGAAACCCTCGATAAAGACGAGCAAAAATGACTTCATAAAATGTATAATTAAAATACTGAGCTATACTGTACGCAAAACAAATTTAGGAAATTATATTATTTTATACTAATACACTTGCTCAGAGAAGAACGTTTCGTTCAACAAGTAATATTTCTTTTTCTCAAAAAGGTAGGGGCTCAAAATTATTGACACCCCTAAAGATTCTTATCAATAAAGTAGGCAAAAGCTTAGTATTTGGTCGCATATTCCAAGCACTCAATGACTACGTCAAGCTTGTGACTCTACAAACTTGTTGGATGCATTTGCTGTTCGTTTCGGTTGTGTTTCAGATTATTTTGTGTCCAATAGAAATGAATGGTAAATAATGTTCTAAACACTTCTACATTAATGTGGATTCTACCAAGATTATGGATAATCCTGAATGAATCGTGAATAATGATGAATGAGAAAGTTACAGAGGGTCAAAGATCATACCCCCAAGACATGCTAACCTCTCACCATTACCAATAACAGGGGAGGTTAACATGTCTTGGGGGTATGGTCTCTAACCTCTCACCATTACCAATAACAGGGGAGGTTAACATGTCTTGGGGGTATGGTCTAACCTCTCACCATTACCAATAACAGGGGAGGTTAACATGTCTTGGGGGTATGATCTAACCTCTCACCATTACCAATAACAGGGGAGGTTAGCATGTCTTGGGGGTATGATCTCTAACCTCTCACCATTACCAATAACAGGAGAGGTTAGCATGTCTTGGGGGTATGATCTCTAACCTCTCACCATTACCAATAACAGGGGAGGTTAACATGTCTTGGGGATATGGTCTAACCTCTCACCATTACCAATAACAGGGGAGGTTAACATGTCTTGGGGGTATGGTCTAACCTCTCACCATTACCAATAACAGGGAAGGTTAGCATGTCTTGGGGGTATGGTCTCTAACCTCTCACCATTACCAATAACAGGGGAGGTTAACATGTCTTGGGGGTATGGTCTCTAACCTCTCACCATTACCAATAACAGGGGAGGTTAGCATGTCTTGGGGGTATGGTCTAACCTCTCACCATTACCAATAACAGGGGAGGTTAGCATGTCTTGGGGGTATGGTCTCTATCTCTCACCATTACCAATAACAGGGGAGGTTAGCATGTCTTGGGGGTATGGTCTAACCTCTCACCATTACCAATAACAGGGGAGGTTAGCATGTCTTGGGGGTATGGTCTCTATCTCTCACCATTACCAATAACAGGGAGGTTAACATGTCTTGGGGGTATGGTCTAACCTCTCACCATTACCAATAACAGGGGAGGTTAGCATGTCTTGGGGGTATGGTCTAACCTCTCACCATTACCAATAACAGGGGAGGTTAACATGTCTTGGGGGTATGGACTCTAACCTCTCACCATTACCAATAACAGGGGGGTTGGCATGTCTTGGGGGTATGATCTAACCTCTCACCATTACCAATAACAGGGGAGGTTAACATGTCTTGGGGGTATGGTCTAACCTCTCACCATTACCAATAACAGGGGAGGTTAGCATGTCTTGGGGGTATGGTCTAACCTCTCACCATTACCAATAACAGGGGAGGTTAACATGTCTTGGGGGTATGGTCTCTATCTCTCACCATTACCAATAACAGGGGAGGTTAGCATGTCTTGGGGGTATGGTCTAACCTCTCACCATTACCAATAACAGGGGAGGTTAGCATGTCTTGGGGGTATGGTCTCTATCTCTCACCATTACCAATAACAGGGAGGTTAACATGTCTTGGGGGTATGGTCTAACCTCTCACCATTACCAATAACAGGGGAGTTTAGCATGTCTTGGGGGTATGGTCTAACCTCTCACCATTACCAATAACAGGGGAGGTTAACATGTCTTGGGGGTATGGACTCTAACCTCTCACCATTACCAATAACAGGGGGGTTGGCATGTCTTGGGGGTATGATCTAACCTCTCACCATTACCAATAACAGGGGAGGTTAACATGTCTTGGGGGTATGGTCTAACCTCTCACCATTACCAATAACAGGGGAGGTTAGCATGTCTTGGGGGTATGGTCTAACCTCTCACCATTACCAATAACAGGGGAGGTTAACATGTCTTGGGGGTATGGTCTAACCTCTCACCATTACCAATAACAGGGGAGGTTAGCATGTCTTGGGGGTATGGTCTAACCTCTCACCATTACCAATAACAGGGGAGGTTAACATGTCTTGGAGGGTATGGTCTAAACTCTCACCATTACCAATAACAGGGGAGGTTAGCATGTCTTGGGGGTATGGACTAACCTCTCACCATTACCAATAACAGGGGAGGTTAGCATGTCTTGGGGGTATGGTCTAACCTCTCACCATTACCAATAACAGGGGAGGTTAGCATGTCTTGGGGGTATGATCTCTAACCTCTCACCATTACCAATAACAGGGGAGGTTAGCATGTCTTGGGGGTATGATCTAACCTCTCACCATTACCAATAACAGGGGAGGTTAACATGTCTTGGGGGTATGGTCTAACCTCTCACCATTACCAATAACAGGGGAGGTTAGCATGTCTTGGGGGTATGATCTCTAACCTCTCACCATTACCAATAACAGGGGAGGTTAGCATGTCTTGGGGGTATGATCTAACCTCTCACCATTACCAATAACAGGGGAGGTTAGCATGTCTTGGGGGTATGATCTCTAACCTCTCACCATTACCAATAACAGGGGAGGTTAGCATGTCTTGGGGGTATGATCTAACCTCTCACCATTACCAATAACAGGGGAGGTTAACATGTCTTGGGGGTATGGTCTAACCTCTCACCATTACCAATAACAGGGGAGGTTAGCATGTCTTGGGGGTATGATCTCTAACCTCTCACCATTACCAATAACAGGGGAGGTTAGCATGTCTTGGGGGTATGATCTAACCTCTCACCATTACCAATAACAGGGGAGGTTAACATGTCTTGGGGGTATGGTCTAACCTCTCACCATTACCAATAACAGGGGAGGTTAACATGTCTTGGGGGTATGGTCTAACCTCTCACCATTACCATTAACAGGGGAGGTTAGCATGTCTTGGGGGTATGATCTCTAACCTCTCACCATTACCAATAACAGGGGAGGTTAACATGTCTTGGGGGTATGGTCTCTAACCTCTCACCATTACCAATAACAGGGGAGGTTAACATGTCTTGGGGGTATGGTCTTTAACCTTCTGTAACTTTCTCATTCAACTTTCTTATATCTCTCAGATATAGGACTGACACTTCAAAACATACTTCCAAATAGAAATCAAAACTAGATGGTCTTCAAAGATAGATAGGAGGGGTTGAGGCTAATTGAAGGATGGGTCTAAAACAAACAAAAGATAACTAATGTAGTAAAATATACTGTGTCTGTAAAATGTATATAGTATGTAAAAGCTGGAAGTAGAAAGCTGTTGTTGTTCATTAGTTTACTCCAATTAGGAAAAATTAGGGTTAGGGAAATCATAAAGGAAAATATATGAAAAAACATGTATATATATATATATATATATATATATATATACACTGCTCAAAAAAATAAAGGGAACACTTAAACAACACAATGTAACTCCAAGTCAATCACACTTCTGTGAAATCAAACTGTCCACTTAGGAAGCAACACTGATTGACAATAAATTTCACACGCTGTTGTGCAAATGGAATAGACAACAGGTGGAAATTATAGGCAATTAGCAAGACACCCCCAATAAAGGAGTGATTCTGCAGGTGGGGACCACAGACCACTTCTCAGTTCCTATGCTTCCTGGCTGATGTTTTGGTCACTTTTGAATGCTGGCGGTGCTTTCACTCTAGTGGTAGCATGAGACGGAGTCTACACCCCACACAAGTGGCTCAGGTAGTGCAGGTCATCGAGGATGGCACATCAATACGAGCTGTGGCAAGAAGGTTTGCTGTGTCTGTCAGCGTAGTGTCCAGAGCATGGAGGCGCTACCAGGAGACAGGCCAGTACATCAGGGGACGTGGAGGAGGCCGTAGGAGGGCAACAACCCAGCAGAAGGACCGCTTCCTCCGCCTTTGTGCAAGGAGGAGCAGGAGAAGCACTGCCAGAGCCCTGCAAAATGACCTCCAGCAGGCCCCCCAAAGAAATGCCACCCCACACCATGACTGACCCACCGCCAAACCGGTCATGCTGGAGGATGTTGCAGGCAGCAGAACGTTCTCCACAGCGTCTCCAGACTCTGTCACGTCTGTCACATGCTCAGTGTGAACCTGCTTTCATCTGTGAAGAGCACAGGGCGCCAGTGGCGAATTTGCCAATCTTGGTGTTCTCTGGCAAATGCCAAACGTCCTGCACGGTGTTTGGCTGTAAGCACAACCCCCACCTGTGGACATCGGGCCCTCATACCACCCTCATGGAGTCTGTTTCTGACCGTTTGAGCAGACACATGCACATTTGTGGCCTGCTGGAGGTTATTTTGCAGGGCTCTGGCAGTGCTTCTCCTGCTCCTCCTTGCACAAAGGCGGAGGTAGCGGTCCTGCTGCTGGGTTGTTGCCCTCCTACGGCCTCCTCCACGTCTCCTGATGTACTGGCCTGTCTCCTGGTAGCGCCTCCATGCTCTGGACACTACGCTGATAGACACAGCAAACCTTCTTGCCACAGCTCGCATTGATGTGCCATCCTGGATGAGCTGCACTACCTGAGCCACTTGTGTGGGTTGTAGACTCCGTCTCATGCTACCACTAGAGTGAAAGCACCGCCAGCATTCAAAAGTGACCAAAACATCAGCCAGGAAGCATAGGAACTGAGAAGTGGTCTGTGGTCCCCACCTGCAGAACCACTCCTTTATTGGGGGTGTCTTGCTAATTGCCTATAATTTCCACCTGTTGTCTATTCCATTTGCACAACAGCATTTGAAATGTATTGTCAATCAGTGTTGCTTCCTAAGTGGACAGTTTAATTTCACAGAAGTGTGATTGACTTGGAGTTACATTGTGTTGTTTAAGTGTTCCCTTTATTTTTTTGAGCAGTATATATATATATATATATATATATATATATATATATATATATATATATATATATATATATATGTTATATATATATATATATACAGTCTTCATTTCTATATGTTAACGTAGTAGAAACCCAGCTCCACTTGTTAGCTTAGTAGAAACCCAGCTCCACATGTTAGCTTAGTAGAAACCCAGCTCCATATGTTAGCTTAGTAGAAACCCAGCTCCATATGTTAACTTAGTAGAAACCCAGCTCCATATGTTAGCTTAGTAGAAACCCAGCTCCATATGTTAACTTAGTAGAAACCCAGCTCCATATGTTAACTTAGTAGAAATCCAGCTCCACATGTTAACTTAGTAGAAACCCAGCTCCACATGTTAGCTTAGTAGAAACCCAGCTCCACATGTTAGCTTAGTAGAAACCCAGCTCCATATGTTAGCTTAGTAGAAACCCAGCTCCATATGTTAACTTAGTTGAAACCCAGCTCCACATGTTAGCTTAGTAGAAACCCAGCTCCATATGTTAGCTTAGTAGAAACCCAGCTCCATATGTTAGCTTAGTAGAAACCCAGCTCCATATGTTAACTTAGTAGAAACCCAGCTCCACATGTTAGCTTAGTAGAAACCCAGCTCCACATGTTAGCTTAGTAGAAACCCAGCTCCATATGTTAACTTAGTAGAAACCCAGCTCCATATGTTAGCTTAGTAGAAACCCAGCTCCATATGTTAACTTAGTAGAAACCCAGCTCCACATGTTAGCTTAGTAGAAACCCAGCTCCACATGTTAGCTTAGTAGAAACCCAGCTCCATATGTTAACTTAGTAGAAACCCAGCTCCATATGTTAGCTTAGTAGAAACCCAGCTCCACATGTTAGCTTAGTAGAAACCCAGCTCCACATTTTAGCTTAGTAAAAACCCAGCTCCATATGTTAACTTAGTAGAAACCCAGCTCCACATGTTAACTTAGTAGAAACCCAGCTCCATATGTTAACTTAGTAGAAACCCAGCTCCATATGTTAATGTTAGGGCTAGGGGGCAGTATTGACACGGCTGGATAAAAAACATACCCGATTTAATCTGGTTACCACTCCTACCCAGTAACTAGAATATGCATATACTTATTACATATGGATAGAAAACACCCTAAATTTTCTAAAACTGTTTGAATGGTGTCTGTGAGTATAACAGAACTCAAATGGCAGGTCAAAACCTGAGAGATTCCTTTACAGGAAGTGGCCTGTCTGACCATTTCTTGAACTTCTTTTCCATCTCTATCATTTACTAAGGATCTCTGCTCTAACGTGACACTTCCCACGTCGTCCATAGGCGCTCAGAGCCCGGGAAAAAACAGAATGTCGTCATTCCAGCCCCAGGCTGAAACACATTATCGCCTTTCTCAAGTGGCCGATCAAGGGACACTGGGCTTATGCGCGTGACCCGACCGCCCCCGCCTTTGGGATTTTTTCCTCTGTTTGCCGAAAAGGAGATTCCCTGTCGGAATATTATCGCTTTTCTACGAGAAAAATGTCGTAAAAATTGATTTTAAACAGCGGTTGACATGCTTCGAAGTACGGTAATGGAATATTTAGAATTTTATTGTCACGAATTGCGCCATGCGCGCGACACTTCTTTACTATTTCGGATAGTGTCTGGAACGCACGAACAAAACGCCGCTATTCGGATATAACGATGGATTATTTTGGACCAAACCAACATTTGTTATTGAAGTAGCAGTCCTGGGTGTGCATTCTGACGAAGACAACAAAAGGTAATCAAACTTTTATAATAGTAAATATGATTATGGTGAGTGCTAAACTTGCCGGGTGTCTAAATAGCGAGCCCGTGATGCCTGGGCTATGTACTTAGAATATTGCAAAATGTGCTTTCACCAAAAAGCTATTTTAAAATCGGACATATCGAGTGCATAGAGGAGGTCTGTATCTATAATTCTTAAAATAATTGTTATGCTTTTTGTGAACGTTTATCGTGAGTAATTTAGTAAAATGTTAGCGAATTCCCCGAAGTTTGCGGGGGGTATGCTAGTTCTGAACGTCACATGCTAATGTAAAAAGCTGGTTTTTGATATAAATATGAACTTGATTGAACAAAACATGCATGTATTGTATAACATAATGTCCTAGGGTTGTCATCTGATGAAGATCATCAAAGGTGAGTGCTGCATTTAGCTGTCTTCTGGGTTTTGGTGACATTATATGCTGGCTTGAAAAATGGGTGTCTGATTATTTCTGGCTTGGTACTCTGCTGACATAATCTAATGTTTTGCTTTCGTTGTAAAGCCTTTTTGAAATCGGACAGTGTGGTTAGATTAACGAGAGTCTTGTCTTTAAATAGCTGTAAAATAGTCATATGTTTGAGAAATGGAAGTAATAGGATTTTTAAGGTTTTGAAAATCGCGCCACAGGCTGCCAGTGGCTGTTACGTAGGTGGGACGCAAGCGTCCCACCTAGCCCATAGAGGTTAACTTAGTAGAAACCCAGCTCCACATGTTAGTTTAGTAGAATCCCAGCCTCGGGCCCTTAGACTTTAGTAGGATACAATACTAATTTCTTTAGTAGACAGGCGCTGCAGATAATACTGCCATCGTCGTGGAGACAGAGGCAAAGGACATGTATGTGTATGTAGCCCATGTATCTGATGCTGTCTAGCCATAAATATTATGGCATGTCATACTCTTTTTGGCCAGACAGAATCAGATACATGGGCTACATATAGTAAGACAGAGGGGCGCTGTTTCGCTCGCTCGGATGCTTTCTCCTGGTGAGATAGTTTCAGCCATTTGAAACTTAGGAAAAGTTGGCGGGTGCACAGTGCACTGTTTGGATGCTGGGATTATTTTTGGATGAACATGCAAAGGTTATCTACTTTTTGAAGTGAAAACTAAATGACTGGTTGTGTTCATGGTACATTAAAAAGTAACACGTTTTTTACAGTTAAATTACATGTCTTTACTATAAATCCATTAGAATGGCTTCTTCCTGGGCCCTCCAAATCACTGAGCCCACCCCTGCCATTGTGATTGGTTCCTGAGCCCACCGCTGCCATTGTGATTGGTTCCTGAGCCCACCCCTGTCGTTGTGATTGGTTCCTGAGCCCACCCCTGCCGATGTGATTGGTTCCTGAGCCCACCCCTGCCGTTGTGATTGGTTCCTGAGCCCACCCCTGCTGATGTGATTGGTTCCTGAGCCCATAGGATGTCATTTTGAAATGTATAAAATCCTCATTGTTTTTTCTCTAAAACCGTGATTAAGGCTGAACTGCGTTGGTTTTACTTTTAACACAAAGAAGCTTTTTATCAGCTTCCACTGTCCCACTCAAATAAATGCTATTAACAATACCTATGGCTGTAGGGGTGTCCCCAGGTGTTTTTTCTGCATTGCAGGTGTGATTGAATTACATGATCCCAAACATTAGGTACCTTCCTGCAATGGTAACTATGGATTTAGTACACAATGCCAACGGTCAAGTCAGGACAGGTCATTAAAAACAAAAGTGATATTTAATTTAGCAGACTGACTCCTCTTCTGTAGTGTGAGGTATCTCTGGTCCTGATCAGAGAAATAATGGGTGTATAGTTGTAATAACCTCTAGACAGTCACCTGCCAGACCAATGTGGGGCAAACTGTTGACTGTTATTGGTAGAAAGATGGCAGCACTGTCTCTTGGACTGGTGATGTCACAGCTGGTTGTCAGAGGTAAGTCTCCTACCAAAGATCTAGATCACGATATGAATAGAATTCAACACAACACAAAGATCTAGATCACAATATGAATAGAATTCATCAGAGGTAAGTCTCCTAACAAAGATCTAGATCCCGATATGAATAGAATTCAACACAATTGGTAATACCTGGTATTACCTGGTGACTTCTCAATTACAGAAGTGTATAATTACTATGTAAAATGTGTAAATATTAAGCAATAACCTTTTCAACATAAATTACAAAAGTGTATAATTACTATGTAAAATGTGTAAATATTAAGTAATAACCTTTTTCACCAAGACATTTCTGATTAAATGCCAAGTATACTTTAGTATGTCTCAAGTGAGCACTGGTTATAGGTCTGTATGTGGCTCTAACCCTAGGCAGTGCGGTTAAAGTCCTGTCTCAGCCGGGGAACACAGTACAGTTTCCATGTTACTACAGCTATGAAGACCACCAGGACATCCCACAGCTGTCTGTCCAGTGGAGAGGCCCAGGCAACACACTCCTCTGTCACTACATCAAACACAAGGTGTGGACTGCTGTGTGTACGTTTTATCTTTACGTTTTACCCTGTAAGCCAGAGTGCCAAAGACAAAACGTCAATTTTTCTTGTGAAAACCTTATGGACAATACCGTTTTGATAGAGCATGGTGTTTGCAACGCCAAAGGTCGTGAGTTCGATTCCCGCTGGGACCACCCTTTCGAGAAAAAGACATGTATGCATGCATGACTGTAAATTGCTCTGGATAAAAACGGCTGCTAAATTTCATATATTGTTATATTATATGTTATGTTAAGGCCTTCCAGAACTGCACCCAGGGCTACTCACTGGACTACATGCCGAGGAAGATCACTCTGAGCATCACAGAGGTCAGAACGCAAGACTTCGGATCTCACGTCTGTTCCGTTAGCAAGAGACACGAGTTCACGGACTTTAGCATCGAGCTAGTCGTGAAGACAGGTGAGTTGGTTTGTCTATATTGTCTGACTTTAGCATCGAGCTAGTCGTGAAGACAGGTGAGTTGGTTTGTCTATATTGTCTGACTTTAGCATCGAGCTAGTCGTGAAGACAGGTGAGTTGGTTTGTCTATATTGTCTGACTTTAGCGTCGAGCTAGCCGTGAAGACAGGTGAGTTGGTTTGTCTATATTGTCTGACTTTAGCATCGAGCTAGTCGTGAAGACAGGTGAGTTGGTTTGTCTATATTGTCTGACTTTAGCGTCGAGCTAGTCGTGAAGACAGGTGAGTTGGTTTGTCTATATTGTCTGACTTTAGCGTCGAGCTAGCCGTGAAGACAGGTGAGTTGGTTTGTCTATATTGTCTGACTTTAGCGTCGAGCTAGTCGTGAAGACAGGTGAGTTGGTTTGTCTATATTGTCTGACTTTAGCATCGAGCTAGTCGTGAAGACAGGTGAGTTGGTTTGTCTATATTGTCTGACTTTAGCATCGAGCTAGTCGTGAAGACAGGTGAGTTGGTTTGTCTATATTGTCTGACTTTAGCGTCGAGCTAGTCGTGAAGACAGGTGAGTTGGTTTGTCTATATTGTCTGACTTTAGCGTCGAGCTAGTCGTGAAGACAGGTGAGTTGGTTTGTCTATATTGTCTGACTTTAGCATCGAGCTAGTCGTGAAGACAGGTGAGTTGGTTTGTCTATATTGTCTGACTTTAGCATCGAGCTAGTCGTGAAGACAGGTGAGTTGGTTTGTCTATATTGTCTGACTTTAGCATCGAGCTAGTCGTGAAGACAGGTGAGTTGGTTTGTCTATATTGTCTGACTTTAGCATCGAGCTAGTCGTGAAGACAGGTGAGTTGGTTTGTCTATATTGTCTGACTTTAGCATCGAGCTAATCATTTTGACAGGTGAGTTGGTTTGTTTATATTGTCTGACTTTGTTTATGTGTTTGTGTGTATTTGCATCTTCTCATGGGGAGTTTGGTATTTTTCTGTCTTTAGATCCCATCACTTCCTTACCGACGAACAGGTGGGCTCAGTCAGGTAAATTCACAGAATGTGAATACAGTAGTTCAAGTGCAGGGATGGGCAACTGTGTGGAATGCCTTTTGAAGGCCCTCGGATTAATAACACAAATATTATAGTAATAAAAATATATATTTATTTTTAAACTCAGTCGGGGTCTCAACTTCCTGTTGCTAGGTAGAATAGTAGAATACACAAGGTGCGATTTCGAAATGTGGTTGTCCATCAGCAGTTTTTCTCTTGTTGTCAGTCACTGAGTCATGTCAGATTGCTAACTTAGTCTAACGACCACCTATCTAAATTTAGGAATCATGATGGAATTACCAGCCAGGGGGCCCCATTGACTTTGTTATTCAGTCTCACTCAGATATTATATTAAAAACTACAAACATTTCTCTCCACTCTATGGCAAAATGTGTAGAATTACACGAAATGAACTCTAAAATATAAAGAAATGTCTCTCTAATGTCAAGAGGGGGGCTGCTAAAATGTTTTACTGACAATGTGGTAGTGGTGGGGTTATGCACATGTAGGTATCAGACCCGCGAGCCACTCACGTTGAGTTCAGATTCTTTGTGACCCGCCACCCCATCAAAGTTGCCCATCCCTGTTCTAATGAATGAAATCCAAAGAAATTCTACAATTTACTTTTCAATTTTTTAAAAAAACCTTGAAATAAGAGACAAAATATCACATTTTCCCCTTGAATTTCCATGTTCAATTGATATCCTACATGATTGGAATTGTAGCAGAAGAGAGTGACCTTGTCCTTTATAATAATAACAATAATAATAATATTCTACTGTGTATGACAGTTCATGTCTGTAATTGTTTCCCTCCTAGGTCTTCCTGAGGGACATCTTGTTGTCCTCGTCTGCTCTGTGTTGGTCAGCACCTGGGGATGAATAGCACAAATACTGTGAAAATAAAGAACAGATTGAGATTCCATTTTTTTATATATAAATATTGTAATTAGAAATAATAAAGAATATAAGCTTCATAAACGTTGTACTCTGAAACATTAACTCTGTTCATTGTGTGTGTGTCTGTGTGTAACAGTTTCAGCTAACCAGTGTGGTGCTGTATGCAGAGTTCATGACAGCTCAGAACATTCCACACAGCCTTAGACCGCAGGCTTAGGAGCAATGTCAGCATGTTACTGAGTACTGACATGAATAGGACCCTGGTCAAAACTAGTGCACTATATAGGGAATAGGGCTCTGGTCTATAGTAGTGCACTATATAGGGCTCTGGTCTATAGTAGTACCACTATATAGGGAATAGGGCTCTGGTCTATAGTAGTACCACTATATAGGGAATAGGGCTCTGGTCTATAGTAGTACCACTATATAGGGAATAGGGCTCTGGTCTATAGTAGTACTACTATATAGGGAATAGGGCTCTGGTCTATAGTAGTACCACTATATAGGGAATAGGGCTCTGGTCTATAGTAGTACCACTATATAGGGAATAGGGCTCTGGTCTATAGTAGTACCACTATATAGGGAATAGGGCTCTGGTCTATAGTAGTACCACTATATAGGGAATAGGGCTCTGATCTATAGTAGTACACTATATAGGGAATAGGGTGCCATTTGAGATGCACACATGTATTTATATTAATTTGATTTACTAGTTAGAATTGAGATGCAGTGATGCTTTGTCTGCCTGCCTGCTTGTCTTTCTATATCTGTTTGTCTGTAATCCTCCACTGACTCATTTGATTATTGAATTACCTCACTCTGTAGCTCAGCCTAGGCTTCAGTGTCCTTTACTACAATGATATTGTCCTTTACTACAATGATATTGTCCTTTACTACAATGACATAGTCCTTTACTACGATGATATAGTCCTTTACTACAATGATATAGTCCTTTACTACAATGATATAGTCCTTTAACTGCAATGATATAGTCCTTTAACTGCAATGATATAGTCCTTTCACTACAATGATATAGTCCTTTACTACGATGATATAGTCCTTTAACTGCAATGATATAGTCCTTTACTACAATGATATAGTCCTTTAACTGCAATGATATAGTCCTTTCACTACAATGATATAGTCCTTTCACTACGATGATATAGTCCTTTACTACGATGATATAGTCCTTTACTACGATGATATTGTCCTTTAACTGCAATGATATAGTCCTTTACTACAATGATATAGTCCTTTAACTGCAATGATATAGTCCTTTCACTACAATGATATTGTCCTTTACTACGATGATATAGTCCTTTACTACGATGATATAGTCCTTTACTACGATGATATAGTTCTTTCACTACAATGATATAGTCCTTTACTACGATGATATAGTCCTTTAACTGCAATGATATAGTCCTTTACTACAATGATATAGTCCTTTAACTGCAATGATATAGTCCTTTCACTACAATGATATAGTCCTTTACTACGATGATATTGTCCTTTAACTGCAATGATATAGTCCTTTACTACGATGATATAGTTCTTTCACTACAATGATATCGTCCTTTACTACGATGATATAGTCCTTTACTACAATGATATATACAGTTCTTTCACTACAATGATATAGTCCTTTACTACAATGATATAGTTCTTTCACTACAATGTTATAGTCCTTTCACTACAATGATATAGTCCTTTCACTACAATGATATAGTCCTTTCACTACGATGATATCGTCCTTTAACTAAGGAACTGCTCACACATGGTTCCTTGGAAGGCTGGAACAGCACAGGACAGGACGTTACTAAGCTATTAGTGTTTAATGAGAGCGTGGGTGCTGGGCTACTGACTGCATACTGTACATGGCTGGTATGTGTTATGTAGTATGTGACATGACTGCTATACACTAAATCAAATCACATTGTATTCCTCTCGAGCTTGGTGAACAACAGGTCTAGACTAACAGTTAAATTGCTAGTGTTTTGTCATGTGCCTTTTACTGAGGATTGGCTTCCATCTGGCCAGTCTACTATAAAGGCCTGATTGGTGGAGTGCTGCGGAGATGGTTGTCCTTCTGGAAGGTTCTCCCATCTCCACAGAGGAACTCTGGAGCTCTGTCAGAGTGACCGTCGGGTTCTTGGCCCTTCTCTCCCAATTGCTCAGTTTGGCCGGGCAGCCAGCTCTAGGGAGAGTCTTGGTGGTTCCAACTTCTTCCATTTAAGAATGATGGAGGCCACTGTGTTCTTGGGGACCTTCAATGCTGCAGAATCTTTGTTGGTACCCTTCCCCAGATCTGTGCCTCGATACAATCCTGTTTCAGAGCTCTACGGACAATTCCTTCGACCTGATGGCTTGGTTTTTGCTCTGACATGCACTGTCAACTGTGGGACCTTATATAGACAGGTGTGTGCTTTCTAAATCATGTTCAATCAGTTAAATTTACCACAAGTGGAGTCCAATCAAGTTGTAGAAACATCTCAAGGATGATCAATGGAAACAGGATGCACCTGAGCTCAATTTCGAATCTCATAGCAAAGGTTCTGAATACTTATGTAAATAACGTATTTTATTTTTTTAAATTTGTCTTTAGGACTTTTTTTGGCTCACATGTGGCTAAATGGTAACATTATGTAAGGCTTTATGTAATCTGTCCCAGAGCTCAGCAACAGCACAGTGATTGATATCCTCTTCCTGGAGCTTAGCAGAATTGCTGCCATCAGCTTCACATGGCCCTGGTTGTCTGTAGTACCATGTCTCACCACTAAGGGGCAGCACCATCCTTAACCCTGAGCCAAACTAATGGTGTGTCTAACCTACAGTATTTCTATGGGGTGTCTAACCTACAGTATGTCACAGTAACCTGGGTGAGTGCATAAAAGCCTGACTATCTGTAGTCACATGACATTCAACGATGGTCCTATAGAATAGTGGCCACACAGTGTTCTGGTTGTCTGATTGGGTGAAAAATCAATTTTTTTATTTGTCACTTGCTTTCGTAAATCACTGGTGTAGACTGACAGTGAAATGCTTATTGTCCTTTTCCAACAACACAGATAAACACAAATATATAGAAATAGTGACACGAGGAATAACATGGCTATATACAGGAAGTACCAGTACTGAGTCTGTGCAGGGGTATGAGGTAATAACATGGCTATATACAGGAAGTACCAGTACTGAGTCTGTGCAGGGGTATGAGGTAATAACATGGCTATATACAGGAAGTACCAGTACTGAGTCAATGTGCAGGGGTATGAGGTAATAACATGGCTATATACAGGAAGTACCAGTACTGAGTCTGTGCAGGGGTATGAGGTAATAACATGGCTATATACAGGAAGTACCAGTACTAGGTCTGTGCAGGGGTATGAGGTAATAATATGGCTATATACAGGGAGTACCAGTACTGAGTCTGTGCAGGGGTATGAGGTAATAACATGGCTATATACAGGGAGTACCAGTACTGAGTCGTTGTTCAGGGATACGAGGTAATAACATGGCTATATACAGGGAGTACCAGTACTGAGTCTGTGCAGGGGTATGACGTAATAACATGGCTATATACAGGAAGTACCAGTACTGAGTCTGTGCAGGGGTATGAGGTAATAACATGGCTATATACAGGGAGTACCAGTACTGAGTCAATGTGCAGGGGTATGACGTAATAACATGGCTATATACAGGGAGTACCAGTACTGAGTCTGTGCAGGGGTATGAGGTAATAACATGGCTATATACAGGGAGTACCAGTACTGAGTCAGAGTACCAGTACTGAGTCGTTGTTCAGGGGTACGAGGTAATAACATGGCTATATACAGGGAGTACCAGTACTGAGTCTGTGCAGGGGTATGAGGTAATAACATGGCTATATACAGGGAGTACCAGTACTGAGTCAATGTGCTGGGGTATGAGGTAATAACATGGCTATATACAGGGAGTACCAGTACTGAGTCAATGTGCAGGGGTATGAGGTAATAACATGGCTATATACAGGGAGTACCAGTACTGAGTCAATGTGCTGGGGTATGAGGTAATAACATGGCTATATACAGGGAGTACCAGTACTGAGTCAATGTGCAGGGGTATGAGGTAATAACATGGCTATATACAGGGAGTACCAGTACTGAGTCGATGTGCAGGGGTACGAGGTAATAACATGGCTATATACAGGAATTAAAGAATTACAGCAAGTTGCAAAGCTGCCTCCACATTTCCATTACCAAAAACAATTTAGTACAATCAACGTAAGCTAAATATGATGTGGCTGTCCATGGTTCGTGTGTGTGTGTGTGCACGTTTGTGCATGTAGAAAAAACTTTGAAATACCAATGCCATCGTCTCTCATGTTGAAGAAACAGTCTGTGATTCTGTCATACAGTACAGGTTTTTATTTATATTTTGTTGATGTCCTAGGCTACCTGGCTAAAATGCTTGCTCACTAGCCTAATTTCCTTTCATGAGCAACGTTAACTAATTAGCATTATCAATTAGCATTAGCCTTCTACATCTAGCTACATATTGAAATTCCATCCTCTCAGTCCAGGGGCACAATGTATTTTATGGTTCAAATCAAAGTTTATTTGTCACGTGCGCCGAATACAACAGGTGTAGAACTTACAGTGAAATGCTTATTTACAGGCTCTAACCAATAGTGCAAAAAAGGTATTAGGTGAACAATAGGTAGGTAAAGAAATAAAACAACAGTAAAAAGACAGGCTATAAAAGTAGCGAGGATACAGAAGTAGCGAGGCTACATACAGACACTGGTTAGTCAGGCTGATTGAGGTAGTATATACATGTAGATATGGCTAAAGTGACTATGCATATATGATGAACAGAGAGTAGCAGTAGCGTAAAAGAGGGGTTGGCGGGTGGTGGGACACAATGCAGATAGCCCGGTTAGCCAATGTGCAGGAGCACTGGTTGGTCGGCCCAATTGAGGTCGTATGTACATGAATGTATAGTTAAAGTGACTATGCATATATGATAAACAGAGAGTAGCAGCAGCATAAAAAGAGGGGTTGGGGGGGCACACAAGGCAAGTAGTCCGGGAAGCCATTTGATTACCTGTTCAGTCTTATGGCTTGGGGGTAAAAACTGTTGAGAAGCCTTTTTGTCCTCGACTTGGTACTCCGGGACCGCTTGCCATGCGGTAGTAGAGAGAACAGTCTATGACTGGGGTGGCTGGGGTCTTCGACAATTTTTAGGGCCTTCCTCTGACACCGCCTGGTGTAGAGGTCCTGGATGGCAGGCAGCTTACCCCCAGTGATGTACTGGGCCGTACGCACTACCCTCTGTAGTGCCTTGCGGTCAGAGGCCAAGCAATTGCCGTACCAGGCAGTGATGCAACCAGTCAGGATGCTCTCGATGTTGCAGCTGTAGACCTTTTCAGGATCTCAGGAGGGGGAATAGGCTTTGTCGTGCCCTCTTCACGACTGTCTTGGTGTGTTTGGACCATTCTAGTTTGTTGTTGATGTGGACACTGAGGAACTTGAAGCTCTCAACCTGCCACACTACAGCCCCGTTGATGAGAATTGGGGGTGTGCTCGGTCCTCCTTTTCCTGTAATCCACAATCATCTCCTTAGTCTTGGTTACGTTGAGGGATAGGTTGTTATTCTGGCACCACCCGGCTAGGTCTCTGACCTCCCTATAGGCTGTCTCGTCATTGTCAGTGATCAGGCCTACCACTGTTGTGTCGTTTGCAAACTTAATGATGGTGTTGGAGTCGTGTCTGGCCATGCAGTTGTGGGTGAACAGGGAGTACAGGAGGGGACTGAGCACGCACCCCTGGGGAGCTCCAGTGTTGAGGATCAGCGTGGCAGATGTCTTGCTACCTACCCTCACCACCTGGGGGTGGCCCGTCAGGAAGTCCAGGATCCAGTTGTAGTGGAGGTGTTTAGTCCCAGGATCCTTAGCTTAGTGATGAGCTTTGAGGGTACTATGGTGTTGAACGCTGAGCTGTAGTCAATGAATATCATTCTCACATAAGTGTTCCTTTTGTCCAGGTGGGAAAGGGCAGTGTGGAGTGCAATAGAGATTGCATCATCTGTGGATCTGTTTGAGCGGTATGCAAATTGGAGTGGATCTAGGGTTTCTGGGATAATGGTGTTGATGTGAGCCATTACCAACCTTTCAAAGCACTTCATGGCTACGGATGTGAGTGCTATGGGTCTGAAGTCATTTAGGCAGGTTGCCTTTGTGTTCTTGGGCACATGGGCTATGGTGGTCTGCTTGAAACATGTTGGTATTACAGACTCAATCAGGGACATGTTGAAAATGTCAGTGAAGACACCTGCCAGTTGGTCAGCACATGCCCAGAGCACATGTGCTGGTAATCCATCTGGCCCCGCAGCCTTGTGTATGTTGACCTGTTTAAAGGTCTTACTCACGTCGGCTACGGAGAGCGTGATCACACAGTCATCCGGAACAGCTGATGCTCTCATGCATGCCTCAGTGTTGCTTGCCTCGAAGCGAGCATAGAAGTCATTTAGCTTGTCTGGTAGGCTCGTGTCACTGGGCGGCTGTGCTTCCCTTTGCAGTCTGAAATAGTCCTGCCACATAAGATGAGCGTCGGAGCCGGTGTAGTGTGATTCAATCTTTGCCCTGTATTGACGCTTTGCCTGTTTGATGGTTCGTCGCAGGGCATAGCAGGATTTCTTGTAAGCTTCCAGGTTAGAGTCACACACCTTGAAAGCGGCAGCTCTACCCTTTAGCTCAGTGCGAATGTTGCCTGTAATCCATGTTTGGATCTGAATTGCCGTTGTAATCATTGTCCAGTACGGAGAATTAAGTTAAACCACAAGTCCAAATCCCTAGCTCCATCCATGGATAATTTAGGAAAGCAGCAGTTTTAGCTAGCTAGCTAGCCAAAGGAGGACAACAACACAACAAGATGCAACAATTTAAGTTGTTTCTGTCGATGACGTATTTCTCTGTGATAAAAGTGAAGCCAAATCCAAAATGGCTTCCTTTGATACTTTTTTTTGTTGGTGCGTCAGGACCATTCACAGTTGAGCTCACTCAGTTTAGCTCAACAATGATTGGCTATTATTTTATATTTTCTTTTTTAATCAAGGCAGGCCAAATGCTCGCTGGCATCCCTTGCACCCAATCTAAGGCCGGCAGCAATGTCATACTCTTTATGACCACACCGCATCAGATAGATGCAGTGGTGAACCATCATTCATTGTTTTGAGCCCCACATTTTTTTGCAAAAAATAAATATACAAATAATATTAAATGTTTAACTTTTTTGGGGCTTGCCTGTTTTGCATGTTATTATGCCATTAATACGTGTCAGATGTCAGTTTGCAAACAATGTAAAAATATATATATATATATGTCATTCAGTTATTAAAGCTGCATACAAACATGGTCTTTTTTTGTTTTCTTGAGTAAGGCAGGTGTTTCAGCCTAGTTCAGTGCTTTCTGTGGTGGTGGTGGGGCAAGCCTACTGGCAAATCCTTTTTAATCCTTGTCATATGAAGATAAATAATTAAGAGAAATTATAGATAAAAAGGTATCGGTGCTCATCGGCCACTCGACATAAACATTACAGAACAAGTTGAAAATCGCAAATTCAACAACACGTGGTTTGGCGGTCACAAGGTGAGTCCAAACATGTCTTGTATGGTGCTGCATAAATTATGTAATATGCCAGGGAGATATGTATACTGTAGCTAAGAAAGTAATACTAAGTGTATGTTGTGTAGTAAGATGTTTTCTAGCCCATGTGCCTCGCCCTAATAATTTTGTCTATTTACCCCTCTTAACGTCGCCTACTGTTCTGACTTGGTGGTGCACATGTAGCCTATAACCTGTTTAAGAGAAATGTAATCATTGAATATTGTAAGAGCTTTGTCTGCATATATGCCCCCTTTATTTATCCTACGGTTCTGACTTGGTTTACAGGGAGAACACTGTAAGAACGGCTAATGTTCTGAATTCTGTTGCTAAACAAATAGTTATATTGACTACGTTCGTCCTCGCACTCATTAATGTCTTAATCTAAATTACAGATTGCCTCTTATCCGCTTGTCGTCCCCTTATGCCATAGTTTGTACATCTCAATTGTCATTAGAAACCACATTTGTTTAAGCAAGTCAGCCATATCAGCTATGTTTTTTTAAAGGCAGTAAATGAGGCTGAATGAACTGTTTCTCTGCCAGACAAGTCTCCACTGATAGCCAGGTGTAGCAGTGGTAAGATGTTGGGACAGATTTATGTAGGCCGTTTGTGGGCACTGTTTGTCACCGTTATAGTGCAATTAATGTATTGTTTAGTGTTGTGTAGTGGCTTTGCTGGCATGCATCCCACTTTAGTTTTTTGTTTGTTTGTTGCCCCATCAAGATTTACATGCTAAAATCACCACAGGATGGATGGCCTACATATAAGGAGACAGATGGGGGCCGTTTTGTTCGCTCGGATGCTTTCTCAGGTGAGATACAGTACATTCAGCCTTGAACGAATTGAAGGAAAATCACAACACATGAGAGATGAAAGATACATAATTGTATGTTTTTCTCTTTTCTTTGTATTTTTTTTTTGGGGGGGGGGGGGGGGAGCGGGAGCCTGGCTACCCTTGGCAGTCGTAGCAGAGAAAACTGTCTATGGCTTGGATGGCTGGAGTCTGACAATGTTTTGGGCCTTCCTCTGACACCACCAAGCGTGTTTCGCTTGCGTCTGCAGAAACAGCTGGTCGTCACTAGTTACCACAGCCACAAAGCATAAACCCCACCTATTTTTTTATATATATTTTTTTTTACAATCTCTTCTTAAAATGTGATTTTAAACTTAGCCCTAACCTTAAGTAAACTGCTAACCTTATGCCTAACACTAACCGTAAAACTAAGACCAAAAGCACAATTTTCTAGATTTTTTTTACGATAAGAGACTATTTTGACTTTGTGGCTGTGGTAACTAGTGGAAACCGGAAACCGCTCGAGCTTGTTGAGCTGCGCTCCAATGAGATAATGTCAGCAGCGCGAGCACCGGTTCCCCGAGGACGTCTGGAGGGGGCTGCCAAAACGAGTTGTGAATAGAAACAGATTTTATGTAATCGACAGAAGGGAGCATGGAAATAGGTTATGGAGGGTCTGTGCGATCCACGTGACTGATCCATGTGTGCTGTGTTCCGCCGAACTTCCGCATACTTTGGAGGCTTTCTGGTGGCCACCCGTTTTTAGCTTGGGTCCCTCCTATAAATAGATAACGTTCTCCGTTGTTAGATCACTTAGACACGAGCATATGGGGTGTTGAATAATTCATGACTTGTATAGCCTTTATCATAGCCTATATACATTTGATATATGTGTTATCTGTTTTGGGTCTGCTCTTTTGTACATTGTTGTAGAAATATATTTAGGTCTACTTGGAATTGGTTTTCTTTCACATTTGTTTCAGAACAGTTTTTTTTGTGGCAAAACGTCCTGTTCTTTTCTGTATAACAGTCTTATATAACATGATTATTACAGACATAATTCTGCTCTGTAAAAGAGGCCTTGGTCTCAGTACGACTCCCTGATTAAAATAAAGGTTCAATAACATGACTGATGACAGTTTAAACTTTAAAGAACAAATGCCAATTGAATGAAATTCTTCCCGTTCTGCACGACAACACTTGCCAGTTGTGTTGAGTGTCTGGAATGGATGGACCTAATGGAACTAACCTGCTGGAGGGACAGGTATTTGTGTTGCCGGGGAAACAGTCACTTAGCGCCCAACTGGCTGTCATATGCCTCAACTGGAGGACAACCATGGGAGAGCATGTTCAGACATGAACACTGTAGTACTACACACAGGGTTAACACACTACACACAGGGTTAACACGCTACACACAGGGTTAACACGCTACACACAGGGTTAACACGCTACACACAGGGTTAACACGCTACACACAGGGTTAACACACTACACACAGGGTTAACACGCTACACACAGGGTAAACACGCTACACACAGGGTTAACACACTACACACAGGGTTAACACACTACACACAGGGTTAACACGCTACACACAGGGTTAACACACTACACACAGGGTTAACACGCTATACACAGGGTTAACACACTACACACAGGGTTAACACGCTACACACAGGGTTAACACACTACACACTACACACAGGGTTAACACGCTACACACAGGGTTAACACACTACACACAGGGTTAACACGCTACACACAGGGTTAACACGCTACACACAGGGTTAACACGCTACACACAGGGTTAACACGCTACACACAGGGTTAACACACTACACACAGGGTTAACACACTACACACAGGGTTAACACGCTACACACAGGGTTAACACGCTACACACAGGGTAAACACACTACACACAGGGTTTACACACACGCTACACACAGGGTTAACACGCTACACACAGGGTTAACACACTACACACTACACACAGGGTTAACACGCTACACACAGGGTTAACACACTACACACAGGGTTAGCACGCTACACACAGGGTTAACACGCTACACACAGGGTTAACACGCTACACACAGGGTTAACACGCTACACACAGGGTTAACACACTACACACAGGGTTAACACACTACACACAGGGTTAACACGCTACACACAGGGTTAACACGCTACACACAGGGTAAACACACTACACACAGGGTTTACACACACGCTACACACAGGGTTAACACGCTACACACAGGGTTAACACACTACACACAGGGTTTACACACTACACACAGGGTTAACACACTACACACAGGGTTAACACACTACACACAGGGTTTACACACTACACGCAGGGTTTACACACTACACACAGGGTTAACACACTACACACAGGGTTAACACACTACACACAGGGTTTACACACTACACACAGGGTTAGCACGCTACACACAGGGTTAACACACTACACACAGGGTTTACACGCTACACACAGGGTTAACACACTACACACAGGGTTAACACGCTACACACAGGGTTAACACGCTACACACAGGGTTAACACGCTACACACAGGGTTAACACGCTACACACAGGGTTAACACGCTACACACAGGGTTAACACGCTACACACAGGGTTAACACGCTACACACAGGGTTAACACACTACACACAGGGTTAAGACGCTACACACAGGGTAAACACGCTACACACAGGGTTAACACGCTACACACAGGGTTAACACACTACACACAGGGTTAACACGCTATAGACAGGGTTAACACACTACACACAGGGTTAACACGCTACACACAGGGTTAACACACTACACACTACACACAGGGTTAACACGCTACACACAGGGTTAACACACTACACACAGGGTTAACACGCTACACACAGGGTTAACACGCTACACACAGGGTTAACACGCTACACACAGGGTTAACACGCTACACACAGGGTTAACACGCTACACACAGGGTTAACACACTACACACAGGGTTAACACCCTACACACAGGGTTTACACGCTACACACAGGGTTTACACGCTACACACAGGGTTAACACGCTACACACAGGGTTTACACGCTACACACAGGGTTAACACACTACACACAGGGTTAACACGCTACACACAGGGTTAACACACTACACACAGGGTTAACACGCTATAGACAGGGTTAACACACTACACACAGGGTTAACACGCTACACACAGGGTTAACACACTACACACTACACACAGGGTTAACACGCTACACACAGGGTTAACACACTACACACAGGGTTAACACGCTACACACAGGGTTAACACGCTACACACAGGGTTAACACGCTACACACAGGGTTAACACACTACACACAGGGTTAACACGCTACACACAGGGTTTACACGCTACACACAGGGTTAACACACTACACACAGGGTTAACACGCTACACACAGGGTTAACACACTACACACAGGGTTAACACGCTATAGACAGGGTTAACACACTACACACAGGGTTAACACGCTACACACAGGGTTAACACACTACACACTACACACAGGGTTAACACGCTACACACAGGGTTAACACACTACACACAGGGTTAACACGCTACACACAGGGTTAACACGCTACACACAGGGTTAACACGCTACACACAGGGTTAACACGCTACACACAGGGTTAACACGCTACACACAGGGTTAACACACTACACACAGGGTTAACACCCTACACACAGGGTTTACACGCTACACACAGGGTTTACACGCTACACACAGGGTTAACACGCTACACACAGGGTTTACACGCTACACACAGGGTTAACACACTACACACAGGGTTAACACGCTTCACACAGGGTTAACACGCTACACACAGGGTTAACACGCTACACACAGGGTTAACACGCTACACACAGGGTTTACACACTACACACAGGGTTAACACACTACACACAGGGTTAACACACTACACACAGGGTTAACACACTACACACAGGGTTTACACACTACACACAGGGTTTACACACTACACACAGGGTTTACACACTACACACAGGGTTAACACACTACACACAGGGTTAACACACTACACACAGGGTTAACACACTACACACAGGGTTAACACGCTACACACAGGGTTAACACGCTACACACAGGGTTAACACTCTTTTCATCAGTGTTTGTCTAATTTGAGCTCAGTCTTCTGGTTATTCCTATCAGGGAACTGACAGACTGTCACTAACCAGGACCTGCCTTCAGGCTACAGCTAGGAGTCATCTCACTCACTCACTCACTCACTCACTCACTCACTCACTCACTCACTCACTCACTCACTCACTCACTCACTCACTCACTCACTCACTCACTCACTCACTCACTCACTCACTCACTCACTCACTCACTCACTCACTCACTCACTCACTCACTCACTCACTCACTCACTCACTCACTCACTCACTCACTCACTCACTCACTCACTCACTCACTCACTCACTCACTCACTCACTCACTCACTCACTCACTCACTCACTCACTCACTCACTCACTCACTCACTCACTCACTCACTCACTCACTCACTCACTCACTCACTCACTCACTCACTCACTCACTCACTCACTCACTCACTCACTCACTCACTCACTCACTCACTCACTCACTCACTCACTCACTCACTCACTCACTCACTCACTCACTCACTCACTCACTCACTCACTCACTCACTCACTCACTCACTCACTCACTCACTCACTCACTCACTCACTCACTCACTCACTCACTCACTCACTCACTCACTCACTCACTCACTCACTCACTCACTCACTCACTCACTCACTCACTCACTCACTCACTCACTCACTCACTCACTCACTCACTCACTCACTCACTCACTCACTCACTCACTCACTCACTCACTCACACACACACACACACACACACACACACACACACACACACACACACACACACACACACAGAGAGAGAATGAATGTACTCCTGAAGGAGGGCTTTATGAAGAGTTGTCTGCCTCATTATGTGCTGTGAGGACCATAGGAAAGGAAGACATTTTTGTCAGAAGGGCAGAACGTTGATAAGAGGTGAGTATGAGCGTGTTTTCTTCAGAGGACTCCAAGTTCATCAGATCATTGTTGTAGATTGAATTGTGAGGCCAAAGGTTTCTATTCCAGACTTACCTTTCCAACGTTTCATGTGACCACACTATAAAGATACTGGCATCTTTCATCAGTGTTCTGTGGTGTTTCAGGATACATTCTATATGGAATGCTGTCACTGGCATCTTTCATCAGTGTTCTGTGGTGTTTCAGGATACATTCTATATGGAATGCTGTCACTGGCATCTTTCATCAGTGTTCTGTGGTGTTTCAGGATACATTCTATATGGAATGCTGTCACTGGCATCTTTCATCAGTGTTCTGTGGTGTTTCAGACCACATTCTATATGGAATGCTGTCACTGGCATCTTTCATCAGTGTTCTGTGGTGTTTCAGACCACATTCTATATGGAATGCTGTCACTGGCATCTTTCATCAGTGTTCTGTGGTGTTTCAGGATACATTCTATTTGGAATGCTGTCACTGGCATCTTTCAACAGTGTTCTGTGGTGTTTCAGACCACATTCTATATGGAATGCTGTCACTGGCATCTTTCATCAGTGTTCTGTGGTGTTTCAGACCACATTCTATATGGAATGCTGTCACTGGCATCTTTCATCAGTGTTCTGTGGTGTTTCAGACTACATTCTATAAGGAATGCTGTCACTGGCATCTTTCATCAGTGTTCTGTGGTGTTTCAGGATACATTCTATATGGAATGCTGTCACTGGCATCTTTCAACAGTGTTCTGTGGTGTTTCAGACTACATTCTACATGGAATGCTGTCACTGGCATCTTTCATCAGTGTTCTGTGGTGTTTCAGACCACATTCTATATGGAATGCTGTCACACATGATTCTTGGAAAATGTAATCTTGTTATTACGTGACATGCCCCTGAATGTATTGGTTCGTTCACTGTCCCTCAGGCCAGGGTCAACACATGATGACAGATCAGCTGTCTGCAGATGGTGGGTGTAGAGTAGGCCCTGTTTATACATGTCACCAACAGTAGTATCTAGTCATAACCTACTGTGATGCCCCATAACATCTGACAGGAAAGCTTTCTAGAAGCTTCTCTGTGGTAGTAATGTGGGGCGTGCCAAATGGAACCCTGTTCCCTATATAGTGCACTACTTTTGATTAGAATCCATTGTGCACTATGTAGGGAATAGGGTGCACTTTTGGACACACCCTATATATAGGGATTATGGCTCTGGTCTATAGTAGTACCACTATATAGGGATTATGGCTCTGGTCTATAGTAGTACCACTATATAGGGAATATAGCTCTGGTCTATAGTAGTGCACTATATAGGGAATAGGGCTCTGGTCTATAGTAGTACCACTATATAAGGGAATAGGGCTCTGGTAGTACCACTATATAGGGATTATGGCTCTGGTCTATAGTAGTACCACTATATAGGGATTATGGCTCTGGTCTATAGTAGTACACTAAATAGGGAATATAGCTCTGGTCGATAGTAGTGCACTATATAGGGAATAGGGCTCTGGTCTATAGTAGTACCACTATATAAGGGAATAGGGCTCTGGTCTATAGTAGTACCACTATATAGGGATTATGGCTCTGGTCTATAGTAGTACCACTATATAGGGAATAGGGCTCTGGTCTATAGTAGTACCACTATATAGGGAATAGGGCTCTGGTCTAAAGTAGTACCACTGTATAGGGAATAGGTCTCTGGTCTATAGTAGTACTACTATATAAGGGAATAGGGCTCTGGTCTATAGTAGTACCACTATATAAGGGAATAGGGCTCTGGTCTATAGTAGTACCACTATATAGGGATTATGGCTCTGGTCTATAGTAGTACCACTATATAGGGAATAGGGCTCTGGTCTATAGTAGTACCACTATATAGGGAGTAGGGCTCTGGTCTAAAGTAGTACCACTATATAGGGAATAGGGCCCTGGTCTATAGTAGTACCACTATATAGGGAATAGGACTCTGGTCTATAGTAGTACCACTATATAGGGAATAGGGCTCTGGTCTAAAGTAGTACCACTGTATAGGGAATAGGGCTCTGGTCTATAGTAGTACTACTATATTGGGAATAGGGCTCTGGTCTATAGTAGTACCACTATATAGGGAATAGGGCTCTGGTCTATAGTAGTACCACTATATAGGGAATAGGGCTCTGGTCTATAGTAGTACCACTATATAGTGAATAGGGCTCTGGTCTATAGTAGTACCACTATATAGGGAATAGGGCTCTGGTCTATAGTAGTGCACCGCAACATGCAACAATTTCTAAGATTTTACAGAGTTACTGTTCATAAGGAAACCTGTCAATAGAAATACATTCTTTAGGCCATCATCTATGGATTTGACATGACTGGGCAGGGGCTCAGCCTTGGGTGGGCCAGGGAGGGCAGGGGCCTACCCACTTGGAAACCTGGCCCACCCACTGGGGAGCCAGGGCCCAGCCAATCAGAATAATCCCGCAAGGGATGAAACGGAGGTGGAGGTCCTGGGCTGGCGTGGTTACACATGGTCTGTTGTTGTGAGGCCAGTTGAACATACAGCCAAATTCTCTAAAACGACATTGGAGGCAGCTTATGGTAGAGACATTAACATTCAATTATTTGGCAACAGCTCTGGTGTACATTCCTGCAATCAGCATGCCAATTCAACACACACTCAAAACTTGTGTGACAAAACTGCACATTGTTGAGAGGTCTTTTATGGTCCCCAGCACAAGGTGCACCTGTGTAATGATCATGCTGTTTAATAAGCTTCTTGATATGTCACACCTGTCAGGTGAGTGGATTATCTTGGCAACGGAGAAATTCGAACTAACAGGGATGTCAACAATGTGCGCACAAAATAAGAAATATGCTTTTTGTGCGTTCAGAATATGTCTGGGATCTTTTATTTCAGCTTATGAAACATGGGACCAACACTTTACATGTTACGTTTATATTTCTGTTCAGTATAAACATTACCGTCAATGACCTGTTCTGTTAAGACTCCAACTCAATAGGAAGTAACGTCATGGTACAGAACATATATAAGTGTTTTGAATCATTTTATTTGACTGAAAAGACCCAAGCTATCCCCCTGGAACCGTAATCTATAACATCACTGGAAACTTCCTAGACTCATCCTCTTTCCCCTGTCAGGTCAAAACTAGTTTTCACTTAATACCTTCATAGGTCTTTTAGTTGTTTCCCAGAAAACCCTCCAAGAGCATGAAGCATTTTGGGCTCCGAAGTAGCGCAGCGGTCTTAAGCACTGCATCTCAGTGCTAGAGGCGTCACTACAGACCCTGGTTCGATCCCGGGCTGTTTTTACAATCGACCTTGATCAGGTCTTTATACACCCATAGGTGTATAAAGGTGAAATAAAAAGTAAATAAATAGGGCGGCGCACAATTGGCCCAGCATCATCCGGGTTAGGTTAGGGTTTGGCCGGGGTAGGCTGTCATTGTAAAATAAGAATTTGTTCTTAACTGACTTGCTTAGTTAAATGAATATGTATTTTTTTTAAACTCCCGCCTCACACTCCCCTCCCCTTATGCTTCTCTGCCTGTCTGCACCGTTGCTGTAACTTCAGAGTATGTAAGTGGAGTTGAGTGATCAGAAATCCCTCTCATGGCTCATGGAGTGGTGCTTGGAGCTCCACATCCTTTCCGACCGCTCCACTAAAACACCACTCCTCACTCACATGAAAACACATACTGCTGCTCCGAGTTCCCTCCATTTCATTACAATCACAATTTAACCAGCACCCATCTATTTTTTGTGAGTACTTGGACCGACCATTTGGTTTTGACGTATTGAAACCAAAACATATGATTTTTAATGAAAAGTATTTTCATAAACATTGTCGTGTCTTTGGCTATGCCGGATTAAGTGATATGACATGCTAACTTATAAAATGATTTCTCTGTAATTAATATTACCTGATTAAGCTAATCATGTAAATGTAATTAACTAGAAAGTCGGGGCACCACGGAAGAACGTTTACAGAGCTGTTATCTTCCGAATAAACTCTTAAAATACTTAGTAATATTTTACATCGATAGCACTCAATATTAACCCTTATCATATTTTCAGTCTCATAATGAAAGTTGTAAATTCTTGGTTATCTTCATGAACCCTGGCTAACAAGTTGAATCAGCAATACAAAATTGGTTTAATTACTTATTTACTAAATACCTAACTAATCACACAGAATTACAAATACACAGAATACAATGATGTCATACAGAAAACATCCCTGGTGGACGGAACCTGTATCATGGCTGGTTACACAAAGGAAAGGGGGTTGGGCTTGAATGAAAGAGCGGGAAGATTTAGGAACACAGAAACAGCAGCTATGCTATCGTAAATACATTATCTTATGCATTCTAAATTACCGCCCATTTGGAAAAGGAAAATGCAATAAATATTTACTCTGAGCTGCGCTTCGGTAGATTGGTCGTAGATGCTGGCCGGGTTGGCCAACAGATCTCCCTGTTTTCGGGAAGAATGTCAATGGTGGTCAATTGGATACGTGGTGGTATCTTCGTCTGGTTGTTAGACTGGATCCGTCGTCCGTCCTTTCCTAGCCCACATTAGCAGCGGCCGCTGCTAACTCAACGGCTAGGAAGTATCACTTCTGTAGTGAATAAGCTCAAAGTTCATACCATTCGCCACCAAAGCTCACGCCGAGGTTGGCTTAGTTCTGTTCTTGACATGTGTGTCCTTCTAACGTAGAGGCTGCCGACCTTACGTACTGGAACAACGTGGTTATCTTTTCGTCAAAGGCTTATATAGTGGAGAGGG
Organism: Salmo salar; assembly: GCF_965601325.2. NCBI lineage: Eukaryota > Metazoa > Chordata > Actinopteri > Salmoniformes > Salmonidae > Salmo > Salmo salar. The sequence continues at coordinate 53,977,137 of NC_138301.1, forward strand.
GGAGGGAGGTGTTTCATCGTTTATAACCCCTGTCTCTTCACAGGGTTGGGCCACTGATCAAGCAGGGCACTTTCCTTATGAAAACCCAATTCTCTCATTTGGAAGCTAAAATTACATTTAATCTGCTAACAAACAATTTCAATATCAAACATTTCAATTGCATAACAATTCCATGTGACTCTGATAACTAGAGGGCCTATACTTTCTCAGGTACAGTTTATGTCGTTCTGTCATCAATCATAATGTCTCAGATGACAACTGAAATGAAATCCATACTCATTACGTTATCAAGCATATTTCCAACTGGTTTTATTAACAAAATATGGTTCCTTTCCCCATTTGTTTGATGTTCCCAGACTCTCTATATTTAACACAGGCTATTCAAGTCCTTCAGTAGATTCAGAGAGGGGAAGGGAGAAAGGTATTTATGTGAGGGGGGGGGGGGGGGGGGTCATAAACCTTACCCACAGGCCAACGTCATGACAACATGAAATGGTGAATGTGAGAAGCTATCATTTCAAATAGGATACATGTCATATTAAACAGTATATAAACACTCTGAATAGGCTACATGTCATTAAACACCATATAAACACTCTGAATAGGATACATGTCATATTAAACAGCATATAAACACTCTGAATAGGATACATGTCATATTAAACACTCTGAATAGGATACATGTCATATGAAACAGCATATAAACACTCTGAATAGGATACATGTCATATTAAACAGTATATAAACACTCTGAATAGGATACATGTCATATTAAACAGTATATAAACACTCTGAATAGGCTACATGTCATATTAAACAGCATATAAACACTCTGAATAGGATACATGTCATATTAAACAGCATATAAACACTCTGAATAGGATACATGTCATATTAAACAGTATATAAACACTCTGAATAGGATACATGTCATATTAAACAGCATATAAACACTCTGAATAGGATACATGTCATATTAAACAGCATATAAACACTCGGAATAGGATACATGTCATATTAAACAGCATATAAACACTCTGAACAGGATACATGTCATATTAAACAGCATATAAACACTCTGAATAGGATACATGTCATATTAAACAGTATATAAACAGTATATAAACACTCTGAATAGGCTACATGTCATATTAAACACCATATAAACACTCTGAATAGGATACATGTCATATTAAACAGCATATAAACATTCTGAATAGGCTACATGTCATATTAAACAGTACATAAACACTCTGAATAGGCTACATGTCATTAAACACCATATAAACACTCTGAATAGGATACATGTCATATTAAAAAGTATATAAACACTGAATAGGATACATGTCATATTAAACAGTATATAAACACTCTGAATAGGATACATGTCATATTAAACAGCATATAAACACTCTGAATAGGCTACATGTCATATTAAACAGCATATAAACACTCTGAATAGGCTACATGTCATATTAAACACCATATAAACACTCTGAATAGGATACATGTCATATTAAACACTCGGAATAGGATACATGTCATATTAAACAGCATATAAACACTCTGAATAGGATACATGTCATATTAAACAGTATATAAACACTCTGAATAGGATACATGTCATATTAAACAGCATATAAACACTCTGAATAGGATACATGTCATATTAAACAGTATATAAACACTCTGAATAGGATACATGTCATATTAAACAGTACATAAACACTCTGAATAGGCTACATGTCATATTAAACAGCATATAAACACTCTGAATAGGATACATGTCATATTAAACAGCATATAAACACTCTGAATAGGATACATGTCATATTAAACAGTATATAAACAGTATATAAACACTCTGAATAGGCTACATGTCATATTAAACAGCATATAAACACTCGGAATAGGATACATGTCATATTAAACAGCATATAAACACTCTGAACAGGATACATGTCATATTAAACAGCATATAAACACTCTGAATAGGATACATGTCATATTAAACAGTATATAAACAGTATATAAACACTCTGAATAGGCTACATGTCATATTAAACAGCATATAAACACTCTGAATAGGCTACATGTCATATTAAACACCATATAAACACTCTGAATAGGATACATGTCATATTAAACAGCATATAAACACTCTGAATAGGATACATGTCATATTAAACAGTATATAAACAGTATATAAACACTCTGAATAGGCTACATGTCATATTAAACAGCATATAAACACTCTGAATAGGCTACATGTCATATTAAACACCATATAAACACTCTGAATAGGATACATGTCATATTAAACAGTATATAAACAGTATATAAACACTCTGAATAGGCTACATGTCATATTAAACAGCATATAAACACTCTGAATAGGCTACATGTCATATTAAACACCATATAAACACTCTGAATAGGATACATGTCATATTAAACACTCTGAATAGGATACATGTCATATTAAACAGCATATAAACACTCTGAATAGGATACATGTCATATTAAACAGTATATAAACACTCTGAATAGGATACATGTCATATTAAACAGTATATAAACACTCTGAATAGGATACATGTCATATTAAACAGTATATAAACACTCTGAATAGGATACATATCATATTAAACAGCATATAAACACTCTGAATAGGCTACATGTCATATTAAACAGTATATAAACACTCTGAATAGGATACATATCATATTAGACAGCATATAAACACTCTGAATAGGCTACATGTCATATTAAACACCATATAAACAATCTGAATAGGATACATGTCATATTAAACACTCTGAATAGGATACATGTCATATTAAACAGCATATAAACACTCTGAATAGGCTACATGTTATATTAAACAGTATATAAACAGTATATAAACACTCTGAATAGGCTACATGTCATATTAAACACCATATAAACACTCTGAATAGGATACATGTCATATTAAACAGCATATAAACAATCTGAATAGGCTACATGTCATATTAAACAGTACATAAACACTCTGAATAGGCTACATGTCATTAAACACCATATAAACACTCTGAATAGGATACATGTCATATTAAACAGTATATAAACACTGAATAGGATACATGTCATATTAAACAGTATATAAACACTCTGAATAGGATACATGTCATATTAAACAGCATATAAACACTCTGAATAGGCTACATGTCATATTAAACAGCATATAAACACTCTGAATAGGCTACATGTCATATTAAACACCATATAAACACTCTGAATAGGATACATGTCATATTAAACACTCTGAATAGGATACATGTCATATTAAACAGCATATAAACACTCTGAATAGGATACATGTCATATTAAACAGTATATAAACACTCTGAATAGGATACATGTCATATTAAACAGCATATAAACACTCTGAATAGGATACATGTCATATTAAACAGTATATAAACACTCTGAATAGGATACATGTCATATTAAACAGTATATAAACACTCTGAATAGGCTACATGTCATATTAAACAGCATATAAACACTCTGAATAGGATACATGTCATATTAAACAGCATATAAACACTCTGAATAGGATACATGTCATATTAAACAGTATATAAACACTCTGAATAGGATACATGTCATATTAAACAGCATATAAACACTCTGAATAGGATACATGTCATATTAAACAGCATATAAACACTGAATAGGATACATGTCATATTAAACAGTATATAAACACTCTGAATAGGATACATGTCATATTAAACAGTACATAAACACTCTGAATAGGCTACATGTCATATTAAACAGCATATAAACACGCTGAATAGGATACATGTCATATTAAACAGCATATAAACACTCTGAATAGGATACATGTCATATTAAACATTAATAAACACTCTGAATAGGATACATGTCATATTAAACAGCATATAAACACTCTGAATAGGATACATGTCATATTAAACAGCATATAAACACTCGGAATAGGATACATGTCATATTAAACAGCATATAAACACTCTGAACAGGATACATGTCATATTAAACAGCATATAAACACTCTGAATAGGATACATGTCATATTAAACAGTATATAAACAGTACATAAACACTCTGAATAGGCTACATGTCATATTAAACAGCATATAAACACGCTGAATAGGATACATGTCATATTAAACAGCATATAAACACTCTGAATAGGATACATGTCATATTAAACAGTATATAAACACTCTGAATAGGATACATGTCATATTAAACAGCATATAAACACTCTGAATAGGATACATGTCATATTAAACAGCATATAAACACTCGGAATAGGATACATGTCATATTAAACAGCATATAAACACTCTGAACAGGATACATGTCATATTAAACAGCATATAAACACTCTGAATAGGATACATGTCATATTAAACACCATATAAACACTCTGAATAGGATACATGTCATATTAAACACTCTGAATAGGATACATGTCATATTAAACAGCATATAAACACTCTGAATAGGATACATGTCATATTAAACAGTATATAAACACTCTGAATAGGATACATGTCATATTAAACAGTATATAAACACTCTGAATAGGATACATGTCATATTAAACAGTATATAAACACTCTGAATAGGCTACATGTCATATTAAACAGCATATAAACACTCTGAATAGGATACATGTCATATTAAACAGCATATAAACACTCTGAATAGGATACATGTCATATTAAACAGTATATATACACTCTGAATAGGCTACATGTTATATTAAACAGCATATAAACACTCTGAATAGGATACATGTCATATTAAACAGCATATAAACACTCTGAATAGGATACATGTCATATTAAACAGTATATATACAGTATATAAACACTCTGAATAGGCTACATGACATATTAAACACCATATAAACACTCTGAATAGGATACATGTCATATTAAACAGCATATAAATAATCTGAATAGCATATTAAACAGTATATAAACACTGAATAGGATACATGTCATATTAAACAGTATATAAACACTCTGAATAGGCTACATGTCATATTAAACAGTATATAAACTCTCTGAATAGGATACATGTCATATTAAACAGCATATAAACACTCTGAATAGGCTACATGTCATATTAAACAGTACATAAACACTCTGAATAGGCTACATGTCATATTAAACAGTATATAAACACTCTGAATAGGCTACATGTCATATTAAACAGCATATATACACTCTGAATAGGATGCATGTCATATTAAACAGCATATAAACACTCTGAATAGGATACATGTCATATTAAAGACTCTGAATAGGATACATGTCATATTAAACAGCATATAAACACTCTGAACAGGATACATGTCATATTAAACAGTATATAAACACTCTGAATAGGATACATGTCATATTAAACAGTATATAAACACTCTGAATAGGCTACATGTCATATTAAACAGCATATAAACACTCTGAATAGGATACATGTCATATTAAACAGCATATAAACACTCTGAATAGGATACATGTCACATTAAACAGCATATAAACACTGAATAGGATACATGTCATATTAAACAGTATATAAACACTCTGAATAGGATACATGTCATATTAAACAGTACATAAACACTCTGAATAGGCTACATGTCAATTAAACAGCATATAAACACGCTGAATAGGATACATGTCATATTAAACAGCATATAAACACTCTGAATAGGATACATGTCATATTAAACAGTATATAAACACTCTGAATAGGCTACATGTCATATTAAACAGCATATATACACTCTGAATAGGATGCATGTCATATTAAACAGCATATAAACACTCTGAATAGGATACATGTCATATTAAACACTCTGAATAGGATACATGTCATATTAAACAGCATATAAACACTCTGAACAGGATACATGTCATATTAAACAGTATATAAACACTCTGAATAGGATACATGTCATATTAAACAGTATATAAACACTCTGAATAGGCTACATGTCATATTAAACAGCATATAAACACTCTGAATAGGATACATGTCATATTAAAGACTCTGAATAGGATACATGTCATATTAAACAGCATATAAACACTCTGAATAGGATACATGTCATATTAAACAGTATATAAACAGTACATAAACACTCTGAATAGGCTACATGTCATATTAAACAGCATATAAACACGCTGAATAGGATACATGTCATATTAAACAGCATATAAACACTCTGAATAGGATACATGTCATATTAAACAGTATATAAACACTCTGAATAGGATACATGTCATATTAAACAGCATATAAACACTCTGAATAGGATACATGTCATATTAAACAGCATATAAACACTCGGAATAGGATACATGTCATATTAAACAGCATATAAACACTCTGAACAGGATACATGTCATATTAAACAGCATATAAACACTCTGAATAGGATACATGTCATATTAAACACCATATAAACACTCTGAATAGGATACATGTCATATTAAACACTCTGAATAGGATACATGTCATATTAAACAGCATATAAACACTCTGAATAGGATACATGTCATATTAAACAGTATATAAACACTCTGAATAGGATACATGTCATATTAAACAGTATATAAACACTCTGAATAGGATACATGTCATATTAAACAGTATATAAACACTCTGAATAGGCTACATGTCATATTAAACAGCATATAAACACTCTGAATAGGATACATGTCATATTAAACAGCATATAAACACTCTGAATAGGATACATGTCATATTAAACAGTATATATACACTCTGAATAGGCTACATGTTATATTAAACAGCATATAAACACTCTGAATAGGATACATGTCATATTAAACAGCATATAAACACTCTGAATAGGATACATGTCATATTAAACAGTATATATACAGTATATAAACACTCTGAATAGGCTACATGACATATTAAACACCATATAAACACTCTGAATAGGATACATGTCATATTAAACAGCATATAAATAATCTGAATAGCATATTAAACAGTATATAAACACTGAATAGGATACATGTCATATTAAACAGTATATAAACACTCTGAATAGGCTACATGTCATATTAAACAGTATATAAACTCTCTGAATAGGATACATGTCATATTAAACAGCATATAAACACTCTGAATAGGCTACATGTCATATTAAACAGTACATAAACACTCTGAATAGGCTACATGTCATATTAAACAGTATATAAACACTCTGAATAGGCTACATGTCATATTAAACAGCATATATACACTCTGAATAGGATGCATGTCATATTAAACAGCATATAAACACTCTGAATAGGATACATGTCATATTAAAGACTCTGAATAGGATACATGTCATATTAAACAGCATATAAACACTCTGAACAGGATACATGTCATATTAAACAGTATATAAACACTCTGAATAGGATACATGTCATATTAAACAGTATATAAACACTCTGAATAGGCTACATGTCATATTAAACAGCATATAAACACTCTGAATAGGATACATGTCATATTAAACAGCATATAAACACTCTGAATAGGATACATGTCACATTAAACAGCATATAAACACTGAATAGGATACATGTCATATTAAACAGTATATAAACACTCTGAATAGGATACATGTCATATTAAACAGTACATAAACACTCTGAATAGGCTACATGTCAATTAAACAGCATATAAACACGCTGAATAGGATACATGTCATATTAAACAGCATATAAACACTCTGAATAGGATACATGTCATATTAAACAGTATATAAACACTCTGAATAGGCTACATGTCATATTAAACAGCATATATACACTCTGAATAGGATGCATGTCATATTAAACAGCATATAAACACTCTGAATAGGATACATGTCATATTAAACACTCTGAATAGGATACATGTCATATTAAACAGCATATAAACACTCTGAACAGGATACATGTCATATTAAACAGTATATAAACACTCTGAATAGGATACATGTCATATTAAACAGTATATAAACACTCTGAATAGGCTACATGTCATATTAAACAGCATATAAACACTCTGAATAGGATACATGTCATATTAAAGACTCTGAATAGGATACATGTCATATTAAACAGCATATAAACACTCTGAACAGGATACATGTCATATTAAACAGTATATAAACACTCTGAATAGGATACATGTCATATTAAACAGTATATAAACACTCTGAATAGGCTACATGTCATATTAAACAGCATATAAACACTCTGAATAGGATACATGTCATATTAAACAGCATATAAACACTCTGAATAGGATACATGTCACATTAAACAGCATATAAACACTGAATAGGATACATGTCATATTAAACAGTATATAAACACTCTGAATAGGCTACATGTCATATTAAACAGCATATAAACACTCTGAATAGGATACATGTCATATTAAACAGCATATAAACACTCTGAATAGGATACATGTCATATTAAACAGTATATATACACTCTGAATAGGCTACATGTTATATTAAACAGCATATAAACACTCTGAATAGGATACATGTCATATTAAACAGCATATAAACACTCTGAATAGGATACATGTCATATTAAACAGTATATATACAGTATATAAACACTCTGAATAGGCTACATGACATATTAAACACCATATAAACACTCTGAATAGGATACATGTCATATTAAACAGCATATAAATAATCTGAATAGCATATTAAACAGTATATAAACACTGAATAGGATACATGTCATATTAAACAGTATATAAACACTCTGAATAGGCTACATGTCATATTAAACAGTATATAAACTCTCTGAATAGGATACATGTCATATTAAACAGCATATAAACACTCTGAATAGGCTACATGTCATATTAAACAGTACATAAACACTCTGAATAGGCTACATGTCATATTAAACAGTATATAAACACTCTGAATAGGATACATGTCATATTAAACAGCATATAAACACTCTGAATAGGATACATGTCATATTAAACAGTATATATACAGTATATAAACACTCTGAATAGGCTACATGACATATTAAACACCATATAAACACTCTGAATAGGATACATGTCATATTAAACAGCATATAAATAATCTGAATAGCATATTAAACAGTATATAAACACTGAATAGGATACATGTCATATTAAACAGTATATAAACACTCTGAATAGGCTACATGTCATATTAAACAGTATATAAACTCTCTGAATAGGATACATGTCATATTAAACAGCATATAAACACTCTGAATAGGCTACATGTCATATTAAACAGTACATAAACACTCTGAATAGGCTACATGTCATATTAAACAGTATATAAACACTCTGAATAGGCTACATGTCATATTAAACAGCATATATACACTCTGAATAGGATGCATGTCATATTAAACAGCATATAAACACTCTGAATAGGATACATGTCATATTAAAGACTCTGAATAGGATACATGTCATATTAAACAGCATATAAACACTCTGAACAGGATACATGTCATATTAAACACTCTGAATAGGATACATGTCATATTAAACAGCATATAAACACTCTGAACAGGATACATGTCATATTAAACAGTATATAAACACTCTGAATAGGATACATGTCATATTAAACAGTATATAAACACTCTGAATAGGCTACATGTCATATTAAACAGCATATAAACACTCTGAATAGGATACATGTCATATTAAACAGCATATAAACACTCTGAATAGGATACATGTCATATTAAACAGTATATAAACAGTACATAAACACTCTGAATAGGCTACATGTCATATTAAACAGCATATAAACACGCTGAATAGGATACATGTCATATTAAACAGCATATAAACACTCTGAATAGGATACATGTCATATTAAACAGTATATAAACACTCTGAATAGGATACATGTCATATTAAACAGCATATAAACACTCTGAATAGGATACATGTCATATTAAACAGCATATAAACACTCGGAATAGGATACATGTCATATTAAACAGCATATAAACACTCTGAACAGGATACATGTCATATTAAACAGCATATAAACACTCTGAATAGGATACATGTCATATTAAACACCATATAAACACTCTGAATAGGATACATGTCATATTAAACACTCTGAATAGGATACATGTCATATTAAACAGCATATAAACACTCTGAATAGGATACATGTCATATTAAACACTCTGAATAGGATACATGTCATATTAAACAGCATATAAACACTCTGAACAGGATACATGTCATATTAAACAGTATATAAACACTCTGAATAGGATACATGTCATATTAAACAGTATATAAACACTCTGAATAGGCTACATGTCATATTAAACAGCATATAAACACTCTGAATAGGATACATGTCATATTAAAGACTCTGAATAGGATACATGTCATATTAAACAGCATATAAACACTCTGAACAGGATACATGTCATATTAAACAGTATATAAACACTCTGAATAGGATACATGTCATATTAAACAGTATATAAACACTCTGAATAGGCTACATGTCATATTAAACAGCATATAAACACTCTGAATAGGATACATGTCATATTAAACAGCATATAAACACTCTGAATAGGATACATGTCACATTAAACAGCATATAAACACTGAATAGGATACATGTCATATTAAACAGTATATAAACACTCTGAATAGGCTACATGTCATATTAAACAGCATATAAACACTCTGAATAGGATACATGTCATATTAAACAGCATATAAACACTCTGAATAGGATACATGTCATATTAAACAGTATATATACACTCTGAATAGGCTACATGTTATATTAAACAGCATATAAACACTCTGAATAGGATACATGTCATATTAAACAGCATATAAACACTCTGAATAGGATACATGTCATATTAAACAGTATATATACAGTATATAAACACTCTGAATAGGCTACATGACATATTAAACACCATATAAACACTCTGAATAGGATACATGTCATATTAAACAGCATATAAACACTCTGAACAGGATACATGTCATATTAAACAGCATATAAACACTCTGAATAGGATACATGTCATATTAAACACCATATAAACACTCTGAATAGGATACATGTCATATTAAACACTCTGAATAGGATACATGTCATATTAAACAGCATATAAACACTCTGAATAGGATACATGTCATATTAAACAGTATATAAACACTCTGAATAGGATACATGTCATATTAAACAGTATATAAACACTCTGAATAGGATACATGTCATATTAAACAGTATATAAACACTCTGAATAGGCTACATGTCATATTAAACAGCATATAAACACTCTGAATAGGATACATGTCATATTAAACAGCATATAAACACTCTGAATAGGATACATGTCATATTAAACAGTATATATACACTCTGAATAGGCTACATGTTATATTAAACAGCATATAAACACTCTGAATAGGATACATGTCATATTAAACAGCATATAAACACTCTGAATAGGATACATGTCATATTAAACAGTATATATACAGTATATAAACACTCTGAATAGGCTACATGACATATTAAACACCATATAAACACTCTGAATAGGATACATGTCATATTAAACAGCATATAAATAATCTGAATAGCATATTAAACAGTATATAAACACTGAATAGGATACATGTCATATTAAACAGTATATAAACACTCTGAATAGGCTACATGTCATATTAAACAGTATATAAACTCTCTGAATAGGATACATGTCATATTAAACAGCATATAAACACTCTGAATAGGCTACATGTCATATTAAACAGTACATAAACACTCTGAATAGGCTACATGTCATATTAAACAGTATATAAACACTCTGAATAGGCTACATGTCATATTAAACAGCATATATACACTCTGAATAGGATGCATGTCATATTAAACAGCATATAAACACTCTGAATAGGATACATGTCATATTAAAGACTCTGAATAGGATACATGTCATATTAAACAGCATATAAACACTCTGAACAGGATACATGTCATATTAAACAGTATATAAACACTCTGAATAGGATACATGTCATATTAAACAGTATATAAACACTCTGAATAGGCTACATGTCATATTAAACAGCATATAAACACTCTGAATAGGATACATGTCATATTAAACAGCATATAAACACTCTGAATAGGATACATGTCACATTAAACAGCATATAAACACTGAATAGGATACATGTCATATTAAACAGTATATAAACACTCTGAATAGGATACATGTCATATTAAACAGTACATAAACACTCTGAATAGGCTACATGTCAATTAAACAGCATATAAACACGCTGAATAGGATACATGTCATATTAAACAGCATATAAACACTCTGAATAGGATACATGTCATATTAAACAGTATATAAACACTCTGAATAGGCTACATGTCATATTAAACAGCATATATACACTCTGAATAGGATGCATGTCATATTAAACAGCATATAAACACTCTGAATAGGATACATGTCATATTAAACACTCTGAATAGGATACATGTCATATTAAACAGCATATAAACACTCTGAACAGGATACATGTCATATTAAACAGTATATAAACACTCTGAATAGGATACATGTCATATTAAACAGTATATAAACACTCTGAATAGGCTACATGTCATATTAAACAGCATATAAACACTCTGAATAGGATACATGTCATATTAAAGACTCTGAATAGGATACATGTCATATTAAACAGCATATAAACACTCTGAACAGGATACATGTCATATTAAACAGTATATAAACACTCTGAATAGGATACATGTCATATTAAACAGTATATAAACACTCTGAATAGGCTACATGTCATATTAAACAGCATATAAACACTCTGAATAGGATACATGTCATATTAAACAGCATATAAACACTCTGAATAGGATACATGTCACATTAAACAGCATATAAACACTGAATAGGATACATGTCATATTAAACAGTATATAAACACTCTGAATAGGCTACATGTCATATTAAACAGCATATAAACACTCTGAATAGGATACATGTCATATTAAACAGCATATAAACACTCTGAATAGGATACATGTCATATTAAACAGTATATATACACTCTGAATAGGCTACATGTTATATTAAACAGCATATAAACACTCTGAATAGGATACATGTCATATTAAACAGCATATAAACACTCTGAATAGGATACATGTCATATTAAACAGTATATATACAGTATATAAACACTCTGAATAGGCTACATGACATATTAAACACCATATAAACACTCTGAATAGGATACATGTCATATTAAACAGCATATAAATAATCTGAATAGCATATTAAACAGTATATAAACACTGAATAGGATACATGTCATATTAAACAGTATATAAACACTCTGAATAGGCTACATGTCATATTAAACAGTATATAAACTCTCTGAATAGGATACATGTCATATTAAACAGCATATAAACACTCTGAATAGGCTACATGTCATATTAAACAGTACATAAACACTCTGAATAGGCTACATGTCATATTAAACAGTATATAAACACTCTGAATAGGATACATGTCATATTAAACAGCATATAAACACTCTGAATAGGATACATGTCATATTAAACAGTATATATACAGTATATAAACACTCTGAATAGGCTACATGACATATTAAACACCATATAAACACTCTGAATAGGATACATGTCATATTAAACAGCATATAAATAATCTGAATAGCATATTAAACAGTATATAAACACTGAATAGGATACATGTCATATTAAACAGTATATAAACACTCTGAATAGGCTACATGTCATATTAAACAGTATATAAACTCTCTGAATAGGATACATGTCATATTAAACAGCATATAAACACTCTGAATAGGCTACATGTCATATTAAACAGTACATAAACACTCTGAATAGGCTACATGTCATATTAAACAGTATATAAACACTCTGAATAGGCTACATGTCATATTAAACAGCATATATACACTCTGAATAGGATGCATGTCATATTAAACAGCATATAAACACTCTGAATAGGATACATGTCATATTAAAGACTCTGAATAGGATACATGTCATATTAAACAGCATATAAACACTCTGAACAGGATACATGTCATATTAAACACTCTGAATAGGATACATGTCATATTAAACAGCATATAAACACTCTGAACAGGATACATGTCATATTAAACAGTATATAAACACTCTGAATAGGATACATGTCATATTAAACAGTATATAAACACTCTGAATAGGCTACATGTCATATTAAACAGCATATAAACACTCTGAATAGGATACATGTCATATTAAAGACTCTGAATAGGATACATGTCATATTAAACAGCATATAAACACTCTGAATAGGATACATGTCATATTAAACAGTATATAAACAGTACATAAACACTCTGAATAGGCTACATGTCATATTAAACAGCATATAAACACGCTGAATAGGATACATGTCATATTAAACAGCATATAAACACTCTGAATAGGATACATGTCATATTAAACAGTATATAAACACTCTGAATAGGATACATGTCATATTAAACAGCATATAAACACTCTGAATAGGATACATGTCATATTAAACAGCATATAAACACTCGGAATAGGATACATGTCATATTAAACAGCATATAAACACTCTGAACAGGATACATGTCATATTAAACAGCATATAAACACTCTGAATAGGATACATGTCATATTAAACACCATATAAACACTCTGAATAGGATACATGTCATATTAAACACTCTGAATAGGATACATGTCATATTAAACAGCATATAAACACTCTGAATAGGATACATGTCATATTAAACACTCTGAATAGGATACATGTCATATTAAACAGCATATAAACACTCTGAACAGGATACATGTCATATTAAACAGTATATAAACACTCTGAATAGGATACATGTCATATTAAACAGTATATAAACACTCTGAATAGGCTACATGTCATATTAAACAGCATATAAACACTCTGAATAGGATACATGTCATATTAAAGACTCTGAATAGGATACATGTCATATTAAACAGCATATAAACACTCTGAACAGGATACATGTCATATTAAACAGTATATAAACACTCTGAATAGGATACATGTCATATTAAACAGTATATAAACACTCTGAATAGGCTACATGTCATATTAAACAGCATATAAACACTCTGAATAGGATACATGTCATATTAAACAGCATATAAACACTCTGAATAGGATACATGTCACATTAAACAGCATATAAACACTGAATAGGATACATGTCATATTAAACAGTATATAAACACTCTGAATAGGCTACATGTCATATTAAACAGCATATAAACACTCTGAATAGGATACATGTCATATTAAACAGCATATAAACACTCTGAATAGGATACATGTCATATTAAACAGTATATATACACTCTGAATAGGCTACATGTTATATTAAACAGCATATAAACACTCTGAATAGGATACATGTCATATTAAACAGCATATAAACACTCTGAATAGGATACATGTCATATTAAACAGTATATATACAGTATATAAACACTCTGAATAGGCTACATGACATATTAAACACCATATAAACACTCTGAATAGGATACATGTCATATTAAACAGCATATAAATAATCTGAATAGCATATTAAACAGTATATAAACACTGAATAGGATACATGTCATATTAAACAGTATATAAACACTCTGAATAGGCTACATGTCATATTAAACAGTATATAAACTCTCTGAATAGGATACATGTCATATTAAACAGCATATAAACACTCTGAATAGGCTACATGTCATATTAAACAGTACATAAACACTCTGAATAGGCTACATGTCATATTAAACAGTATATAAACACTCTGAATAGGCTACATGTCATATTAAACAGCATATATACACTCTGAATAGGATGCATGTCATATTAAACAGCATATAAACACTCTGAATAGGATACATGTCATATTAAAGACTCTGAATAGGATACATGTCATATTAAACAGCATATAAACACTCTGAACAGGATACATGTCATATTAAACAGTATATAAACACTCTGAATAGGATACATGTCATATTAAACAGTATATAAACACTCTGAATAGGCTACATGTCATATTAAACAGCATATAAACACTCTGAATAGGATACATGTCATATTAAACAGCATATAAACACTCTGAATAGGATACATGTCACATTAAACAGCATATAAACACTGAATAGGATACATGTCATATTAAACAGTATATAAACACTCTGAATAGGATACATGTCATATTAAACAGTACATAAACACTCTGAATAGGCTACATGTCAATTAAACAGCATATAAACACGCTGAATAGGATACATGTCATATTAAACAGCATATAAACACTCTGAATAGGATACATGTCATATTAAACAGTATATAAACACTCTGAATAGGCTACATGTCATATTAAACAGCATATATACACTCTGAATAGGATGCATGTCATATTAAACAGCATATAAACACTCTGAATAGGATACATGTCATATTAAACACTCTGAATAGGATACATGTCATATTAAACAGCATATAAACACTCTGAACAGGATACATGTCATATTAAACAGTATATAAACACTCTGAATAGGATACATGTCATATTAAACAGTATATAAACACTCTGAATAGGCTACATGTCATATTAAACAGCATATAAACACTCTGAATAGGATACATGTCATATTAAAGACTCTGAATAGGATACATGTCATATTAAACAGCATATAAACACTCTGAACAGGATACATGTCATATTAAACAGTATATAAACACTCTGAATAGGATACATGTCATATTAAACAGTATATAAACACTCTGAATAGGCTACATGTCATATTAAACAGCATATAAACACTCTGAATAGGATACATGTCATATTAAACAGCATATAAACACTCTGAATAGGATACATGTCACATTAAACAGCATATAAACACTGAATAGGATACATGTCATATTAAACAGTATATAAACACTCTGAATAGGATACATGTCATATTAAACAGTATATAAACACTCTGAATAGGATACATGTCATATTAAACAGCATATAAACACTCTGAATAGGATACATGTCATATTAAACAGCATATAAACACTCGGAATAGGATACATGTCATATTAAACAGCATATAAACACTCTGAACAGGATACATGTCATATTAAACAGCATATAAACACTCTGAATAGGATACATGTCATATTAAACACCATATAAACACTCTGAATAGGATACATGTCATATTAAACACTCTGAATAGGATACATGTCATATTAAACAGCATATAAACACTCTGAATAGGATACATGTCATATTAAACAGTATATAAACACTCTGAATAGGATACATGTCATATTAAACAGTATATAAACACTCTGAATAGGATACATGTCATATTAAACAGTATATAAACACTCTGAATAGGCTACATGTCATATTAAACAGCATATAAACACTCTGAATAGGATGCATGTCATATTAAACAGCATATAAACACTCTGAATAGGATACATGTCATATTAAACACTCTGAATAGGATACATGTCATATTAAACAGCATATAAACACTCTGAACAGGATACATGTCATATTAAACAGTATATAAACACTCTGAATAGGATACATGTCATATTAAACAGTATATAAACACTCTGAATAGGCTACATGTCATATTAAACAGCATATAAACACTCTGAATAGGATACATGTCATATTAAAGACTCTGAATAGGATACATGTCATATTAAACAGCATATAAACACTCTGAACAGGATACATGTCATATTAAACAGTATATAAACACTCTGAATAGGATACATGTCATATTAAACAGTATATAAACACTCTGAATAGGCTACATGTCATATTAAACAGCATATAAACACTCTGAATAGGATACATGTCATATTAAACAGCATATAAACACTCTGAATAGGATACATGTCACATTAAACAGCATATAAACACTGAATAGGATACATGTCATATTAAACAGTATATAAACACTCTGAATAGGATACATGTCATATTAAACAGTACATAAACACTCTGAATAGGCTACATGTCAATTAAACAGCATATAAACACTCTGAATAGGATACATGTCATATTAAACAGCATATAAACACTCGGAATAGGATACATGTCATATTAAACAGCATATAAACACTCTGAACAGGATACATGTCATATTAAACAGCATATAAACACTCTGAATAGGATACATGTCATATTAAACAGTATATAAACAGTACATAAACACTCTGAATAGGCTACATGTCATATTAAACAGCATATAAACACGCTGAATAGGATACATGTCATATTAAACAGCATATAAACACTCTGAATAGGATACATGTCATATTAAACAGTATATAAACACTCTGAATAGGATACATGTCATATTAAACAGCATATAAACACTCTGAATAGGATACATGTCATATTAAACAGCATATAAACACTCGGAATAGGATACATGTCATATTAAACAGCATATAAACACTCTGAACAGGATACATGTCATATTAAACAGCATATAAACACTCTGAATAGGATACATGTCATATTAAACACCATATAAACACTCTGAATAGGATACATGTCATATTAAACACTCTGAATAGGATACATGTCATATTAAACAGCATATAAACACTCTGAATAGGATACATGTCATATTAAACAGTATATAAACACTCTGAATAGGATACATGTCATATTAAACAGTATATAAACACTCTGAATAGGATACATGTCATATTAAACTGTATATAAACACTCTGAATAGGCTACATGTCATATTAAACAGCATATAAACACTCTGAATAGGATACATGTCATATTAAACAGCATATAAACACTCTGAATAGGATACATGTCATATTAAACAGTATATATACACTCTGAATAGGCTACATGTTATATTAAACAGCATATAAACACTCTGAATAGGATACATGTCATATTAAACAGCATATAAACACTCTGAATAGGATACATGTCATATTAAACAGTATATATACAGTATATAAACACTCTGAATAGGCTACATGACATATTAAACACCATATAAACACTCTGAATAGGATACATGTCACATTAAACAGCATATAAACACTGAATAGGATACATGTCATATTAAACAGTATATAAACACTCTGAATAGGATACATGTCATATTAAACAGTACATAAACACTCTGAATAGGCTACATGTCAATTAAACAGCATATAAACACGCTGAATAGGATACATGTCATATTAAACAGCATATAAACACTCTGAATAGGATACATGTCATATTAAACAGTATATAAACACTCTGAATAGGCTACATGTCATATTAAACAGCATATATACACTCTGAATAGGATGCATGTCATATTAAACAGCATATAAACACTCTGAATAGGATACATGTCATATTAAACACTCTGAATAGGATACATGTCATATCAAACAGCATATAAACACTCTGAACAGGATACATGTCATATTAAACAGTATATAAACACTCTGAATAGGATACATGTCATATTAAACAGTATATAAACACTCTGAATAGGCTACATGTCATATTAAACAGCATATAAACACTCTGAATAGGATACATGTCATATTAAAGACTCTGAATAGGATACATGTCATATTAAACAGCATATAAACACTCTGAACAGGATACATGTCATATTAAACAGTATATAAACACTCTGAATAGGATACATGTCATATTAAACAGTATATAAACACTCTGAATAGGCTACATGTCATATTAAACAGCATATAAACACTCTGAATAGGATACATGTCATATTAAACAGCATATAAACACTCTGAATAGGATACATGTCACATTAAACAGCATATAAACACTGAATAGGATACATGTCATATTAAACAGTATATAAACACTCTGAATAGGATACATGTCATATTAAACAGTACATAAACACTCTGAATAGGCTACATGTCAATTAAACAGCATATAAACACTCTGAATAGGATACATGTCATATTAAACAGCATATAAACACTCGGAATAGGATACATGTCATATTAAACAGCATATAAACACTCTGAACAGGATACATGTCATATTAAACAGCATATAAACACTCTGAATAGGATACATGTCATATTAAACAGTATATAAACAGTACATAAACACTCTGAATAGGCTACATGTCATATTAAACAGCATATAAACACGCTGAATAGGATACATGTCATATTAAACAGCATATAAACACTCTGAATAGGATACATGTCATATTAAACAGTATATAAACACTCTGAATAGGATACATGTCATATTAAACAGCATATAAACACTCTGAATAGGATACATGTCATATTAAACAGCATATAAACACTCGGAATAGGATACATGTCATATTAAACAGCATATAAACACTCTGAACAGGATACATGTCATATTAAACAGCATATAAACACTCTGAATAGGATACATGTCATATTAAACACCATATAAACACTCTGAATAGGATACATGTCATATTAAACACTCTGAATAGGATACATGTCATATTAAACAGCATATAAACACTCTGAATAGGATACATGTCATATTAAACAGTATATAAACACTCTGAATAGGATACATGTCATATTAAACAGTATATAAACACTCTGAATAGGATACATGTCATATTAAACAGTATATAAACACTCTGAATAGGCTACATGTCATATTAAACAGCATATAAACACTCTGAATAGGATACATGTCATATTAAACAGCATATAAACACTCTGAATAGGATACATGTCATATTAAACACTCTGAATAGGATACATGTCATATTAAACAGCATATAAACACTCTGAACAGGATACATGTCATATTAAACGGTATATAAACACTCTGAATAGGATACATGTCATATTAAACAGTATATAAACACTCTGAATAGGCTACATGTCATATTAAACAGCATATAAACACTCTGAATAGGATACATGTCATATTAAAGACTCTGAATAGGATACATGTCATATTAAACAGTACATAAACACTCTGAATAGGCTACATGTCAATTAAACAGCATATAAACACGCTGAATAGGATACATGTCATATTAAACAGCATATAAACACTCTGAATAGGATACATGTCATATTAAACAGTATATAAACACTCTGAATAGGCTACATGTCATATTAAACAGCATATATACACTCTGAATAGGATGCATGTCATATTAAACAGCATATAAACACTCTGAATAGGATACATGTCATATTAAACACTCTGAATAGGATACATGTCATATTAAACAGCATATAAACACTCTGAACAGGATACATGTCATATTAAACAGTATATAAACACTCTGAATAGGATACATGTCATATTAAACAGTATATAAACACTCTGAATAGGCTACATGTCATATTAAACAGCATATAAACACTCTGAATAGTATACATGTCATATTAAAGACTCTGAATAGGATACATGTCATATTAAACAGCATATAAACACTCTGAACAGGATACATGTCATATTAAACAGTATATAAACACTCTGAATAGGATACATGTCATATTAAACAGTATATAAACACTCTGAATAGGCTACATGTCATATTAAACAGCATATAAACACTCTGAATAGGATACATGTCATATTAAACAGCATATAAACACTCTGAATAGGATACATGTCACATTAAACAGCATATAAACACTGAATAGGATACATGTCATATTAAACAGTATATAAACACTCTGAATAGGATACATGTCATATTAAACAGTACATAAACACTCTGAATAGGCTACATGTCAATTAAACAGCATATAAACACTCTGAATAGGATACATGTCATATTAAACAGCATATAAACACTCGGAATAGGATACATGTCATATTAAACAGCATATAAACACTCTGAACAGGATACATGTCATATTAAACAGCATATAAACACTCTGAATAGGATACATGTCATATTAAACAGTATATAAACAGTACATAAACACTCTGAATAGGCTACATGTCATATTAAACAGCATATAAACACGCTGAATAGGATACATGTCATATTAAACAGCATATAAACACTCTGAATAGGATACATGTCATATTAAACAGTATATAAACATTCTGAATAGGATACATGTCATATTAAACAGCATATAAACACTCTGAATAGGATACATGTCATATTAAACAGCATATAAACACTCGGAATAGGATACATGTCATATTAAACAGCATATAAACACTCTGAACAGGATACATGTCATATTAAACAGCATATAAACACTCTGAATAGGATACATGTCATATTAAACACCATATAAACACTCTGAATAGGATACATGTCATATTAAACACTCTGAATAGGATACATGTCATATTAAACAGCATATAAACACTCTGAATAGGATACATGTCATATTAAACAGTATATAAACACTCTGAATAGGATACATGTCATATTAAACAGTATATAAACACTCTGAATAGGATACATGTCATATTAAACAGTATATAAACACTCTGAATAGGCTACATGTCATATTAAACAGCATATAAACACTCTGAATAGGATACATGTCATATTAAACAGCATATAAACACTCTGAATAGGATACATGTCATATTAAACAGTATATATACACTCTGAATAGGCTACATGTTATATTAAACAGCATATAAACACTCTGAATAGGATACATGTCATATTAAACAGCATATAAACACTCTGAATAGGATACATGTCATATTAAACAGTATATATACAGTATATAAACACTCTGAATAGGCTACATGACATATTAAACACCATATAAACACTCTGAATAGGATACATGTCATATTAAACAGCATATAAATAATCTGAATAGCATATTAAACAGTATATAAACACTGAATAGGATACATGTCATATTAAACAGTATATAAACACTCTGAATAGGCTACATGTCATATTAAACAGTATATAAACTCTCTGAATAGGATACATGTCATATTAAACAGCATATAAACACTCTGAATAGGCTACATGTCATATTAAACAGTACATAAACACTCTGAATAGGCTACATGTCATATTAAACAGTATATAAACACTCTGAATAGGCTACATGTCATATTAAACAGCATATATACACTCTGAATAGGATGCATGTCATATTAAACAGCATATAAACACTCTGAATAGGATACATGTCATATTAAAGACTCTGAATAGGATACATGTCATATTAAACAGCATATAAACACTCTGAACAGGATACATGTCATATTAAACAGTATATAAACACTCTGAATAGGATACATGTCATATTAAACAGTATATAAACACTCTGAATAGGCTACATGTCATATTAAACAGCATATAAACACTCTGAATAGGATACATGTCATATTAAACAGCATATAAACACTCTGAATAGGATACATGTCACATTAAACAGCATATAAACACTGAATAGGATACATGTCATATTAAACAGTATATAAACACTCTGAATAGGATACATGTCATATTAAACAGTACATAAACACTCTGAATAGGCTACATGTCAATTAAACAGCATATAAACACGCTGAATAGGATACATGTCATATTAAACAGCATATAAACACTCTGAATAGGATACATGTCATATTAAACAGTATATAAACACTCTGAATAGGCTACATGTCATATTAAACAGCATATATACACTCTGAATAGGATGCATGTCATATTAAACAGCATATAAACACTCTGAATAGGATACATGTCATATTAAACACTCTGAATAGGATACATGTCATATTAAACAGCATATAAACACTCTGAACAGGATACATGTCATATTAAACAGTATATAAACACTCTGAATAGGATACATGTCATATTAAACAGTATATAAACACTCTGAATAGGCTACATGTCATATTAAACAGCATATAAACACTCTGAATAGGATACATGTCATATTAAAGACTCTGAATAGGATACATGTCATATTAAACAGCATATAAACACTCTGAACAGGATACATGTCATATTAAACAGTATATAAACACTCTGAATAGGATACATGTCATATTAAACAGTATATAAACACTCTGAATAGGCTACATGTCATATTAAACAGCATATAAACACTCTGAATAGGATACATGTCATATTAAACAGCATATAAACACTCTGAATAGGATACATGTCACATTAAACAGCATATAAACACTGAATAGGATACATGTCATATTAAACAGTATATAAACACTCTGAATAGGATACATGTCATATTAAACAGTACATAAACACTCTGAATAGGCTACATGTCAATTAAACAGCATATAAACACGCTGAATAGGATACATGTCATATTAAACAGCATATAAACACTCTGAATAGGATACATGTCATATTAAACAGTATATAAACACTCTGAATAGGCTACATGTCATATTAAACAGCATATATACACTCTGAATAGGATGCATGTCATATTAAACAGCATATAAACACTCTGAATAGGATACATGTCATATTAAACACTCTGAATAGGATACATGTCATATTAAACAGCATATAAACACTCTGAACAGGATACATGTCATATTAAACAGTATATAAACACTCTGAATAGGATACATGTCATATTA
Organism: Salmo salar; assembly: GCF_965601325.2. Taxonomy (NCBI): domain Eukaryota; kingdom Metazoa; phylum Chordata; class Actinopteri; order Salmoniformes; family Salmonidae; genus Salmo; species Salmo salar. The sequence goes on from NC_138301.1 coordinate 54,001,995, forward strand.
AACAGTATATAAACACTCTGAATAGGCTACATGTCATATTAAACAGCATATAAACACTCTGAATAGGATACATGTCATATTAAACAGCATATAAACACTCTGAATAGGATACATGTCACATTAAACAGCATATAAACACTGAATAGGATACATGTCATATTAAACAGTATATAAACACTCTGAATAGGATACATGTCATATTAAACAGTACATAAACACTCTGAATAGGCTACATGTCATATTAAACAGCATATAAACACGCTGAATAGGATACATGTCATATTAAACAGCATATAAACACTCTGAATAGGATACATGTCATATTAAACAGTATATAAACACTCTGAATAGGATACATGTCATATTAAACAGCATATAAACACTCTGAATAGGATACATGTCATATTAAACAGCATATAAACACTCGGAATAGGATTCATGTCATATTAAACAGCATATAAACACTCTGAACAGGATACATGTCATATTAAACAGCATATAAACACTCTGAATAGGATACATGTCATATTAAACAGTATATAAACAGTATATAAACACTCTGAATAGGCTACATGTCAAATTAAACAGCATATAAACACTCTGAATAGGCTACATGTCATATTAAACACCATATAAACACTCTGAATAGGATACATGTCATATTAAACACTCTGAATAGGATACATGTCATATTAAACAGCATATAAACACTCTGAATAGGATACATGTCATATTAAACAGTATATAAACACTCTGAATAGGATACATGTCATATTAAACAGTATATAACATGTCATATTAAACAGTACATAAACACTCTGAATAGGCTACATGTCATATTAAACAGTATATAAACACTCTGAATAGGCTACATGTCATATTAAACAGCATATATACACTCTGAATAGGATGCATGTCATATTAAACAGCATATAAACACTCTGAATAGGATACATGTCATATTAAACACTCTGAATAGGATACATGTCATATTAAACAGCATATAAACACTCTGAACAGGATACATGTCATATTAAACAGCATATAAACACTCTGAATAGGATACATGTCATATTAAACAGTATATAAACAGTATATAAACACTCTGAATAGGCTACATGTCATATTAAACAGTATATAAACAATCTGAATAGGATACATGTCATATTAAACAGCATATAAACACTCTGAATAGGATACATGTCACATTAAACAGTATATAAACCGTATATAAACACTCTGAATAGGCTACATGTCATATTAAACACCATATAAACACTCTGAATAGGATACATGTCATATTAAACAGTATATAAACACTGAATAGGATACATGTCATATTAAACAGTATATAAACACTCTGAATAGGCTACATGTCATTAAACACCATATAAACACTCTGAATAGGATACATGTCATATTAAACAGTATATAAACACTGAATAGGATACATGTCATATTAAACAGTATATAAACACTCTGAATAGGCTACATGTCATATTAAACAGTATATAAACACTCTGAATAGGATACATGTCATATTAAACAGCATATAAACACTCTGAATAGGATACATGTCATATTAAACAGTATATAAACAGTATATAAACACTCTGAATAGGCTACATGTCAAATTAAACAGCATATAAACACTCTGAATAGGCTACATGTCATATTAAACACCATATAAACACTCTGAATAGGATACATGTCATATTAAACACTCTGAATAGGATACATGTCATATTAAACAGCATATAAACACTCTGAATAGGATACATGTCATATTAAACAGTATATAAACACTCTGAATAGGATACATGTCATATTAAACAGTATATAAACACTCTGAATAGGATACATGTCATATTAAACAGTATATAAACACTCTGAATAGGCTACATGTCATATTAAACAGCATATAAACACTCTGAATAGGATACATGTCATATTAAACAGCATATAAACACTCTGAATAGGATACATGTCATATTAAACAGTATATATACACTCTGAATAGGCTACATGTTATATTAAACAGCATATAAACACTCTGAATAGGATACATGTCATATTAAACAGCATATAAACACTCTGAATAGGATACATGTCATATTAAACAGTATATATACAGTATATAAACACTCTGAATAGGCTACATGACATATTAAACACCATATAAACACTCTGAATAGGATACATGTCATATTAAACAGCATATAAATAATCTGAATAGCATATTAAACAGTATATAAACACTGAATAGGATACATGTCATATTAAACAGTATATAAACACTCTGAATAGGCTACATGTCATATTAAACAGTATATAAACTCTCTGAATAGGATACATGTCATATTAAACAGCATATAAACACTCTGAATAGGCTACATGTCATATTAAACAGTACATAAACACTCTGAATAGGCTACATGTCATATTAAACAGTATATAAACACTCTGAATAGGCTACATGTCATATTAAACAGCATATATACACTCTGAATAGGATGCATGTCATATTAAACAGCATATAAACACTCTGAATAGGATACATGCCATATTAAACACTCTGAATAGGATACATGTCATATTAAACAGCATATAAACACTCTGAACAGGATACATGTCATATTAAACAGCATATAAACACTCTGAATAGGATACATGTCATATTAAACAGTATATAAACAGTATATAAACACTCTGAATAGGCTACATGTCATATTAAACAGTATATAAACACTCTGAATAGGATACATGTCATATTAAACAGCATATAAACACTCTGAATAGGATACATGTCACATTAAACAGTATATAAACCGTATATAAACACTCTGAATAGGCTACATGTCATATTAAACACCATATAAACACTCTGAATAGGATACATGTCATATTAAACAGCATATAAACATTCTGAATAGGCTACATGTCATTAAACACCATATAAACACTCTGAATAGGATACATGTCATATTAAACAGTATATAAACACTGAATAGGATACATGTCATATTAAACAGTATATAAACACTCTGAATAGGCTACATGTCATTAAACACCATATAAACACTCTGAATAGGATACATGTCATATTAAACAGTATATAAACACTGAATAGGATACATGTCATATTAAACAGTATATAAACACTCTGAATAGGCTACATGTCATATTAAACAGTATATAAACACTCTGAATAGGATACATGTCATATTAAACAGCATATAAACACTCTGAATAGGTTACATGTCATATTAAACACCATATAAACACTCTGAATAGGATACGTGTCATATTAAACACTCTGAATAGGGTACATGTCATATTAAACAGCATATAAACACTCTGAATAGGATACATGTCATATTAAACAGTATATAAACACTCTGAATAGGATACATGTCATATTAAACAGTATATAAACACTCTGAATAGGATACATGTCATATTAAACAGTATATAAACACTCTGAATTGGATACATGTCATATTAAACAGCATATAAACACTCTGAATAGGCTACATGTCATATTAAACACCATATAAACAATCTGAATAGGATACATGTCATATTAAACACTCTGAATAGGATACATGTCATATTAAACAGCATATAAACACTCTGAATAGGCTACATGTTATATTAAACAGTATATAAACAGTATATAAACACTCTGAATAGGCTACATGTCATATTAAACACCATATAAACACTCTGAATAGGATACATGTCATATTAAACAGCATATAAACATTCTGAATAGGCTACATGTCATATTAAACAGTACATAAACACTCTGAATAGGCTACATGTCATTAAACACCATATAAACACTCTGAATAGGATACATGTCATATTAAACAGTATATAAACACTGAATAGGATACATGTCATATTAAACAGTATATAAACATTCTGAATAGGATACATGTCATATTAAACAGCATATAAACACTCTGAATAGGCTACATGTCATATTAAACAGCATATAAACACTCTGAATAGGCTACATGTCATATTAAACACCATATAAACACTCTGAATAGGATACATGTCATATTAAACACTCTGAATAGGATACATGTCATATTAAACACCATATAAACACTCTGAATAGGATACATGTCATATTAAACACTCTGAATAGGATACATGTCATATTAAACAGCATATAAACACTCTGAATAGGATACATGTCATATTAAACAGTATATAAACACTCTGAATAGGATACATGTCATATTAAACAGTATATAAACACTCTGAATAGGATACATGTCATATTAAACAGTATATAAACACTCTGAATAGGATACATGTCATATTAAACAGCATATAAACACTCTGAATAGGATACATGTCATTAAACACCATATAAACACTCTGAATAGGATACATGTCATATTAAACAGTATATAAACACTGAATAGGATACATGTCATATTAAACAGTATATAAACACTCTGAATAGGATACATGTCATATTAAACAGCATATAAACACTCTGAATAGGCTACATGTCATATTAAACAGCATATAAACACTCTGAATAGGCTACATGTCATATTAAACACCATATAAACACTCTGAATAGGATACATGTCATATTAAACACTCTGAATAGGATACATGTCATATTAAACAGCATATAAACACTCTGAATAGGATACATGTCATATTAAACAGTATATAAACACTCTGAATAGGATACATGTCATATTAAACAGCATATAAACACTCTGAATAGGATACATGTCATATTAAACAGTATATAAACACTCTGAATAGGATACATGTCATATTAAACAGTATATAAACACTCTGAATAGGCTACATGTCATATTAAACAGCATATAAACACTCTGAATAGGATACATGTCATATTAAACAGCATATAAACACTCTGAATAGGATACATGTCATATTAAACAGTATATAAACACTCTGAATAGGATACATGTCATATTAAACAGCATATAAACACTCTGAATAGGATACATGTCATATTAAACAGCATATAAACACTGAATAGGATACATGTCATATTAAACAGTATATAAACACTCTGAATAGGATACATGTCATATTAAACAGTACATAAACACTCTGAATAGGCTACATGTCATATTAAACAGCATATAAACACTCTGAATAAGATACATGTCATATTAAACAGCATATAAACACTCTGAATAGGATACATGTCATATTAAACAGTATATAAACACTCTGAATAGGATACATGTCATATTAAACAGCATATAAACACTCTGAATAGGATACATGTCATATTAAACAGCATATAAACACTCGGAATAGGATACATGTCATATTAAAAAGCATATAAACACTCTGAACAGGATACATGTCATATTAAACAGCATATAAACACTCTGAATAGGATACATGTCATATTAAACAGTATATAAACAGTATATAAACACTCTGAATAGGCTACATGTCATATTAAACACTCTGAATAGGGTACATGTCATATTAAACAGCATATAAACACTCTGAATAGGATACATGTCATATTAAATAGTATATAAACACTCTGAATAGGATACATATCATATTAGACAGCATATAAACACTCTGAATAGGCTACATGTCATATTAAACACCATATAAACAATCTGAATAGGATACATGTCATATTAAACACTCTGAATAGGATACATGTCATATTAAACAGCATATAAACACTCTGAATAGGCTACATGTTATATTAAACAGTATATAAACAGTATATAAACACTCTGAATAGGCTACATGTCATATTAAACACCATATAAACACTCTGAATAGGATACATGTCATATTAAACAGCATATAAACATTCTGAATAGGCTACATGTCATATTAAACAGTACATAAACACTCTGAATAGGCTACATGTCATTAAACACCATATAAACACTCTGAATAGGATACATGTCATATTAAACAGTATATAAACACTGAATAGGATACATGTCATATTAAACAGTATATAAACACTCTGAATAGGATACATGTCATATTAAACAGCATATAAACACTCTGAATAGGCTACATGTCATATTAAACAGCATATAAACACTCTGAATAGGCTACATGTCATATTAAACACCATATAAACACTCTGAATAGGATACATGTCATATTAAACAGCATATAAACACTCTGAATAGGATACATGTCATATTAAACAGTATATAAACACTCTGAATAGGATACATGTCATATTAAACAGCATATAAACACTCTGAATAGGATACATGTCATATTAAACAGTATATAAACACTCTGAATAGGATACATGTCATATTAAACAGTATATAAACACTCTGAATAGGCTACATGTCATATTAAACAGCATATAAACACTCTGAATAGGATACATGTCATATTAAACAGCATATAAACACTCTGAATAGGATACATGTCATATTGAACAGTATATAAACACTCTGAATAGGATACATGTCATATTAAACAGCATATAAACACTCTGAATAGGATACATGTCATATTAAACAGCATATAAACACTGAATAGGATACATGTCATATTAAACAGTATATAAACACTCTGAATAGGATACATGTCATATTAAACAGCATATAAACACTCTGAATAGGATACATGTCATATTAAATAGTATATAAACACTCTGAATAGGATACATATCATATTAGACAGCATATAAACACTCTGAATAGGCTACATGTCATATTAAACACCATATAAACAATCTGAATAGGATACATGTCATATTAAACACTCTGAATAGGATACATGTCATATTAAACAGCATATAAACACTCTGAATAGGCTACATGTTATATTAAACAGTATATAAACAGTATATAAACACTCTGAATAGGCTACATGTCATATTAAACACCATATAAACACTCTGAATAGGATACATGTCATATTAAACAGCATATAAACATTCTGAATAGGCTACATGTCATATTAAACAGTACATAAACACTCTGAATAGGCTACATGTCATTAAACACCATATAAACACTCTGAATAGGATACATGTCATATTAAACAGTATATAAACACTGAATAGGATACATGTCATATTAAACAGTATATAAACACTCTGAATAGGATACATGTCATATTAAACAGCATATAAACACTCTGAATAGGCTACATGTCATATTAAACAGCATATAAACACTCTGAATAGGCTACATGTCATATTAAACACCATATAAACACTCTGAATAGGATACATGTCATATTAAACAGCATATAAACACTCTGAATAGGATACATGTCATATTAAACAGTATATAAACACTCTGAATAGGATACATGTCATATTAAACAGCATATAAACACTCTGAATAGGATACATGTCATATTAAACAGTATATAAACACTCTGAATAGGATACATGTCATATTAAACAGTATATAAACACTCTGAATAGGCTACATGTCATATTAAACAGCATATAAACACTCTGAATAGGATACATGTCATATTGAACAGTATATAAACACTCTGAATAGGATACATGTCATATTAAACAGCATATAAACACTCTGAATAGGATACATGTCATATTGAACAGTATATAAACACTCTGAATAGGATACATGTCATATTAAACAGCATATAAACACTCTGAATAGGATACATGTCATATTAAACAGCATATAAACACTGAATAGGATACATGTCATATTAAACAGTATATAAACACTCTGAATAGGATACATGTCATATTAAACAGTACATAAACACTCTGAATAGGCTACATGTCATATTAAACAGCATATAAACACGCTGAATAGGATACATGTCATATTAAACAGCATATAAACACTCTGAATAGGATACATGTCATATTAAACAGTATATAAACACTCTGAATAGGATACATGTCATATTAAACAGCATATAAACACTCTGAATAGGATACATGTCATATTAAACAGCATATAAACACTCGGAATAGGATACATGTCATATTAAACAGCATATAAACACTCTGAACAGGATACATGTCATATTAAACAGCATATAAACACTCTGAATAGGATACATGTCATATTAAACAGTATATAAACAGTATATAAACACTCTGAATAGGCTACATGTCATATTAAACAGCATATAAACAATCTGAATAGGCTACATGTCATATTAAACACCATATAAACACTCTGAATAGGATACATGTCATATTAAACACTCTGAATAGGATACATGTCATAATAAACAGCATATAAACACTCTGAATAGGATACATGTCATATTAAACAGTATATAAACACTCTGAATAGGATACATGTCATATTAAACAGTATATAAACACTCTGAATAGGATACATGTCATATTAAACAGTATATAAACACTCTGAATAGGCTACATGTCATATTAAACAGCATATAAACACTCTGAATAGGATACATGTCATATTAAACAGCATATAAACACTCTGAATAGGATACATGTCATATTAAACAGTATATATACACTCTGAATAGGCTACATGTTATATTAAACAGCATATAAACACTCTGAATAGGATACATGTCATATTAAACAGCATATAAACACTCTGAATAGGATACATGTCATATTAAACAGTATATATACAGTATATAAACACTCTGAATAGGCTACATGACATATTAAACACCATATAAACACTCTGAATAGGATACATGTCATATTAAACAGCATATAAATAATCTGAATAGCATATTAAACAGTATATAAACACTGAATAGGATACATGTCATATTAAACAGTATATAAACACTCTGAATAGGCTACATGTCATATTAAACAGTATATAAACTCTCTGAATAGGATACATGTCATATTAAACAGCATATAAACACTCTGAATAGGCTACATGTCATATTAAACAGTACATAAACACTCTGAATAGGCTACATGTCATATTAAACAGTATATAAACACTCTGAATAGGCTACATGTCATATTAAACAGCATATATACACTCTGAATAGGATGCATGTCATATTAAACAGCATATAAACACTCTGAATAGGATACATGTCATATTAAACACTCTGAATAGGATACATGTCATATTAAACAGTATATAAACACTCTGAATAGGATACATGTCATATTAAACAGTATATAAACACTCTGAACAGGATACATGTCATATTAAACAGTATATAAACACTCTGAATAGGATACATGTCATATTAAACAGCATATAAACACTCTGAATAGGATACATGTCATATTAAACAGCATATAAACACTCTGAATAGGATACATGTCATATTAAACAGTATATAAACACTCTGAATAGGATACATGTCATATTAAACAGCATATAAACACTCTGAATAGGATACATGTCACATTAAACAGCATATAAACACTGAATAGGATACATGTCATATTAAACAGTATATAAACACTCTGAATAGGATACATGTCATATTAAACAGTACATAAACACTCTGAATAGGCTACATGTCATATTAAACAGCATATAAACACGCTGAATAGGATACATGTCATATTAAACAGCATATAAACACTCTGAATAGGATACATGTCATATTAAACAGTATATAAACACTCTGAATAGGATACATGTCATATTAAACAGCATATAAACACTCTGAATAGGATACATGTCATATTAAACTGCATATAAACACTCGGAATAGGATACATGTCATATTAAACAGCATATAAACACTCTGAACAGGATACATGTCATATTAAACAGCATATAAACACTCTGAATAGGATACATGTCATATTAAACAGTATATAAACAGTATATAAACACTCTGAATAGGCTACATGTCATATTAAACAGCATATCAACAATCTGAATAGGCTACATGTCATATTAAACACCATATAAACACTCTGAATAGGATACATGTCATATTAAACACTCTGAATAGGATACATGTCATATTAAACAGCATATAAACACTCTGAATAGGATACATGTCATATTAAACAGTATATAAACACTCTGAATAGGATACATGTCATATTAAACAGTATATAAACACTCTGAATAGGATACATGTCATATTAAACAGTATATAAACACTCTGAATAGGCTACATGTCATATTAAACAGCATATAAACACTCTGAATAGGATACATGTCATATTAAACAGCATATAAACACTCTGAATAGGATACATGTCATATTAAACAGTATATATACACTCTGAATAGGCTACATGTTATATTAAACAGCATATAAACACTCTGAATAGGATACATGTCATATTAAACAGCATATAAACACTCTGAATAGGATACATGTCATATTAAACAGTATATATACAGTATATAAACACTCTGAATAGGCTACATGACATATTAAACACCATATAAACACTCTGAATAGGATACATGTCATATTAAACAGCATATAAATAATCTGAATAGCATATTAAACAGTATATAAACACTGAATAGGATACATGTCATATTAAACAGTATATAAACACTCTGAATAGGCTACATGTCATATTAAACAGCATATAAACACTCTGAATAGGCTACATGTCATATTAAACAGTACATAAACACTCTGAATAGGCTACATGTCATATTAAACAGTATATAAACACTCTGAATAGGCTACATGTCATATTAAACAGCATATATACACTCTGAATAGGATGCATGTCATATTAAACAGCATATAAACACTCTGAATAGGATACATGTCATATTAAACACTCTGAATAGGATACATGTCATATTAAACAGCATATAAACACTCTGAACAGGATACATGTCATATTAAACAGTATATAAACACTCTGAATAGGATACATGTCATATTAAACAGTATATAAACACTCTGAATAGGCTACATGTCATATTAAACAGCATATAAACACTCTGAATAGGATACATGTCATATTAAACAGTATATAAACACTCTGAATAGGCTACATGTCATATTAAACACCATATAAACACTCTGAATAGGATACATGTCATATTAAACAGTATATAAACAGTATATAAACACTCTGAATAGGCTACATGTCATATTAAACACCATATAAACACTCTGAATAGGATACATGTCATATTAAACAGCATATAAACACTCTGAATAGGATACATGTCATATTAAACAGTATATAAACACTCTGAATAGGATACATGTCATATTAAACAGCATATAAACACTCTGAATAGGATACATGTCACATTAAACAGCATATAAACACTGAATAGGATACATGTCATATTAAACAGTATATAAACACTCTGAATAGGATACATGTCATATTAAACAGTACATAAACACTCTGAATAGGCTACATGTCATATTAAACAGCATATAAACACGCTGAATAGGATACATGTCATATTAAACAGCATATAAACACTCTGAATAGGATACATGTCATATTAAACAGTATATAAACACTCTGAATAGGATACATGTCATATTAAACAGCATATAAACACTCTGAATAGGATACATGTCATATTAAACTGCATATAAACACTCGGAATAGGATACATGTCATATTAAACAGCATATAAACACTCTGAACAGGATACATGTCATATTAAACAGCATATAAACACTCTGAATAGGATACATGTCAAATTAAACAGTATATAAACAGTATATAAACACTCTGAATAGGCTACATGTCAAATTAAACAGCATATAAACACTCTGAATAGGCTACATGTCATATTAAACACCATATAAACACTCTGAATAGGATACATGTCATATTAAACACTCTGAATAGGATACATGTCATATTAAACAGCATATAAACACTCTGAATAGGATACATGTCATATTAAACAGTATATAAACACTCTGAATAGGATACATGTCATATTAAACAGTATATAAACACTCTGAATAGGATACATGTCATATTAAACAGTATATAAACACTCTGAATAGGCTACATGTCATATTAAACAGCATATAAACACTCTGAATAGGATACATGTCATATTAAACAGTATATATACACTCTGAATAGGCTACATGTTATATTAAACAGCATATAAACACTCTGAATAGGATACATGTCATATTAAACTGCATATAAACACTCGGAATAGGATACATGTCATATTAAACAGCATATAAACACTCTGAACAGGATACATGTCATATTAAACAGCATATAAACACTCTGAATAGGATACATGTCATATTAAACAGTATATAAACAGTATATAAACACTCTGAATAGGCTACATGTCATATTAAACAGCATATAAACAATCTGAATAGGCTACATGTCATATTAAACACCATATAAACACTCTGAATAGGATACATGTCATATTAAACACTCTGAATAGGATACATGTCATATTAAACAGCATATAAACACTCTGAATAGGATACATGTCATATTAAACAGTATATAAACACTCTGAATAGGATACATGTCATATTAAACAGTATATAAACACTCTGAATAGGATACATGTCATATTAAACAGTATATAAACACTCTGAATAGGCTACATGTCATATTAAACAGCATATAAACACTCTGAATAGGATACATGTCATATTAAACAGCATATAAACACTCTGAATAGGATACATGTCATATTAAACAGTATATATACACTCTGAATAGGCTACATGTTATATTAAACAGCATATAAACACTCTGAATAGGATACATGTCATATTAAACAGCATATAAACACTCTGAATAGGATACATGTCATATTAAACAGTATATATACAGTATATAAACTCTCTGAATAGGCTACATGACATATTAAACACCATATAAACACTCTGAATAGGATACATGTCATATTAAACAGCATATAAATAATCTGAATAGCATATTAAACAGTATATAAACACTGAATAGGATACATGTCATATTAAACAGTATATAAACACTCTGAATAGGCTACATGTCATATTAAACAGTATATAAACTCTCTGAATAGGATACATGTCATATTAAACAGCATATAAACACTCTGAATAGGCTACATGTCATATTAAACAGTACATAAACACTCTGAATAGGCTACATGTCATATTAAACAGTATATAAACACTCTGAATAGGCTACATGTCATATTAAACAGCATATATACACTCTGAATAGGATGCATGTCATATTAAACAGCATATAAACACTCTGAATAGGATACATGTCATATTAAACACTCTGAATAGGATACATGTCATATTAAACAGCATATAAACACTCTGAACAGGATACATGTCATATTAAACAGTATATAAACAGTATATAAACACTCTGAATAGGCTACATGTCATATTAAACAGTATATAAACACTCTGAATAGGATACATGTCATATTAAACAGCATATAAACACTCTGAATAGGATACATGTCACATTAAACAGTATATAAACCGTATATAAACACTCTGAATAGGCTACATGTCATAGTAAACACCATATAAACACTCTGAATAGGATACATGTCATTAAACACCATATAAACACTCTGAATAGGATACATGTCATATTAAACAGTATATAAACACTGAATAGGATACATGTCATATTAAACAGTATATAAACACTCTGAATAGGCTACATGTCATTAAACACCATATAAACACTCTGAATAGGATACATGTCATATTAAACAGTATATAAACACTGAATAGGATACATGTCATATTAAACAGTATATAAACACTCTGAATAGGATACATGTCATATTAAACAGCATATAAACACTCTGAATAGGATACATGTCATATTAAACTGCATATAAACACTCGGAATAGGATACATGTCATATTAAACAGCATATAAACACTCTGAACAGGATACATGTCATATTAAACAGCATATAAACACTCTGAATAGGATACATGTCATATTAAACAGTATATAAACAGTATATAAACACTCTGAATAGGCTACATGTCATATTAAACAGCATATCAACAATCTGAATAGGCTACATGTCATATTAAACACCATATAAACACTCTGAATAGGATACATGTCATATTAAACACTCTGAATAGGATACATGTCATATTAAACAGCATATAAACACTCTGAATAGGATACATGTCATATTAAACAGTATATAAACACTCTGAATAGGATACATGTCATATTAAACAGTATATATACACTCTGAATAGGATACATGTCATATTAAACAGTATATATACAGTATATAAACACTCTGAATAGGCTACATGACATATTAAACACCATATAAACACTCTGAATAGGATACATGTCATATTAAACAGCATATAAATAATCTGAATAGCATATTAAACAGTATATAAACACTGAATAGGATACATGTCATATTAAACAGTATATAAACACTCTGAATAGGCTACATGTCATATTAAACAGCATATAAACACTCTGAATAGGCTACATGTCATATTAAACAGTACATAAACACTCTGAATAGGCTACATGTCATATTAAACAGTATATAAACACTCTGAATAGGCTACATGTCATATTAAACAGCATATATACACTCTGAATAGGATGCATGTCATATTAAACAGCATATAAACACTCTGAATAGGATACATGTCATATTAAACACTCTGAATAGGATACATGTCATATTAAACAGCATATAAACACTCTGAACAGGATACATGTCATATTAAACAGTATATAAACACTCTGAATAGGATACATGTCATATTAAACAGTATATAAACACTCTGAATAGGCTACATGTCATATTAAACAGCATATAAACACTCTGAATAGGATACATGTCATATTAAACAGTATATAAACACTCTGAATAGGCTACATGTCATATTAAACACCATATAAACACTCTGAATAGGATACATGTCATATTAAACAGTATATAAACAGTATATAAACACTCTGAATAGGCTACATGTCATATTAAACACCATATAAACACTCTGAATAGGATACATGTCATATTAAACAGCATATAAACACTCTGAATAGGATACATGTCATATTAAACAGTATATAAACACTCTGAATAGGATACATGTCATATTAAACAGCATATAAACACTCTGAATAGGATACATGTCACATTAAACAGCATATAAACACTGAATAGGATACATGTCATATTAAACAGTATATAAACACTCTGAATAGGATACATGTCATATTAAACAGTACATAAACACTCTGAATAGGCTACATGTCATATTAAACAGCATATAAACACGCTGAATAGGATACATGTCATATTAAACAGCATATAAACACTCTGAATAGGATACATGTCATATTAAACAGTATATAAACACTCTGAATAGGATACATGTCATATTAAACAGCATATAAACACTCTGAATAGGATACATGTCATATTAAACTGCATATAAACACTCGGAATAGGATACATGTCATATTAAACAGCATATAAACACTCTGAACAGGATACATGTCATATTAAACAGCATATAAACACTCTGAATAGGATACATGTCATATTAAACAGTATATAAACAGTATATAAACACTCTGAATAGGCTACATGTCAAATTAAACAGCATATAAACACTCTGAATAGGCTACATGTCATATTAAACACCATATAAACACTCTGAATAGGATACATGTCATATTAAACACTCTGAATAGGATACATGTCATATTAAACAGCATATAAACACTCTGAATAGGATACATGTCATATTAAACAGTATATAAACACTCTGAATAGGATACATGTCATATTAAACAGTATATAAACACTCTGAATAGGATACATGTCATATTAAACAGTATATAAACACTCTGAATAGGCTACATGTCATATTAAACAGCATATAAACACTCTGAATAGGATACATGTCATATTAAACAGTATATATACACTCTGAATAGGCTACATGTTATATTAAACAGCATATAAACACTCTGAATAGGATACATGTCATATTAAACTGCATATAAACACTCTGAATAGGATACATGTCATATTAAACAGTATATATACACTCTGAATAGGCTACATGTCATAGTAAACACCATATAAACACTCTGAATAGGATACATGTCATTAAACACCATATAAACACTCTGAATAGGATACATGTCATATTAAACAGTATATAAACACTGAATAGGATACATGTCATATTAAACAGTATATAAACACTCTGAATAGGCTACATGTCATTAAACACCATATAAACACTCTGAATAGGATACATGTCATATTAAACAGTATATAAACACTGAATAGGATACATGTCATATTAAACAGTATATAAACACTCTGAATAGGATACATGTCATATTAAACAGCATATAAACACTCTGAATAGGATACATGTCATATTAAACTGCATATAAACACTCGGAATAGGATACATGTCATATTAAACAGCATATAAACACTCTGAACAGGATACATGTCATATTAAACAGCATATAAACACTCTGAATAGGATACATGTCATATTAAACAGTATATAAACAGTATATAAACACTCTGAATAGGCTACATGTCATATTAAACAGCATATCAACAATCTGAATAGGCTACATGTCATATTAAACACCATATAAACACTCTGAATAGGATACATGTCATATTAAACACTCTGAATAGGATACATGTCATATTAAACAGCATATAAACACTCTGAATAGGATACATGTCATATTAAACAGTATATAAACACTCTGAATAGGATACATGTCATATTAAACAGTATATATACACTCTGAATAGGATACATGTCATATTAAACAGTATATATACAGTATATAAACACTCTGAATAGGCTACATGACATATTAAACACCATATAAACACTCTGAATAGGATACATGTCATATTAAACAGCATATAAATAATCTGAATAGCATATTAAACAGTATATAAACACTGAATAGGATACATGTCATATTAAACAGTATATAAACACTCTGAATAGGCTACATGTCATATTAAACAGCATATAAACACTCTGAATAGGCTACATGTCATATTAAACAGTACATAAACACTCTGAATAGGCTACATGTCATATTAAACAGTATATAAACACTCTGAATAGGCTACATGTCATATTAAACAGCATATATACACTCTGAATAGGATGCATGTCATATTAAACAGCATATAAACACTCTGAATAGGATACATGTCATATTAAACACTCTGAATAGGATACATGTCATATTAAACAGCATATAAACACTCTGAACAGGATACATGTCATATTAAACAGTATATAAACACTCTGAATAGGATACATGTCATATTAAACAGTATATAAACACTCTGAATAGGCTACATGTCATATTAAACAGCATATAAACACTCTGAATAGGATACATGTCATATTAAACAGTATATAAACACTCTGAATAGGCTACATGTCATATTAAACACCATATAAACACTCTGAATAGGATACATGTCATATTAAACAGTATATAAACAGTATATAAACACTCTGAATAGGCTACATGTCATATTAAACACCATATAAACACTCTGAATAGGATACATGTCATATTAAACAGCATATAAACACTCTGAATAGGATACATGTCATATTAAACAGTATATAAACACTCTGAATAGGATACATGTCATATTAAACAGCATATAAACACTCTGAATAGGATACATGTCACATTAAACAGCATATAAACACTGAATAGGATACATGTCATATTAAACAGTATATAAACACTCTGAATAGGATACATGTCATATTAAACAGTACATAAACACTCTGAATAGGCTACATGTCATATTAAACAGCATATAAACACGCTGAATAGGATACATGTCATATTAAACAGCATATAAACACTCTGAATAGGATACATGTCATATTAAACAGTATATAAACACTCTGAATAGGATACATGTCATATTAAACAGCATATAAACACTCTGAATAGGATACATGTCATATTAAACTGCATATAAACACTCGGAATAGGATACATGTCATATTAAACAGCATATAAACACTCTGAACAGGATACATGTCATATTAAACAGCATATAAACACTCTGAATAGGATACATGTCATATTAAACAGTATATAAACAGTATATAAACACTCTGAATAGGCTACATGTCAAATTAAACAGCATATAAACACTCTGAATAGGCTACATGTCATATTAAACACCATATAAACACTCTGAATAGGATACATGTCATATTAAACACTCTGAATAGGATACATGTCATATTAAACAGCATATAAACACTCTGAATAGGATACATGTCATATTAAACAGTATATAAACACTCTGAATAGGATACATGTCATATTAAACAGTATATAAACACTCTGAATAGGATACATGTCATATTAAACAGTATATAAACACTCTGAATAGGCTACATGTCATATTAAACAGCATATAAACACTCTGAATAGGATACATGTCATATTAAACAGTATATATACACTCTGAATAGGCTACATGTTATATTAAACAGCATATAAACACTCTGAATAGGATACATGTCATATTAAACTGCATATAAACACTCGGAATAGGATACATGTCATATTAAACAGCATATAAACACTCTGAACAGGATACATGTCATATTAAACAGCATATAAACACTCTGAATAGGATACATGTCATATTAAACAGTATATAAACAGTATATAAACACTCTGAATAGGCTACATGTCATATTAAACAGCATATAAACAATCTGAATAGGCTACATGTCATATTAAACACCATATAAACACTCTGAATAGGATACATGTCATATTAAACACTCTGAATAGGATACATGTCATATTAAACAGCATATAAACACTCTGAATAGGATACATGTCATATTAAACAGTATATAAACACTCTGAATAGGATACATGTCATATTAAACAGTATATAAACACTCTGAATAGGATACATGTCATATTAAACAGTATATAAACACTCTGAATAGGCTACATGTCATATTAAACAGCATATAAACACTCTGAATAGGATACATGTCATATTAAACAGTATATAAACACTCTGAATAGGCTACATGTCATATTAAACACCATATAAACACTCTGAATAGGATACATGTCATATTAAACAGCATATAAATAATCTGAATAGCATATTAAACAGTATATAAACACTGAATAGGATACATGTCATATTAAACAGTATATAAACACTCTGAATAGGCTACATGTCATATTAAACAGCATATAAACACTCTGAATAGGCTACATGTCATATTAAACAGTACATAAACACTCTGAATAGGCTACATGTCATATTAAACAGTATATAAACACTCTGAATAGGCTACATGTCATATTAAACAGCATATATACACTCTGAATAGGATGCATGTCATATTAAACAGCATATAAACACTCTGAATAGGATACATGTCATATTAAACAGCATATAAACACTCTGAATAGGATACATGTCATATTAAACAGTATATAAACACTCTGAATAGGATACATGTCATATTAAACAGCATATAAACACTCTGAATAGGATACATGTCACATTAAACAGCATATAAACACTGAATAGGATACATGTCATATTAAACAGTATATAAACACTCTGAATAGGATACATGTCATATTAAACAGTACATAAACACTCTGAATAGGCTACATGTCATATTAAACAGCATATAAACACTCTGAATAGGATACATGTCACATTAAACAGCATATAAACACTGAATAGGATACATGTCATATTAAACAGTATATAAACACTCTGAATAGGATACATGTCATATTAAACAGTACATAAACACTCTGAATAGGCTACATGTCATATTAAACAGCATATAAACACGCTGAATAGGATACATGTCATATTAAACAGCATATAAACACTCTGAATAGGATACATGTCATATTAAACAGTATATAAACACTCTGAATAGGATACATGTCATATTAAACAGCATATAAACACTCTGAATAGGATACATGTCATATTAAACTGCATATAAACACTCGGAATAGGATACATGTCATATTAAACAGCATATAAACACTCTGAACAGGATACATGTCATATTAAACAGCATATAAACACTCTGAATAGGATACATGTCATATTAAACAGTATATAAACAGTATATAAACACTCTGAATAGGCTACATGTCAAATTAAACAGCATATAAACACTCTGAATAGGCTACATGTCATATTAAACACCATATAAACACTCTGAATAGGATACATGTCATATTAAACACTCTGAATAGGATACATGTCATATTAAACAGCATATAAACACTCTGAATAGGATACATGTCATATTAAACAGTATATAAACACTCTGAATAGGATACATGTCATATTAAACAGTATATAAACACTCTGAATAGGATACATGTCATATTAAACAGTATATAAACACTCTGAATAGGCTACATGTCATATTAAACAGCATATAAACACTCTGAATAGGATACATGTCATATTAAACAGCATATAAACACTCTGAATAGGATACATGTCATATTAAACAGCATATAAACACTCTGAATAGGCTACATGTCATATTAAACAGCATATAAACAATCTGAATAGGCTACATGTCATATTAAACACCATATAAACACTCTGAATAGGATACATGTCATATTAAACACTCTGAATAGGATACATGTCATATTAAACAGCATATAAACACTCTGAATAGGATACATGTCATATTAAACAGTATATAAACACTCTGAATAGGATACATGTCATATTAAACAGTATATAAACACTCTGAATAGGATACATGTCATATTAAACAGTATATAAACACTCTGAATAGGCTACATGTCATATTAAACAGCATATAAATACTCTGAATAGGATACATGTCATATTAAACAGTATATAAACACTCTGAATAGGCTACATGTCATATTAAACACCATATAAACACTCTGAATAGGATACATGTCATATTAAACAGCATATAAATAATCTGAATAGCATATTAAACAGTATATAAACACTGAATAGGATACATGTCATATTAAACAGTATATAAACACTCTGAATAGGCTACATGTCATATTAAACAGCATATAAACACTCTGAATAGGCTACATGTCATATTAAACAGTACATAAACACTCTGAATAGGCTACATGTCATATTAAACAGTATATAAACACTCTGAATAGGCTACATGTCATATTAAACAGCATATATACACTCTGAATAGGATGCATGTCATATTAAACAGCATATAAACACTCTGAATAGGATACATGTCATATTAAACAGCATATAAACACTCTGAATAGGATACATGTCATATTAAACAGTATATAAACACTCTGAATAGGATACATGTCATATTAAACAGCATATAAACACTCTGAATAGGATACATGTCACATTAAACAGCATATAAACACTGAATAGGATACATGTCATATTAAACAGTATATAAACACTCTGAATAGGATACATGTCATATTAAACAGTACATAAACACTCTGAATAGGCTACATGTCATATTAAACAGTATATAAACACTCTGAATAGGATACATGTCATATTAAACTGCATATAAACACTCGGAATAGGATACATGTCATATTAAACAGCATATAAACACTCTGAACAGGATACATGTCATATTAAACAGCATATAAACACTCTGAATAGGATACATGTCATATTAAACAGTATATAAACAGTATATAAACACTCTGAATAGGCTACATGTCAAATTAAACAGCATATAAACACTCTGAATAGGCTACATGTCATATTAAACACCATATAAACACTCTGAATAGGATACATGTCATATTAAACAGTATATAAACACTCTGAATAGGATACATGTCATATTAAACAGCATATAAACACTCTGAATAGGATACATGTCATATTAAACAGCATATAAACACTCTGAATAGGATACATGTCATATTAAACAGTATATAAACACTCTGAATAGGATACATGTCATATTAAACAGCATATAAACACTCTGAATAGGATACATGTCACATTAAACAGCATATAAACACTGAATAGGATACATGTCATATTAAACAGTATATAAACACTCTGAATAGGATACATGTCATATTAAACAGTACATAAACACTCTGAATAGGCTACATGTCATATTAAACAGCATATAAACACGCTGAATAGGATACATGTCATATTAAACAGCATATAAACACTCTGAATAGGATACATGTCATATTAAACAGTATATAAACACTCTGAATAGGATACATGTCATATTAAACAGCATATAAACACTCTGAATAGGATACATGTCATATTAAACTGCATATAAACACTCGGAATAGGATACATGTCATATTAAACAGCATATAAACACTCTGAACAGGATACATGTCATATTAAACAGCATATAAACACTCTGAATAGGATACATGTCATATTAAACAGTATATAAACAGTATATAAACACTCTGAATAGGCTACATGTCATATTAAACAGCATATCAACAATCTGAATAGGCTACATGTCATATTAAACACCATATAAACACTCTGAATAGGATACATGTCATATTAAACACTCTGAATAGGATACATGTCATATTAAACAGCATATAAACACTCTGAATAGGATACATGTCATATTAAACAGTATATAAACACTCTGAATAGGATACATGTCATATTAAACAGTATATAAACACTCTGAATAGGATACATGTCATATTAAACAGTATATAAACACTCTGAATAGGCTACATGTCATATTAAACAGCATATAAACACTCTGAATAGGATACATGTCATATTAAACAGCATATAAACACTCTGAATAGGATACATGTCATATTAAACAGTATATATACACTCTGAATAGGCTACATGTTATATTAAACAGCATATAAACACTCTGAATAGGATACATGTCATATTAAACGGTATATATACAGTATATAAACACTCTGAATAGGCTACATGACATATTAAACACCATATAAACACTCTGAATAGGATACATGTCATATTAAACAGCATATAAATAATCTGAATAGCATATTAAACAGTATATAAACACTGAATAGGATACATGTCATATTAAACAGTATATAAACACTCTGAATAGGCTACATGTCATATTAAACAGCATATAAACACTCTGAATAGGCTACATGTCATATTAAACAGTACATAAACACTCTGAATAGGCTACATGTCATATTAAACAGTATATAAACACTCTGAATAGGCTACATGTCATATTAAACAGCATATATACACTCTGAATAGGATGCATGTCATATTAAACAGCATATAAACACTCTGAATAGGATACATGTCATATTAAACACTCTGAATAGGATACATGTCATATTAAACAGCATATAAACACTCTGAACAGGATACATGTCATATTAAACAGTATATAAACACTCTGAATAGGATACATGTCATATTAAACAGTATATAAACACTCTGAATAGGCTACATGTCATATTAAACAGCATATAAACACTCTGAATAGGATACATGTCATATTAAACAGTATATAAACACTCTGAATAGGCTACATGTCATATTAAACACCATATAAACACTCTGAATAGGATACATGTCATATTAAACAGTATATAAACAGTATATAAACACTCTGAATAGGCTACATGTCATATTAAACACCATATAAACAGTCTGAATAGGATACATGTCATATTAAACAGCATATAAACACTCTGAATAGGATACATGTCATATTAAACAGTATATAAACACTCTGAATAGGATACATGTCATATTAAACAGCATATAAACACTCTGAATAGGATACATGTCACATTAAACAGCATATAAACACTGAATAGGATACATGTCATATTAAACAGTATATAAACACTCTGAATAGGATACATGTCATATTAAACAGTACATAAACACTCTGAATAGGCTACATGTCATATTAAACAGCATATAAACACGCTGAATAGGATACATGTCATATTAAACAGCATATAAACACTCTGAATAGGATACATGTCATATTAAACAGTATATAAACACTCTGAATAGGATACATGTCATATTAAACAGCATATAAACACTCTGAATAGGATACATGTCATATTAAACTGCATATAAACACTCGGAATAGGATACATGTCATATTAAACAGCATATAAACACTCTGAACAGGATACATGTCATATTAAACAGCATATAAACACTCTGAATAGGATACATGTCAAATTAAACAGTATATAAACAGTATATAAACACTCTGAATAGGCTACATGTCAAATTAAACAGCATATAAACACTCTGAATAGGCTACATGTCATATTAAACACCATATAAACACTCTGAATAGGATACATGTCATATTAAACACTCTGAATAGGATACATGTCATATTAAACAGCATATAAACACTCTGAATAGGATACATGTCATATTAAACAGTATATAAACACTCTGAATAGGATACATGTCATATTAAACAGTATATAAACACTCTGAATAGGATACATGTCATATTAAACAGTATATAAACACTCTGAATAGGCTACATGTCATATTAAACAGCATATAAACACTCTGAATAGGATACATGTCATATTAAACAGTATATATACACTCTGAATAGGCTACATGTTATATTAAACAGCATATAAACACTCTGAATAGGATACATGTCATATTAAACTGCATATAAACACTCGGAATAGGATACATGTCATATTAAACAGCATATAAACACTCTGAACAGGATACATGTCATATTAAACAGCATATAAACACTCTGAATAGGATACATGTCATATTAAACAGTATATAAACAGTATATAAACACTCTGAATAGGCTACATGTCATATTAAACAGCATATAAACAATCTGAATAGGCTACATGTCATATTAAACACCATATAAACACTCTGAATAGGATACATGTCATATTAAACACTCTGAATAGGATACATGTCATATTAAACAGCATATAAACACTCTGAATAGGATACATGTCATATTAAACAGTATATAAACACTCTGAATAGGATACATGTCATATTAAACAGTATATAAACACTCTGAATAGGATACATGTCATATTAAACAGTATATAAACACTCTGAATAGGCTACATGTCATATTAAACAGCATATAAACACTCTGAATAGGATACATGTCATATTAAACAGCATATAAACACTCTGAATAGGATACATGTCATATTAAACAGTATATATACACTCTGAATAGGCTACATGTTATATTAAACAGCATATAAACACTCTGAATAGGATACATGTCATATTAAACAGCATATAAACACTCTGAATAGGATACATGTCATATTAAACAGTATATATACAGTATATAAACTCTCTGAATAGGCTACATGACATATTAAACACCATATAAACACTCTGAATAGGATACATGTCATATTAAACAGCATATAAATAATCTGAATAGCATATTAAACAGTATATAAACACTGAATAGGATACATGTCATATTAAACAGTATATAAACACTCTGAATAGGCTACATGTCATATTAAACAGTATATAAACTCTCTGAATAGGATACATGTCATATTAAACAGCATATAAACACTCTGAATAGGCTACATGTCATATTAAACAGTACATAAACACTCTGAATAGGCTACATGTCATATTAAACAGTATATAAACACTCTGAATAGGCTACATGTCATATTAAACAGCATATATACACTCTGAATAGGATGCATGTCATATTAAACAGCATATAAACACTCTGAATAGGATACATGTCATATTAAACACTCTGAATAGGATACATGTCATATTAAACAGCATATAAACACTCTGAACAGGATACATGTCATATTAAACAGTATATAAACAGTATATAAACACTCTGAATAGGCTACATGTCATATTAAACAGTATATAAACACTCTGAATAGGATACATGTCATATTAAACAGCATATAAACACTCTGAATAGGATACATGTCACATTAAACAGTATATAAACCGTATATAAACACTCTGAATAGGCTACATGTCATAGTAAACACCATATAAACACTCTGAATAGGATACATGTCATTAAACACCATATAAACACTCTGAATAGGATACATGTCATATTAAACAGTATATAAACACTGAATAGGATACATGTCATATTAAACAGTATATAAACACTCTGAATAGGCTACATGTCATTAAACACCATATAAACACTCTGAATAGGATACATGTCATATTAAACAGTATATAAACACTGAATAGGATACATGTCATATTAAACAGTATATAAACACTCTGAATAGGATACATGTCATATTAAACAGCATATAAACACTCTGAATAGGATACATGTCATATTAAACTGCATATAAACACTCGGAATAGGATACATGTCATATTAAACAGCATATAAACACTCTGAACAGGATACATGTCATATTAAACAGCATATAAACACTCTGAATAGGATACATGTCATATTAAACAGTATATAAACAGTATATAAACACTCTGAATAGGCTACATGTCATATTAAACAGCATATCAACAATCTGAATAGGCTACATGTCATATTAAACACCATATAAACACTCTGAATAGGATACATGTCATATTAAACACTCTGAATAGGATACATGTCATATTAAACAGCATATAAACACTCTGAATAGGATACATGTCATATTAAACAGTATATAAACACTCTGAATAGGATACATGTCATATTAAACAGTATATATACACTCTGAATAGGATACATGTCATATTAAACAGTATATATACAGTATATAAACACTCTGAATAGGCTACATGACATATTAAACACCATATAAACACTCTGAATAGGATACATGTCATATTAAACAGCATATAAATAATCTGAATAGCATATTAAACAGTATATAAACACTGAATAGGATACATGTCATATTAAACAGTATATAAACACTCTGAATAGGCTACATGTCATATTAAACAGCATATAAACACTCTGAATAGGCTACATGTCATATTAAACAGTACATAAACACTCTGAATAGGCTACATGTCATATTAAACAGTATATAAACACTCTGAATAGGCTACATGTCATATTAAACAGCATATATACACTCTGAATAGGATGCATGTCATATTAAACAGCATATAAACACTCTGAATAGGATACATGTCATATTAAACACTCTGAATAGGATACATGTCATATTAAACAGCATATAAACACTCTGAACAGGATACATGTCATATTAAACAGTATATAAACACTCTGAATAGGATACATGTCATATTAAACAGTATATAAACACTCTGAATAGGCTACATGTCATATTAAACAGCATATAAACACTCTGAATAGGATACATGTCATATTAAACAGTATATAAACACTCTGAATAGGCTACATGTCATATTAAACACCATATAAACACTCTGAATAGGATACATGTCATATTAAACAGTATATAAACAGTATATAAACACTCTGAATAGGCTACATGTCATATTAAACACCATATAAACACTCTGAATAGGATACATGTCATATTAAACAGCATATAAACACTCTGAATAGGATACATGTCATATTAAACAGTATATAAACACTCTGAATAGGATACATGTCATATTAAACAGCATATAAACACTCTGAATAGGATACATGTCACATTAAACAGCATATAAACACTGAATAGGATACATGTCATATTAAACAGTATATAAACACTCTGAATAGGATACATGTCATATTAAACAGTACATAAACACTCTGAATAGGCTACATGTCATATTAAACAGCATATAAACACGCTGAATAGGATACATGTCATATTAAACAGCATATAAACACTCTGAATAGGATACATGTCATATTAAACAGTATATAAACACTCTGAATAGGATACATGTCATATTAAACAGCATATAAACACTCTGAATAGGATACATGTCATATTAAACTGCATATAAACACTCGGAATAGGATACATGTCATATTAAACAGCATATAAACACTCTGAACAGGATACATGTCATATTAAACAGCATATAAACACTCTGAATAGGATACATGTCATATTAAAAAGTATATAAACAGTATATAAACACTCTGAATAGGCTACATGTCAAATTAAACAGCATATAAACACTCTGAATAGGCTACATGTCATATTAAACACCATATAAACACTCTGAATGGGATACATGTCATATTAAACACTCTGAATAGGATACATGTCATATTAAACAGCATATAAACACTCTGAATAGGATACATGTCATATTAAACAGTATATAAACACTCTGAATAGGATACATGTCATATTAAACAGTATATAAACACTCTGAATAGGATACATGTCATATTAAACAGTATATAAACACTCTGAATAGGCTACATGTCATATTAAACAGCATATAAACACTCTGAATAGGATACATGTCATATTAAACAGTATATATACACTCTGAATAGGCTACATGTTATATTAAACAGCATATAAACACTCTGAATAGGATACATGTCATATTAAACTGCATATAAACACTCGGAATAGGATACATGTCATATTAAACAGCATATAAACACTCTGAACAGGATACATGTCATATTAAACAGCATATAAACACTCTGAATAGGATACATGTCATATTAAACAGTATATAAACAGTATATAAACACTCTGAATAGGCTACATGTCATATTAAACAGCATATAAACAATCTGAATAGGCTACATGTCATATTAAACACCATATAAACACTCTGAATAGGATACATGTCATATTAAACACTCTGAATAGGATACATGTCATATTAAACAGCATATAAACACTCTGAATAGGATACATGTCATAGTAAACACCATATAAACACTCTGAATAGGATACATGTCATTAAACACCATATAAACACTCTGAATAGGATACATGTCATATTAAACAGTATATAAACACTGAATAGGATACATGTCATATTAAACAGTATATAAACACTCTGAATAGGCTACATGTCATTAAACACCATATAAACACTCTGAATAGGATACATGTCATATTAAACAGTATATAAACACTGAATAGGATACATGTCATATTAAACAGTATATAAACACTCTGAATAGGATACATGTCATATTAAACAGCATATAAACACTCTGAATAGGATACATGTCATATTAAACTGCATATAAACACTCGGAATAGGATACATGTCATATTAAACAGCATATAAACACTCTGAACAGGATACATGTCATATTAAACAGCATATAAACACTCTGAATAGGATACATGTCATATTAAACAGTATATAAACAGTATATAAACACTCTGAATAGGCTACATGTCATATTAAACAGCATATCAACAATCTGAATAGGCTACATGTCATATTAAACACCATATAAACACTCTGAATAGGATACATGTCATATTAAACACTCTGAATAGGATACATGTCATATTAAACAGCATATAAACACTCTGAATAGGATACATGTCATATTAAACAGTATATAAACACTCTGAATAGGATACATGTCATATTAAACAGTATATATACACTCTGAATAGGATACATGTCATATTAAACAGTATATATACAGTATATAAACACTCTGAATAGGCTACATGACATATTAAACACCATATAAACACTCTGAATAGGATACATGTCATATTAAACAGCATATAAATAATCTGAATAGCATATTAAACAGTATATAAACACTGAATAGGATACATGTCATATTAAACAGTATATAAACACTCTGAATAGGCTACATGTCATATTAAACAGCATATAAACACTCTGAATAGGCTACATGTCATATTAAACAGTACATAAACACTCTGAATAGGCTACATGTCATATTAAACAGTATATAAACACTCTGAATAGGCTACATGTCATATTAAACAGCATATATACACTCTGAATAGGATGCATGTCATATTAAACAGCATATAAACACTCTGAATAGGATACATGTCATATTAAACACTCTGAATAGGATACATGTCATATTAAACAGCATATAAACACTCTGAACAGGATACATGTCATATTAAACAGTATATAAACACTCTGAATAGGATACATGTCATATTAAACAGTATATAAACACTCTGAATAGGCTACATGTCATATTAAACAGCATATAAACACTCTGAATAGGATACATGTCATATTAAACAGTATATAAACACTCTGAATAGGCTACATGTCATATTAAACACCATATAAACACTCTGAATAGGATACATGTCATATTAAACAGTATATAAACAGTATATAAACACTCTGAATAGGCTACATGTCATATTAAACACCATATAAACACTCTGAATAGGATACATGTCATATTAAACAGCATATAAACACTCTGAATAGGATACATGTCATATTAAACAGTATATAAACACTCTGAATAGGATACATGTCATATTAAACAGCATATAAACACTCTGAATAGGATACATGTCACATTAAACAGCATATAAACACTGAATAGGATACATGTCATATTAAACAGTATATAAACACTCTGAATAGGATACATGTCATATTAAACAGTACATAAACACTCTGAATAGGCTACATGTCATATTAAACAGCATATAAACACGCTGAATAGGATACATGTCATATTAAACAGCATATAAACACTCTGAATAGGATACATGTCATATTAAACAGTATATAAACACTCTGAATAGGATACATGTCATATTAAACAGCATATAAACACTCTGAATAGGATACATGTCATATTAAACTGCATATAAACACTCGGAATAGGATACATGTCATATTAAACAGCATATAAACACTCTGAACAGGATACATGTCATATTAAACAGCATATAAACACTCTGAATAGGATACATGTCATATTAAAAAGTATATAAACAGTATATAAACACTCTGAATAGGCTACATGTCAAATTAAACAGCATATAAACACTCTGAATAGGCTACATGTCATATTAAACACCATATAAACACTCTGAATGGGATACATGTCATATTAAACACTCTGAATAGGATACATGTCATATTAAACAGCATATAAACACTCTGAATAGGATACATGTCATATTAAACAGTATATAAACACTCTGAATAGGATACATGTCATATTAAACAGTATATAAACACTCTGAATAGGATACATGTCATATTAAACAGTATATAAACACTCTGAATAGGCTACATGTCATATTAAACAGCATATAAACACTCTGAATAGGATACATGTCATATTAAACAGTATATATACACTCTGAATAGGCTACATGTTATATTAAACAGCATATAAACACTCTGAATAGGATACATGTCATATTAAACTGCATATAAACACTCGGAATAGGATACATGTCATATTAAACAGCATATAAACACTCTGAACAGGATACATGTCATATTAAACAGCATATAAACACTCTGAATAGGATACATGTCATATTAAACAGTATATAAACAGTATATAAACACTCTGAATAGGCTACATGTCATATTA
This sequence comes from Salmo salar, assembly GCF_965601325.2. Taxonomy (NCBI): domain Eukaryota; kingdom Metazoa; phylum Chordata; class Actinopteri; order Salmoniformes; family Salmonidae; genus Salmo; species Salmo salar. Next base: position 54,033,516 of record NC_138301.1, read on the forward strand.
AACAGCATATAAACAATCTGAATAGGCTACATGTCATATTAAACACCATATAAACACTCTGAATAGGATACATGTCATATTAAACACTCTGAATAGGATACATGTCATATTAAACAGCATATAAACACTCTGAATAGGATACATGTCATATTAAACAGTATATAAACACTCTGAATAGGATACATGTCATATTAAACAGTATATAAACACTCTGAATAGGATACATGTCATATTAAACAGTATATAAACACTCTGAATAGGCTACATGTCATATTAAACAGCATATAAACACTCTGAATAGGATACATGTCATATTAAACAGTATATAAACACTCTGAATAGGCTACATGTCATATTAAACACCATATAAACACTCTGAATAGGATACATGTCATATTAAACAGCATATAAATAATCTGAATAGCATATTAAACAGTATATAAACACTGAATAGGATACATGTCATATTAAACAGTATATAAACACTCTGAATAGGCTACATGTCATATTAAACAGCATATAAACACTCTGAATAGGCTACATGTCATATTAAACAGTACATAAACACTCTGAATAGGCTACATGTCATATTAAACAGTATATAAACACTCTGAATAGGCTACATGTCATATTAAACAGCATATATACACTCTGAATAGGATGCATGTCATATTAAACAGCATATAAACACTCTGAATAGGATACATGTCATATTAAACAGCATATAAACACTCTGAATAGGATACATGTCATATTAAACAGTATATAAACACTCTGAATAGGATACATGTCATATTAAACAGCATATAAACACTCTGAATAGGATACATGACACATTAAACAGCATATAAACACTGAATAGGATACATGTCATATTAAACAGTATATAAACACTCTGAATAGGATACATGTCATATTAAACAGTACATAAACACTCTGAATAGGCTACATGTCATATTAAACAGCATATAAACACGCTGAATAGGATACATGTCATATTAAACAGCATATAAACACTCTGAATAGGATACATGTCATATTAAACAGTATATAAACACTCTGAATAGGATACATGTCATATTAAACAGCATATAAACACTCTGAATAGGATACATGTCATATTAAACTGCATATAAACACTCGGAATAGGATACATGTCATATTAAACAGCATATAAACACTCTGAACAGGATACATGTCATATTAAACAGCATATAAACACTCTGAATAGGATACATGTCATATTAAACAGTATATAAACAGTATATAAACACTCTGAATAGGCTACATGTCAAATTAAACAGCATATAAACACTCTGAATAGGCTACATGTCATATTAAACACCATATAAACACTCTGAATAGGATACATGTCATATTAAACACTCTGAATAGGATACATGTCATATTAAACAGCATATAAACACTCTGAATAGGATACATGTCATATTAAACAGTATATAAACACTCTGAATAGGATACATGTCATATTAAACAGTATATAAACACTCTGAATAGGATACATGTCATATTAAACAGTATATAAACACTCTGAATAGGCTACATGTCATATTAAACAGCATATAAACACTCTGAATAGGATACATGTCATATTAAACAGCATATAAACACTCTGAATAGGATACATGTCATATTAAACAGTATATAAACAGTATATAAACACTCTGAATAGGCTACATGTCATATTAAACAGCATATAAACAATCTGAATAGGCTACATGTCATATTAAACACCATATAAACACTCTGAATAGGATACATGTCATATTAAACACTCTGAATAGGATACATGTCATATTAAACAGCATATAAACACTCTGAATAGGATACATGTCATATTAAACAGTATATAAACACTCTGAATAGGATACATGTCATATTAAACAGTATATAAACACTCTGAATAGGATACATGTCATATTAAACAGTATATAAACACTCTGAATAGGCTACATGTCATATTAAACAGCATATAAACACTCTGAATAGGATACATGTCATATTAAACAGTATATAAACACTCTGAATAGGCTACATGTCATATTAAACACCATATAAACACTCTGAATAGGATACATGTCATATTAAACAGCATATAAATAATCTGAATAGCATATTAAACAGTATATAAACACTGAATAGGATACATGTCATATTAAACAGTATATAAACACTCTGAATAGGCTACATGTCATATTAAACAGCATATAAACACTCTGAATAGGCTACATGTCATATTAAACAGTACATAAACACTCTGAATAGGCTACATGTCATATTAAACAGTATATAAACACTCTGAATAGGCTACATGTCATATTAAACAGCATATATACACTCTGAATAGGATGCATGTCATATTAAACAGCATATAAACACTCTGAATAGGATACATGTCATATTAAACAGCATATAAACACTCTGAATAGGATACATGTCATATTAAACAGTATATAAACACTCTGAATAGGATACATGTCATATTAAACAGCATATAAACACTCTGAATAGGATACATGTCACATTAAACAGCATATAAACACTGAATAGGATACATGTCATATTAAACAGTATATAAACACTCTGAATAGGATACATGTCATATTAAACAGTACATAAACACTCTGAATAGGCTACATGTCATATTAAACAGCATATAAACACGCTGAATAGGATACATGTCATATTAAACAGCATATAAACACTCTGAATAGGATACATGTCATATTAAACAGTATATAAACACTCTGAATAGGATACATGTCATATTAAACAGCATATAAACACTCTGAATAGGATACATGTCATATTAAACTGCATATAAACACTCGGAATAGGATACATGTCATATTAAACAGCATATAAACACTCTGAACAGGATACATGTCATATTAAACAGCATATAAACACTCTGAATAGGATACATGTCATATTAAACAGTATATAAACAGTATATAAACACTCTGAATAGGCTACATGTCAAATTAAACAGCATATAAACACTCTGAATAGGCTACATGTCATATTAAACACCATATAAACACTCTGAATAGGATACATGTCATATTAAACACTCTGAATAGGATACATGTCATATTAAACAGCATATAAACACTCTGAATAGGATACATGTCATATTAAACAGTATATAAACACTCTGAATAGGATACATGTCATATTAAACAGTATATAAACACTCTGAATAGGATACATGTCATATTAAACAGTATATAAACACTCTGAATAGGCTACATGTCATATTAAACAGCATATAAACACTCTGAATAGGATACATGTCATATTAAACAGCATATAAACACTCTGAATAGGATACATGTCATATTAAACAGTATATATACACTCTGAATAGGCTACATGTTATATTAAACAGCATATAAACACTCTGAATAGGATACTTGTCATATTAATCAGCATATAAACACTCTGAATAGGATACATGTCATATTAAACTGTATATATACAGTATATAAACACTCTGAATAGGCTACATGACATATTAAACACCATATAAACACTCTGAATAGGATACATGTCATATTAAACAGCATATAAATAATCTGAATAGCATATTAAACAGTATATAAACACTGAATAGGATACATGTCATATTAAACAGTATATAAACACTCTGAATAGGCTACATGTCATATTAAACAGTATATAAACTCTCTGAATAGGATACATGTCATATTAAACAGCATATAAACACTCTGAATAGGATACATGTCATATTAAACTGCATATAAACACTCGGAATAGGATACATGTCATATTAAACAGCATATAAACACTCTGAACAGGATACATGTCATATTAAACAGCATATAAACACTCTGAATAGGATACATGTCATATTAAACAGTATATAAACAGTATATAAACACTCTGAATAGGCTACATGTCAAATTAAACAGCATATAAACACTCTGAATAGGCTACATGTCATATTAAACACCATATAAACACTCTGAATAGGATACATGTCATATTAAACACTCTGAATAGGATACATGTCATATTAAACAGCATATAAACACTCTGAATAGGATACATGTCATATTAAACAGTATATAAACACTCTGAATAGGATACATGTCATATTAAACAGTATATAAACACTCTGAATAGGATACATGTCATATTAAACAGTATATAAACACTCTGAATAGGCTACATGTCATATTAAACAGCATATAAACACTCTGAATAGGATACATGTCATATTAAACAGCATATAAACACTCTGAATAGGATACATGTCATATTAAACAGTATATATACACTCTGAATAGGCTACATGTTATATTAAACAGCATATAAACACTCTGAATAGGATACTTGTCATATTAATCAGCATATAAACACTCTGAATAGGATACATGTCATATTAAACAGTATATATACAGTATATAAACACTCTGAATAGGCTACATGACATATTAAACACCATATAAACACTCTGAATAGGATACATGTCATATTAAACAGCATATAAATAATCTGAATAGCATATTAAACAGTATATAAACACTGAATAGGATACATGTCATATTAAACAGTATATAAACACTCTGAATAGGCTACATGTCATATTAAACAGTATATAAACTCTCTGAATAGGATACATGTCATATTAAACAGCATATAAACACTCTGAATAGGCTACATGTCATATTAAACAGTACATAAACACTCTGAATAGGCTACATGTCATATTAAACAGTATATAAACACTCTGAATAGGCTACATGTCATATTAAACAGCATATATACACTCTGAATAGGATGCATGTCATATTAAACAGCATATAAACACTCTGAATAGGATACATGTCATATTAAACACTCTGAATAGGATACATGTCATATTAAACAGCATATAAACACTCTGAACAGGATACATGTCATATTAAACAGCATATAAACACTCTGAATAGGATACATGTCATATTAAACAGTATATAACAGTATATAAACACTCTGAATAGGCTACATGTCATATTAAACAGTATATAAACAGTATATAAACACTCTGAATAGGATACATGTCATATTAAACAGCATATAAACACTCTGAATAGGATACATGTCACATTAAACAGTATATAAACAGTATATAAACACTCTGAATAGGCTACATGTCATATTAAACACCATATAAACACTCTGAATAGGATACATGTCATATTAAACAGCATATAAACATTCTGAATAGGCTACATGTCATTAAACACCATATAAACACTCTGAATAGGATACATGTCATATTAAACAGTATATAAACACTGAATAGGATACATGTCATATTAAACAGTATATAAACACTCTGAATAGGCTACATGTCATTAAACACCATATAAACACTCTGAATAGGATACATGTCATATTAAACAGTATATAAACACTGAATAGGATACATGTCATATTAAACAGTATATAAACACTCTGAATAGGCTACATGTCATATTAAACAGTATATAAACACTCTGAATAGGATACATGTCATATTAAACAGCATATAAACACTCTGAATAGGTTACATGTCATATTAAACACCATATAAACACTCTGAATAGGATACATGTCATATTAAACACTCTGAATAGGGTACATGTCATATTAAACAGCATATAAACACTCTGAATAGGATACATGTCATATTAAACAGTATATAAACACTCTGAATAGGATACATGTCATATTAAACAGTATATAAACACTCTGAATAGGATACATGTCATATTAAACAGTATATAAACACTCTGAATTGGATACATGTCATATTAAACAGCATATAAACACTCTGAATAGGCTACATGTCATATTAAACACCATATAAACAATCTGAATAGGATACATGTCATATTAAACACTCTGAATAGGATACATGTCATATTAAACAGCATATAAACACTCTGAATAGGCTACATGTTATATTAAACAGTATATAAACAGTATATAAACACTCTGAATAGGCTACATGTCATATTAAACACCATATAAACACTCTGAATAGGATACATGTCATATTAAACAGCATATAAACATTCTGAATAGGCTACATGTCATATTAAACAGTACATAAACACTCTGAATAGGCTACATGTCATTAAACACCATATAAACACTCTGAATAAGATACATGTCATATTAAACAGTATATAAACACTGAATAGGATACATGTCATATTAAACAGTATATAAACACTCTGAATAGGATACATGTCATATTAAACAGCATATAAACACTCTGAATAGGCTACATGTCATATTAAACAGCATATAAACACTCTGAATAGGCTACATGTCATATTAAACACCATATAAACACTCTGAATAGGATACATGTCATATTAAACACTCTGAATAGGATACATGTCATATTAAACACCATATAAACACTCTGAATAGGATACATGTCATATTAAACACTCTGAATAGGATACATGTCATATTAAACAGCATATAAACACTCTGAATAGGATAAATGTCATATTAAACAGTATATAAACACTCTGAATAGGATACATGTCATATTAAACAGTATATAAACACTCTGAATAGGATACATGTCATATTAAACAGTATATAAACACTCTGAATAGGCTACATGTCATATTAAACAGCATATAAACACTCTGAATAGGATACATGTCATATTAAACAGCATATAAACACTCTGAATAGGATACATGTCATATTAAACAGTATATATACAGTATATAAACACTCTAAATAGGCTACATGTCATATTAAACACCATATAAACACTCTGAATAGGATACATGTCATATTAAACACTCTGAATAGGATACATGTCATATTAAACACTCTGAATAGGGTACATGTCATATTAAACAGCATATAAACACTCTGAATAGGATACATGTCATATTAAACAGTATATAAACACTCTGAATAGGATACATGTCATATTAAACAGTATATAAACACTCTGAATAGGATACATGTCATATTAAACAGTATATAAACACTCTGAATTGGATACATGTCATATTAAACAGCATATAAACACTCTGAATAGGCTACATGTCATATTAAACACCATATAAACAATCTGAATAGGATACATGTCATATTAAACACTCTGAATAGGATACATGTCATATTAAACAGCATATAAACACTCTGAATAGGCTACATGTTATATTAAACAGTATATAAACAGTATATAAACACTCTGAATAGGCTACATGTCATATTAAACACCATATAAACACTCTGAATAGGATACATGTCATATTAAACAGCATATAAACATTCTGAATAGGCTACATGTCATATTAAACAGTACATAAACACTCTGAATAGGCTACATGTCATTAAACACCATATAAACACTCTGAATAGGATACATGTCATATTAAACAGTATATAAACACTGAATAGGATACATGTCATATTAAACAGTATATAAACACTCTGAATAGGATACATGTCATATTAAACAGCATATAAACACTCTGAATAGGCTACATGTCATATTAAACAGCATATAAACACTCTGAATAGGCTACATGTCATATTAAACACCATATAAACACTCTGAATAGGATACATGTCATATTAAACACTCTGAATAGGATACATGTCATATTAAACACCATATAAACACTCTGAATAGGATACATGTCATATTAAACACTCTGAATAGGATACATGTCATATTAAACAGCATATAAACACTCTGAATAGGATACATGTCATATTAAACAGTATATAAACACTCTGAATAGGATACATGTCATATTAAACAGTATATAAACACTCTGAATAGGATACATGTCATATTAAACAGTATATAAACACTCTGAATAGGCTACATGTCATATTAAACAGCATATAAACACTCTGAATAGGATACATGTCATATTAAACAGCATATAAACACTCTGAATAGGATACATGTCATATTAAACAGTATATATACAGTATATAAACACTCTAAATAGGCTACATGTCATATTAAACACCATATAAACACTCTGAATAGGATACATGTCATATTAAACACTCTGAATAGGATACATGTCATATTAAACAGCATATAAACACTCTGAATAGGTTACATGTCATATTAAACACCATATAAACACTCTGAATAGGATACATGTCATATTAAACACTCTGAATAGGGTACATGTCATATTAAACAGTATATAAACACTCTGAATAGGATACATGTCATATTAAACAGTATATAAACACTCTGAATAGGATACATGTCATATTAAACAGTATATAAACACTCTGAATTGGATACATGTCATATTAAACAGCATATAAACACTCTGAATAGGCTACATGTCATATTAAACACCATATAAACAATCTGAATAGGATACATGTCATATTAAACACTCTGAATAGGATACATGTCATATTAAACAGCATATAAACACTCTGAATAGGCTACATGTTATATTAAACAGTATATAAACAGTATATAAACACTCTGAATAGGCTACATGTCATATTAAACACCATATAAACACTCTGAATAGGATACATGTCATATTAAACAGCATATAAACATTCTGAATAGGCTACATGTTATATTAAACAGTACATAAACACTCTGAATAGGCTACATGTCATTAAACACCATATAAACACTCTGAATAGGATACATGTCATATTAAACAGTATATAAACACTGAATAGGATACATGTCATATTAAACAGTATATAAACACTCTGAATAGGATACATGTCATATTAAACAGCATATAAACACTCTGAATAGGCTACATGTCATATTAAACAGCATATAAACACTCTGAATAGGCTACATGTCATATTAAACACCATATAAACACTCTGAATAGGATACATGTCATATTAAACACTCTGAATAGGATACATGTCATATTAAACAGCATATAAACACTCTGAATAGGATACATGTCATATTAAACAGTATATAAACACTCTGAATAGGATACATGTCATATTAAACAGCATATAAACACTCTGAATAGGATACATGTCATATTAAACAGTATATAAACACTCTGAATAGGATACATGTCATATTAAACAGTATATAAACACTCTGAATAGGCTACATGTCATATTAAACACCATATAAACACTCTGAATAGGATACATGTCATATTAAACAGCATATAAACACTCTGAATAGGATACATGTCATATTAAACAGTATATAAACACTCTGAATAGGATACATGTCATATTAAACAGCATATAAACACTCTGAATAGGATACATGTCATATTAAACAGCATATAAACACTCGGAATAGGATACATGTCATATTAAACAGCATATAAACACTCTGAACAGGATACATGTCATATTAAACAGCATATAAACACTCTGAATAGGATACATGTCATATTAAACAGTATATAAACAGTATATAAACACTCTGAATAGGCTACATGTCATATTAAACAGCATATAAACACTCTGAATAGGCTACATGTCATATTAAACACCATATAAACACTCTGAATAGGATACATGTCATATTAAACACTCTGAATAGGATACATGTCATATTAAACAGCATATAAACACTCTGAATAGGATACATGTCATATTAAACAGTATATAAACACTCTGAATAGGATACATGTCATATTAAACAGTATATAAACACTCTGAATAGGATACATGTCATATTAAACAGTATATAAACACTCTGAATAGGCTACATGTCATATTAAACAGCATATAAACACTCTGAATCGGATACATGTCATATTAAACAGCATATAAACACTCTGAATAGGATACATGTCATATTAAACAGTATATATACAGTATATAAACACTCTGAATAGGCTACATGTCATATTAAACACCATATAAACACTCTGAATAGGATACATGTCATATTAAACACTCTGAATAGGATACATGTCATATTCAACAGCATGTAAACACTCTGAAAAGGATACATGTCATATTAAACAGTATATAAACACTCTTAATAGGATACATGTCATATTAAACAGTATATAAACACTCTGAATAGGATAAATGTCATATTAAACAGTATATAAACACTCTGAATAGGCTACATGTTATATTAAACAGCATATAAACACTCTGAATAGGATACATGTCATATTAAACAGCATATAAACACTCTGAATAGGATACATGTCATATTAAACAGTATATATACAGTATATAAACACTCTGAATAGGCTACATGACATATTAAACACCATATAAACACTCTGAATAGGATACATGTCATATTAAAGAGCATATAAATAATCTGAATAGCATATTAAACAGTATATAAACACTGAATAGGATACATGTCATATTAAACCGTATATAATCACTCTGAATAGGCTACATGTCATATTAAACAGTATATAAACTCTCTGAATAGGATACATGTCATATTAAACAGCATATAAACACTCTGAATAGGCTACATGTCATATTAAACAGTACATAAACACTCTGAATAGGCGACATGTCATATTAAACAGTATATAAACACTCTGAATAGGATGCATGTCATATTAAACAGCATATATACACTCTGAATAGGATACATGTCATATTAAACAGCATATAAACACTCTGAATAGGATACATGTCATATTAAACACTCTGAATAGGATACATGTCATATTAAACAGCATATAAACACTCTGAACAGGATACATGTCATATTAAACAGCATATAAACACTCTGAATAGGATACATGTCATATTAAACAGTATATAAACAGTATATAAACACTCTGAATAGGCTACATGTCATATTAAACAGTATATAAACAGTATATAAACACTCTGAATAGGATACATGTCATATTAAACAGCATATAAACACTCTGAATAGGATACATGTCATATTAAACAGTATATAAACAGTATATAAACACTCTGAATAGGCTACATGTCATATTAAACACCATATAAACACTCTGAATAGGATACATGTCATATTAAACAGCATATAAACATTCTGAATAGGCTACATGTCATTAAACACCATATAAACACTCTGAATAGGATACATGTCATATTAAACAGTATATAAACACTGAATAGGATACATGTCATATTAAACAGTATATAAACACTCTGAATAGGCTACATGTCATTAAACACCATATAAACACTCTGAATAGGATACATGTCATATTAAACAGTATATAAACACTGAATAGGATACATGTCATATTAAACAGTATATAAACACTCTGAATAGGATACATGTCATATTAAACAGCATATAAACACTCTGAATAGGTTACATGTCATATTAAACACCATATAAACACTCTGAATAGGATACATGTCATATTAAACACTCTGAATAGGGTACATGTCATATTAAACAGCATATAAACACTCTGAATAGGATACATGTCATATTAAACAGTATATAAACACTCTGAATAGGATACATGTCATATTAAACAGTATATAAACACTCTGAATAGGATACATGTCATATTAAACAGTATATAAACACTCTGAATAGGATACATGTCATATTAAACAGCATATAAACACTCTGAATAGGCTACATGTCATATTAAACACCATATAAACAATCTGAATAGGATACATGTCATATTAAACACTCTGAATAGGATACATGTCATATTAAACAGCATATAAACACTGAATAGGATACATGTCATATTAAACACCATATAAACACTCTGAATAGGATACATGTCATATTAAACACCATATAAAAACTCTGAATAGGATACATGTCATATTAAACAGTATATAAACACACTGAATAGGCTACATGTCATATTAAACACCATATAAACACTCTGAATAGGATACATGTCATATTAAACAGTATATAAACACTGAATAGGATACATGTCATATTAAACAGTATAGAAACACTCTGAATAGGCTACATGTCATATTAAACAGTATATAAACTCTCTGAATAGGATACATGTCATATTAAACAGCATATAAATAATCTGAATAGCATATTAAACAGTGTATAAACACTGAATAGGATACATGTCATATTAAACAGTATACAAACACTCTGAATAGGCTACATGTCATATTAAACAGTATATAAACTCTCTGAATAGGATACATGTCATATTAAACAGCATATAAACACTCTGAATAGGCTACATGTCATATTAAACAGTACATAAACACTCTGAATAGGCTACATGTCATATTAAACAGTATATAAACACTCTGAATAGGCTACATGTCATATTAAACAGCATATATACACTCTGAATAGGATACATGTCATATTAAACAGCATATAAACACTCTGAATAGGATACATGTCATATTAAACACTCTGAATAGGATACATGTCATATTAAACACTCTGAATAGGATACATGTCATATTAAACAGCATATAAACACTCTGAATAGGATACATGTCATATTAAACAGTATATAAACACTCTGAATAGGATACATGTCATATTAAACAGCATATAAACACTCTGAATAGGATACATGTCATATTAAACAGTATATAAACACTCTGAATAGGATACATGTCATATTAAACAGTATATAAACACTCTGAATAGGCTACATGTCATATTAAACACCATATAAACACTCTGAATAGGATACATGTCATATTAAACAGCATATAAACACTCTGAATAGGATACATGTCATATTAAACAGTATATAAACACTCTGAATAGGATACATGTCATATTAAACAGCATATAAACACTCTGAATAGGATACATGTCATATTAAACAGCATATAAACACTCGGAATAGGATACATGTCATATTAAACAGCATATAAACACTCTGAACAGGATACATGTCATATTAAACAGCATATAAACACTCTGAATAGGATACATGTCATATTAAACAGTATATAAACAGTATATAAACACTCTGAATAGGCTACATGTCATATTAAACAGCATATAAACACTCTGAATAGGCTACATGTCATATTAAACACCATATAAACACTCTGAATAGGATACATGTCATATTAAACACTCTGAATAGGATACATGTCATATTAAACAGCATATAAACACTCTGAATAGGATACATGTCATATTAAACAGTATATAAACACTCTGAATAGGATACATGTCATATTAAACAGTATATAAACACTCTGAATAGGATACATGTCATATTAAACAGTATATAAACACTCTGAATAGGCTACATGTCATATTAAACAGCATATAAACACTCTGAATCGGATACATGTCATATTAAACAGCATATAAACACTCTGAATAGGATACATGTCATATTAAACAGTATATATACAGTATATAAACACTCTGAATAGGCTACATGTCATATTAAACACCATATAAACACTCTGAATAGGATACATGTCATATTAAACACTCTGAATAGGATACATGTCATATTAAACAGCATATAAACACTCTGAATAGGATACATGTCATATTAAACAGTATATAAACACTCTGAATAGGATACATGTCATATTAAACAGCATATAAACACTCTGAATAGGATACATGTCATATTAAACAGTATATAAACACTCTGAATAGGATACATGTCATATTAAACAGTATATAAACACTCTGAATAGGCTACATGTCATATTAAACACCATATAAACACTCTGAATAGGATACATGTCATATTAAACAGCATATAAACACTCTGAATAGGATACATGTCATATTAAACAGTATATAAACACTCTGAATAGGATACATGTCATATTAAACAGCATATAAACACTCTGAATAGGATACATGTCATATTAAACAGCATATAAACACTCGGAATAGGATACATGTCATATTAAACAGCATATAAACACTCTGAACAGGATACATGTCATATTAAACAGCATATAAACACTCTGAATAGGATACATGTCATATTAAACAGTATATAAACAGTATATAAACACTCTGAATAGGCTACATGTCATATTAAACAGCATATAAACACTCTGAATAGGCTACATGTCATATTAAACACCATATAAACACTCTGAATAGGATACATGTCATATTAAACACTCTGAATAGGATACATGTCATATTAAACAGCATATAAACACTCTGAATAGGATACATGTCATATTAAACAGTATATAAACACTCTGAATAGGATACATGTCATATTAAACAGTATATAAACACTCTGAATAGGATACATGTCATATTAAACAGTATATAAACACTCTGAATAGGCTACATGTCATATTAAACAGCATATAAACACTCTGAATCGGATACATGTCATATTAAACAGCATATAAACACTCTGAATAGGATACATGTCATATTAAACAGTATATATACAGTATATAAACACTCTGAATAGGCTACATGTCATATTAAACACCATATAAACACTCTGAATAGGATACATGTCATATTAAACACTCTGAATAGGATACATGTCATATTCAACAGCATGTAAACACTCTGAAAAGGATACATGTCATATTAAACAGTATATAAACACTCTTAATAGGATACATGTCATATTAAACAGTATATAAACACTCTGAATAGGATAAATGTCATATTAAACAGTATATAAACACTCTGAATAGGCTACATGTTATATTAAACAGCATATAAACACTCTGAATAGGATACATGTCATATTAAACAGCATATAAACACTCTGAATAGGATACATGTCATATTAAACAGTATATATACAGTATATAAACACTCTGAATAGGCTACATGACATATTAAACACCATATAAACACTCTGAATAGGATACATGTCATATTAAAGAGCATATAAATAATCTGAATAGCATATTAAACAGTATATAAACACTGAATAGGATACATGTCATATTAAACCGTATATAATCACTCTGAATAGGCTACATGTCATATTAAACAGTATATAAACTCTCTGAATAGGATACATGTCATATTAAACAGCATATAAACACTCTGAATAGGCTACATGTCATATTAAACAGTACATAAACACTCTGAATAGGCGACATGTCATATTAAACAGTATATAAACACTCTGAATAGGATGCATGTCATA
This sequence comes from Salmo salar, assembly GCF_965601325.2. Classification (NCBI taxonomy): domain Eukaryota; kingdom Metazoa; phylum Chordata; class Actinopteri; order Salmoniformes; family Salmonidae; genus Salmo; species Salmo salar. The sequence goes on from NC_138301.1 coordinate 54,048,596, forward strand.
TTAAACAGCATATATACACTCTGAATAGGATACATGTCATATTAAACAGCATATAAACACTCTGAATAGGATACATGTCATATTAAACACTCTGAATAGGATACATGTCATATTAAACAGCATATAAACACTCTGAACAGGATACATGTCATATTAAACAGCATATAAACACTCTGAATAGGATACATGTCATATTAAACAGTATATAAACAGTATATAAACACTCTGAATAGGCTACATGTCATATTAAACAGTATATAAACAGTATATAAACACTCTGAATAGGATACATGTCATATTAAACAGCATATAAACACTCTGAATAGGATACATGTCATATTAAACAGTATATAAACAGTATATAAACACTCTGAATAGGCTACATGTCATATTAAACACCATATAAACACTCTGAATAGGATACATGTCATATTAAACAGCATATAAACATTCTGAATAGGCTACATGTCATTAAACACCATATAAACACTCTGAATAGGATACATGTCATATTAAACAGTATATAAACACTGAATAGGATACATGTCATATTAAACAGTATATAAACACTCTGAATAGGCTACATGTCATTAAACACCATATAAACACTCTGAATAGGATACATGTCATATTAAACAGTATATAAACACTGAATAGGATACATGTCATATTAAACAGTATATAAACACTCTGAATAGGATACATGTCATATTAAACAGCATATAAACACTCTGAATAGGTTACATGTCATATTAAACACCATATAAACACTCTGAATAGGATACATGTCATATTAAACACTCTGAATAGGGTACATGTCATATTAAACAGCATATAAACACTCTGAATAGGATACATGTCATATTAAACAGTATATAAACACTCTGAATAGGATACATGTCATATTAAACAGTATATAAACACTCTGAATAGGATACATGTCATATTAAACAGTATATAAACACTCTGAATAGGATACATGTCATATTAAACAGCATATAAACACTCTGAATAGGCTACATGTCATATTAAACACCATATAAACAATCTGAATAGGATACATGTCATATTAAACACTCTGAATAGGATACATGTCATATTAAACAGCATATAAACACTCTGAATAGGATACATGTCATATTAAACACCATATAAACACTCTGAATAGGATACATGTCATATTAAACACCATATAAAAACTCTGAATAGGATACATGTCATATTAAACAGTATATAAACACACTGAATAGGCTACATGTCATATTAAACACCATATAAACACTCTGAATAGGATACATGTCATATTAAACAGTATATAAACACTGAATAGGATACATGTCATATTAAACAGTATAGAAACACTCTGAATAGGCTACATGTCATATTAAACAGTATATAAACTCTCTGAATAGGATACATGTCATATTAAACAGCATATAAATAATCTGAATAGCATATTAAACAGTGTATAAACACTGAATAGGATACATGTCATATTAAACAGTATACAAACACTCTGAATAGGCTACATGTCATATTAAACAGTATATAAACTCTCTGAATAGGATACATGTCATATTAAACAGCATATAAACACTCTGAATAGGCTACATGTCATATTAAACAGTACATAAACACTCTGAATAGGCTACATGTCATATTAAACAGTATATAAACACTCTGAATAGGCTACATGTCATATTAAACAGCATATATACACTCTGAATAGGATACATGTCATATTAAACAGCATATAAACACTCTGAATAGGATACATGTCATATTAAACACTCTGAATAGGATACATGTCATATTAAACACTCTGAATAGGATACATGTCATATTAAACAGCATATAAACACTCTGAATAGGATACATGTCATATTAAACAGTATATAAACACTCTGAATAGGATACATGTCATATTAAACAGCATATAAACACTCTGAATAGGATACATGTCATATTAAACAGTATATAAACACTCTGAATAGGATACATGTCATATTAAACAGTATATAAACACTCTGAATAGGCTACATGTCATATTAAACACCATATAAACACTCTGAATAGGATACATGTCATATTAAACAGCATATAAACACTCTGAATAGGATACATGTCATATTAAACAGTATATAAACACTCTGAATAGGATACATGTCATATTAAACAGCATATAAACACTCTGAATAGGATACATGTCATATTAAACAGCATATAAACACTCGGAATAGGATACATGTCATATTAAACAGCATATAAACACTCTGAACAGGATACATGTCATATTAAACAGCATATAAACACTCTGAATAGGATACATGTCATATTAAACAGTATATAAACAGTATATAAACACTCTGAATAGGCTACATGTCATATTAAACAGCATATAAACACTCTGAATAGGCTACATGTCATATTAAACACCATATAAACACTCTGAATAGGATACATGTCATATTAAACACTCTGAATAGGATACATGTCATATTAAACAGCATATAAACACTCTGAATAGGATACATGTCATATTAAACAGTATATAAACACTCTGAATAGGATACATGTCATATTAAACAGTATATAAACACTCTGAATAGGATACATGTCATATTAAACAGTATATAAACACTCTGAATAGGCTACATGTCATATTAAACAGCATATAAACACTCTGAATCGGATACATGTCATATTAAACAGCATATAAACACTCTGAATAGGATACATGTCATATTAAACAGTATATATACAGTATATAAACACTCTGAATAGGCTACATGTCATATTAAACACCATATAAACACTCTGAATAGGATACATGTCATATTAAACACTCTGAATAGGATACATGTCATATTCAACAGCATGTAAACACTCTGAAAAGGATACATGTCATATTAAACAGTATATAAACACTCTTAATAGGATACATGTCATATTAAACAGTATATAAACACTCTGAATAGGATAAATGTCATATTAAACAGTATATAAACACTCTGAATAGGCTACATGTTATATTAAACAGCATATAAACACTCTGAATAGGATACATGTCATATTAAACAGCATATAAACACTCTGAATAGGATACATGTCATATTAAACAGTATATATACAGTATATAAACACTCTGAATAGGCTACATGACATATTAAACACCATATAAACACTCTGAATAGGATACATGTCATATTAAAGAGCATATAAATAATCTGAATAGCATATTAAACAGTATATAAACACTGAATAGGATACATGTCATATTAAACCGTATATAATCACTCTGAATAGGCTACATGTCATATTAAACAGTATATAAACTCTCTGAATAGGATACATGTCATATTAAACAGCATATAAACACTCTGAATAGGCTACATGTCATATTAAACAGTACATAAACACTCTGAATAGGCGACATGTCATATTAAACAGTATATAAACACTCTGAATAGGATGCATGTCATATTAAACAGCATATATACACTCTGAATAGGATACATGTCATATTAAACAGCATATAAACACTCTGAATAGGATACATGTCATATTAAACACTCTGAATAGGATACATGTCATATTAAACAGCATATAAACACTCTGAACAGGATACATGTCATATTAAACAGCATATAAACACTCTGAATAGGATACATGTCATATTAAACAGTATATAAACAGTATATAAACACTCTGAATAGGCTACATGTCATATTAAACAGTATATAAACAGTATATAAACACTCTGAATAGGATACATGTCATATTAAACAGCATATAAACACTCTGAATAGGATACATGTCATATTAAACAGTATATAAACAGTATATAAACACTCTGAATAGGCTACATGTCATATTAAACACCATATAAACACTCTGAATAGGATACATGTCATATTAAACAGCATATAAACATTCTGAATAGGCTACATGTCATTAAACACCATATAAACACTCTGAATAGGATACATGTCATATTAAACAGTATATAAACACTGAATAGGATACATGTCATATTAAACAGTATATAAACACTCTGAATAGGCTACATGTCATTAAACACCATATAAACACTCTGAATAGGATACATGTCATATTAAACAGTATATAAACACTGAATAGGATACATGTCATATTAAACAGTATATAAACACTCTGAATAGGATACATGTCATATTAAACAGCATATAAACACTCTGAATAGGTTACATGTCATATTAAACACCATATAAACACTCTGAATAGGATACATGTCATATTAAACACTCTGAATAGGGTACATGTCATATTAAACAGCATATAAACACTCTGAATAGGATACATGTCATATTAAACAGTATATAAACACTCTGAATAGGATACATGTCATATTAAACAGTATATAAACACTCTGAATAGGATACATGTCATATTAAACAGTATATAAACACTCTGAATAGGATACATGTCATATTAAACAGCATATAAACACTCTGAATAGGCTACATGTCATATTAAACACCATATAAACAATCTGAATAGGATACATGTCATATTAAACACTCTGAATAGGATACATGTCATATTAAACAGCATATAAACACTCTGAATAGGATACATGTCATATTAAACACCATATAAACACTCTGAATAGGATACATGTCATATTAAACACCATATAAAAACTCTGAATAGGATACATGTCATATTAAACAGTATATAAACACACTGAATAGGCTACATGTCATATTAAACACCATATAAACACTCTGAATAGGATACATGTCATATTAAACAGTATATAAACACTGAATAGGATACATGTCATATTAAACAGTATAGAAACACTCTGAATAGGCTACATGTCATATTAAACAGTATATAAACTCTCTGAATAGGATACATGTCATATTAAACAGCATATAAATAATCTGAATAGCATATTAAACAGTGTATAAACACTGAATAGGATACATGTCATATTAAACAGTATACAAACACTCTGAATAGGCTACATGTCATATTAAACAGTATATAAACTCTCTGAATAGGATACATGTCATATTAAACAGCATATAAACACTCTGAATAGGCTACATGTCATATTAAACAGTACATAAACACTCTGAATAGGCTACATGTCATATTAAACAGTATATAAACACTCTGAATAGGCTACATGTCATATTAAACAGCATATATACACTCTGAATAGGATACATGTCATATTAAACAGCATATAAACACTCTGAATAGGATACATGTCATATTAAACACTCTGAATAGGATACATGTCATATTAAACAGCATAAAAACACTCTGAACAGGATACATGTCATATTAAACAGCATATAAACACTCTGAATAGGATACATGTCATATTAAACAGTATATAAACAGTATATAAACACTCTGAATAGGCTACATGTCATATTAAACAGTATATAAACACTCTGAATAGGCTACATGTCATATTAAACAGCATATAAACACTCTGAATAGGCTACATGTCATATTAAACAGCATATAAACACTCTGAATAGGATAAATGTCATATTAAACAGCATATAAACACTCTGAATAGGATACATGTCATATTAAACAGTATATATACAGTATATAAACACTCTGAATAGGCTACATGTCATATTAAACACCATATAAACACTCTGAATAGGATACATGTCATATTAAACACTCTGAATAGGATACATGTCATATTAAACAGCATATAAACACTCTGAATAGGTTACATGTCATATTAAACAGCATATAAACACTCTGAATAGGATACATGTCATATTAAACAGTATATAAACAGTATATAAACACTCTGAATAGGCTACATGTCATATTAAACAGTATATAAACAGTATATAAACACTCTGAATAGGATACATGTCATATTAAACAGCATATAAACACTCTGAATAGGATACATGTCATATTAAACAGTATATAAACAGTATATAAACACTCTGAATAGGCTACATGTCATATTAAACACCATATAAACACTCTGAATAGGATACATGTCATATTAAACAGCATATAAACATTCTGAATAGGCTACATGTCATTAAACACCATATAAACACTCTGAATAGGATACATGTCATATTAAACAGTATATAAACACTGAATAGGATACATGTCATATTAAACAGTATATAAACACTCTGAATAGGCTACATGTCATTAAACACCATATAAACACTCTGAATAGGATACATGTCATATTAAACAGTATATAAACACTGAATAGGATACATGTCATATTAAACAGTATATAAACACTCTGAATAGGATACATGTCATATTAAACAGCATATAAACACTCTGAATAGGTTACATGTCATATTAAACACCATATAAACACTCTGAATAGGATACATGTCATATTAAACACTCTGAATAGGGTACATGTCATATTAAACAGCATATAAACACTCTGAATAGGATACATGTCATATTAAACAGTATATAAACACTCTGAATAGGATACATGTCATATTAAACAGTATATAAACACTCTGAATAGGATACATGTCATATTAAACAGTATATAAACACTCTGAATAGGATACATGTCATATTAAACAGCATATAAACACTCTGAATAGGCTACATGTCATATTAAACACCATATAAACAATCTGAATAGGATACATGTCATATTAAACACTCTGAATAGGATACATGTCATATTAAACAGCATATAAACACTCTGAATAGGATACATGTCATATTAAACACCATATAAACACTCTGAATAGGATACATGTCATATTAAACACCATATAAAAACTCTGAATAGGATACATGTCATATTAAACAGTATATAAACACACTGAATAGGCTACATGTCATATTAAACACCATATAAACACTCTGAATAGGATACATGTCATATTAAACAGTATATAAACACTGAATAGGATACATGTCATATTAAACAGTATAGAAACACTCTGAATAGGCTACATGTCATATTAAACAGTATATAAACTCTCTGAATAGGATACATGTCATATTAAACAGCATATAAATAATCTGAATAGCATATTAAACAGTGTATAAACACTGAATAGGATACATGTCATATTAAACAGTATACAAACACTCTGAATAGGCTACATGTCATATTAAACAGTATATAAACTCTCTGAATAGGATACATGTCATATTAAACAGCATATAAACACTCTGAATAGGCTACATGTCATATTAAACAGTACATAAACACTCTGAATAGGCTACATGTCATATTAAACAGTATATAAACACTCTGAATAGGCTACATGTCATATTAAACAGCATATATACACTCTGAATAGGATACATGTCATATTAAACAGCATATAAACACTCTGAATAGGATACATGTCATATTAAACACTCTGAATAGGATACATGTCATATTAAACAGCATAAAAACACTCTGAACAGGATACATGTCATATTAAACAGCATATAAACACTCTGAATAGGATACATGTCATATTAAACAGTATATAAACAGTATATAAACACTCTGAATAGGCTACATGTCATATTAAACAGTATATAAACACTCTGAATAGGCTACATGTCATATTAAACAGCATATAAACACTCTGAATAGGCTACATGTCATATTAAACAGCATATAAACACTCTGAATAGGATAAATGTCATATTAAACAGCATATAAACACTCTGAATAGGATACATGTCATATTAAACAGTATATATACAGTATATAAACACTCTGAATAGGCTACATGTCATATTAAACACCATATAAACACTCTGAATAGGATACATGTCATATTAAACACTCTGAATAGGATACATGTCATATTAAACAGCATATAAACACTCTGAATAGGTTACATGTCATATTAAACAGTATATAAACACTCTGAATAGGCTACATGTCATATTAAACACCATATAAACACTCTGAATAGGATACATGTCATATTAAACAGCATATAAACACTCTGAATAGGATACATGTCATATTAAACAGTATATAAACACTCTGAATAGGATACATGTCATATTAAACAGCATATAAACACTCTGAATAGGATACATGTCATATTAAACAGCATATAAACACTCGGAATAGGATACATGTCATATTAAACAGCATATAAACACTCTGAACAGGATACATGTCATATTAAACAGCATATAAACACTCTGAATAGGATACATGTCATATTAAACAGTATATAAACCGTATATAAACACTCTGAATAGGCTACATGTCATATTAAACAGCATATAAACACTCTGAATAGGCTACATGTCATATTAAACACCATATAAACACTCTGAATAGGATACATGTCATATTAAACACTCTGAATAGGATACATGTCATATTAAACAGCATATAAACACTCTGAATAGGATACATGTCATATTAAACAGTATATAAACACTCTGAATAGGATACATGTCATATTAAACAGTATATAAACACTCTGAATAGGCTACATGTCATATTAAACAGCATATAAACACTCTGAATAGGCTACATGTCATATTAAACAGCATATAAACACTCTGAATAGGATAAATGTCATATTAAACAGCATATAAACACTCTGAATAGGATACATGTCATATTAAACAGTATATATACAGTATATAAACACTCTGAATAGGCTACATGTCATATTAAACACCATATAAACACTCTGAATAGGATACATGTCATATTAAACACTCTGAATAGGATACATGTCATATTAAACAGCATATAAACACTCTGAATAGGTTACATGTCATATTAAACAGTATATAAACACTCTGAATAGGCTACATGTCATATTAAACACCATATAAACACTCTGAATAGGATACATGTCATATTAAACAGCATATAAACACTCTGAATAGGATACATGTCATATTAAACAGTATATAAACACTCTGAATAGGATACATGTCATATTAAACAGCATATAAACACTCTGAATAGGATACATGTCATATTAAACAGCATATAAACACTCGGAATAGGATACATGTCATATTAAACAGCATATAAACACTCTGAACAGGATACATGTCATATTAAACAGCATATAAACACTCTGAATAGGATACATGTCATATTAAACAGTATATAAACAGTATATAAACACTCTGAATAGGCTACATGTCATATTAAACAGCATATAAACACTCTGAATAGGCTACATGTCATATTAAACACCATATAAACACTCTGAATAGGATACATGTCATATTAAACACTCTGAATAGGATACATGTCATATTAAACAGCATATAAACACTCTGAATAGGATACATGTCATATTAAACAGTATATAAACACTCTGAATAGGATACATGTCATATTAAACAGTATATAAACACTCTGAATAGGCTACATGTCATATTAAACAGCATATAAACACTCTGAATCAGATACATGTCATATTAAACAGCATATAAACACTCTGAATAGGATACATGTCATATTAAACAGTATATATACAGTATATAAACACTCTGAATAGGCTACATGTCATATTAAACACCATATAAACACTCTGAATAGGATACATGTGATATTAAACACTCTGAATAGGATACATGTCATATTCAACAGCATGTAAACACTCTGAAAAGGATACATGTCATATTAAACAGTATATAAACACTCTTAATAGGATACATGTCATATTAAACAGTATATAAACACTCTGAATAGGATAAATGTCATATTAAACAGTATATAAACACTCTGAATAGGCTACATGGTATATTAAACAGCATATAAACACTCTGAATAGGATACATGTCATATTAAACAGCATATAAACACTCTGAATAGGATACATGTCATATTAAACAGTATATATACAGTATATAAACACTCTGAATAGGCTACATGACATATTAAACACCATATAAACACTCTGAATAGGATACATGTCATATTAAAGAGCATATAAATAATCTGAATAGCATATTAAACAGTATATAAACACTGAATAGGATACATGTCATATTAAACCGTATATAATCACTCTGAATAGGCTACATGTCATATTAAACAGTATATAAACTCTCTGAATAGGATACATGTCATATTAAACAGCATATAAACACTCTGAATAGGCTACATGTCATATTAAACAGTACATAAACACTCTGAATAGGCGACATGTCATATTAAACAGTATATAAACACTCTGAATAGGCTACATGTCATATTAAACAGCATATATACACTCTGAATAGGATACATGTCATATTAAACAGCATATAAACACTCTGAATAGGATACATGTCATATTAAACACTCTGAATAGGATACATGTCATATTAAACAGCATATAAACACTCTGAACAGGATACATGTCATATTAAACAGCATATAAACACTCTGAATAGGATACATGTCATATTAAACAGTATATAAACAGTATATAAACACTCTGAATAGGCTACATGTCATATTAAACAGTATATAAACAGTATATAAACACTCTGAATAGGATACATGTCATATTAAACACTCTGAATAGGGTACATGTCATATTAAACAGTATATAAACACTCTGAATAGGATACATGTCATATTAAACAGTATATAAACACTCTGAATAGGATACATGTCATATTAAACAGTATATAAACACTCTGAATTGGATACATGTCATATTAAACAGCATATAAACACTCTGAATAGGCTACATGTCATATTAAACACCATATAAACAATCTGAATAGGATACATGTCATATTAAACACTCTGAATAGGATACATGTCATATTAAACAGCATATAAACACTCTGAATAGGCTACATGTTATATTAAACAGTATATAAACAGTATATAAACACTCTGAATAGGCTACATGTCATATTAAACACCATATAAACACTCTGAATAGGATACATGTCATATTAAACAGCATATAAACATTCTGAATAGGCTACATGTCATATTAAACAGTACATAAACACTCTGAATAGGCTACATGTCATTAAACACCATATAAACACTCTGAATAGGATACATGTCATATTAAACAGTATATAAACACTGAATAGGATACATGTCATATTAAACAGTATATAAACACTCTGAATAGGATACATGTCATATTAAACAGCATATAAACACTCTGAATAGGCTACATGTCATATTAAACAGCATATAAACACTCTGAATAGGCTACATGTCATATTAAACACCATATAAACACTCTGAATAGGATACATGTCATATTAAACACTCTGAATAGGATACATGTCATATTAAACAGCATATAAACACTCTGAATAGGATACATGTCATATTAAACAGTATATAAACACTCTGAATAGGATACATGTCATATTAAACAGCATATAAACACTCTGAATAGGATACATGTCATATTAAACAGTATATAAACACTCTGAATAGGATACATGTCATATTAAACAGTATATAAACACTCTGAATAGGCTACATGTCATATTAAACACCATATAAACACTCTGAATAGGATACATGTCATATTAAACAGCATATAAACACTCTGAATAGGATACATGTCATATTAAACAGTATATAAACACACTGAATAGGCTACATGTCATATTAAACACCATATAAACACTCTGAATAGGATACATGTCATATTAAACAGTATATAAACACTGAATAGGATACATGTCATATTAAACAGTATAGAAACACTCTGAATAGGCTACATGTCATATTAAACAGTATATAAACTCTCTGAATAGGATACATGTCATATTAAACAGCATATAAATAATCTGAATAGCATATTAAACAGTGTATAAACACTGAATAGGATACATGTCATATTAAACAGTATACAAACACTCTGAATAGGCTACATGTCATATTAAACAGTATATAAACTCTCTGAATAGGATACATGTCATATTAAACAGCATATAAACACTCTGAATAGGCTACATGTCATATTAAACAGTACATAAACACTCTGAATAGGCTACATGTCATATTAAACAGTATATAAACACTCTGAATAGGCTACATGTCATATTAAACAGCATATATACACTCTGAATAGGATACATGTCATATTAAACAGCATATAAACACTCTGAATAGGATACATGTCATATTAAACACTCTGAATAGGATACATGTCATATTAAACAGCATAAAAACACTCTGAACAGGATACATGTCATATTAAACAGCATATAAACACTCTGAATAGGATACATGTCATATTAAACAGTATATAAACAGTATATAAACACTCTGAATAGGCTACATGTCATATTAAACAGTATATAAACACTCTGAATAGGCTACATGTCATATTAAACAGCATATAAACACTCTGAATAGGCTACATGTCATATTAAACAGCATATAAACACTCTGAATAGGATAAATGTCATATTAAACAGCATATAAACACTCTGAATAGGATACATGTCATATTAAACAGTATATATACAGTATATAAACACTCTGAATAGGCTACATGTCATATTAAACACCATATAAACACTCTGAATAGGATACATGTCATATTAAACACTCTGAATAGGATACATGTCATATTAAACAGCATATAAACACTCTGAATAGGTTACATGTCATATTAAACAGTATATAAACACTCTGAATAGGCTACATGTCATATTAAACACCATATAAACACTCTGAATAGGATACATGTCATATTAAACAGCATATAAACACTCTGAATAGGATACATGTCATATTAAACAGTATATAAACACTCTGAATAGGATACATGTCATATTAAACAGCATATAAACACTCTGAATAGGATACATGTCATATTAAACAGCATATAAACACTCGGAATAGGATACATGTCATATTAAACAGCATATAAACACTCTGAACAGGATACATGTCATATTAAACAGCATATAAACACTCTGAATAGGATACATGTCATATTAAACAGTATATAAACAGTATATAAACACTCTGAATAGGCTACATGTCATATTAAACAGCATATAAACACTCTGAATAGGCTACATGTCATATTAAACACCATATAAACACTCTGAATAGGATACATGTCATATTAAACACTCTGAATAGGATACATGTCATATTAAACAGCATATAAACACTCTGAATAGGATACATGTCATATTAAACAGTATATAAACACTCTGAATAGGATACATGTCATATTAAACAGTATATAAACACTCTGAATAGGCTACATGTCATATTAAACAGCATATAAACACTCTGAATCAGATACATGTCATATTAAACAGCATATAAACACTCTGAATAGGATACATGTCATATTAAACAGTATATATACAGTATATAAACACTCTGAATAGGCTACATGTCATATTAAACACCATATAAACACTCTGAATAGGATACATGTCATATTAAACACTCTGAATAGGATACATGTCATATTCAACAGCATGTAAACACTCTGAAAAGGATACATGTCATATTAAACAGTATATAAACACTCTTAATAGGATACATGTCATATTAAACAGTATATAAACACTCTGAATAGGATAAATGTCATATTAAACAGTATATAAACACTCTGAATAGGCTACATGTTATATTAAACAGCATATAAACACTCTGAATAGGATACATGTCATATTAAACAGCATATAAACACTCTGAATAGGATACATGTCATATTAAACAGTATATATACAGTATATAAACACTCTGAATAGGCTACATGACATATTAAACACCATATAAACACTCTGAATAGGATACATGTCATATTAAAGAGCATATAAATAATCTGAATAGCATATTAAACAGTATATAAACACTGAATAGGATACATGTCATATTAAACCGTATATAATCACTCTGAATAGGCTACATGTCATATTAAACAGTATATAAACTCTCTGAATAGGATACATGTCATATTAAACAGCATATAAACACTCTGAATAGGCTACATGTCATATTAAACAGTACATAAACACTCTGAATAGGCGACATGTCATATTAAACAGTATATAAACACTCTGAATAGGCTACATGTCATATTAAACAGCATATATACACTCTGAATAGGATACATGTCATATTAAACAGCATATAAACACTCTGAATAGGATACATGTCATATTAAACACTCTGAATAGGATACATGTCATATTAAACAGCATATAAACACTCTGAACAGGATACATGTCATATTAAACAGCATATAAACACTCTGAATAGGATACATGTCATATTAAACAGTATATAAACAGTATATAAACACTCTGAATAGGCTACATGTCATATTAAACAGTATATAAACAGTATATAAACACTCTGAATAGGATACATGTCATATTAAACACTCTGAATAGGGTACATGTCATATTAAACAGTATATAAACACTCTGAATAGGATACATGTCATATTAAACAGTATATAAACACTCTGAATAGGATACATGTCATATTAAACAGTATATAAACACTCTGAATTGGATACATGTCATATTAAACAGCATATAAACACTCTGAATAGGCTACATGTCATATTAAACACCATATAAACAATCTGAATAGGATACATGTCATATTAAACACTCTGAATAGGATACATGTCATATTAAACAGCATATAAACACTCTGAATAGGCTACATGTTATATTAAACAGTATATAAACAGTATATAAGCACTCTGAATAGGCTACATGTCATATTAAACACCATATAAACACTCTGAATAGGATACATGTCATATTAAACAGCATATAAACATTCTGAATAGGCTACATGTCATATTAAACAGTACATAAACACTCTGAATAGGCTACATGTCATTAAACACCATATAAACACTCTGAATAGGATACATGTCATATTAAACAGTATATAAACACTGAATAGGATACATGTCATATTAAACAGTATATAAACACTCTGAATAGGATACATGTCATATTAAACAGCATATAAACACTCTGAATAGGCTACATGTCATATTAAACAGCATATAAACACTCTGAATAGGCTACATGTCATATTAAACACCATATAAACACTCTGAATAGGATACATGTCATATTAAACACTCTGAATAGGATACATGTCATATTAAACAGCATATAAACACTCTGAATAGGATACATGTCATATTAAACAGTATATAAACACTCTGAATAGGATACATGTCATATTAAACAGCATATAAACACTCTGAATAGGATACATGTCATATTAAACAGTATATAAACACTCTGAATAGGATACATGTCATATTAAACAGTATATAAACACTCTGAATAGGCTACATGTCATATTAAACACCATATAAACACTCTGAATAGGATACATGTCATATTAAACAGCATATAAACACTCTGAATAGGATACATGTCATATTAAACAGTATATAAACACTCTGAATAGGATACATGTCATATTAAACAGCATATAAACACTCGGAATAGGATACATGTCATATTAAACAGCATATAAACACTCTGAACAGGATACATGTCATATTAAACAGCATATAAACACTCTGAATAGGATACATGTCATATTAAACAGTATATAAACAGTATATAAACACTCTGAATAGGCTACATGTCATATTAAACAGCATATAAACACTCTGAATAGGCTACATGTCATATTAAACACCATATAAACACTCTGAATAGGATACATGTCATATTAAACACTCTGAATAGGATACATGTCATATTAAACAGCATATAAACACTCTGAATAGGATACATGTCATATTAAACAGTATATAAACACTCTGAATAGGATACATGTCATATTAAACAGTATATAAACACTCTGAATAGGCTACATGTCATATTAAACAGCATATAAACACTCTGAATCGGATACATGTCATATTAAACAGCATATAAACACTCTGAATAGGATACATGTCATATTAAACAGTATATATACAGTATATAAACACTCTGAATAGGCTACATGTCATATTAAACACCATATAAACACTCTGAATAGGATACATGTCATATTAAACACTCTGAATAGGATACATGTCATATTCAACAGCATGTAAACACTCTGAAAAGGATACATGTCATATTAAACAGTATATAAACACTCTTAATAGGATACATGTCATATTAAACAGTATATAAACACTCTGAATAGGATAAATGTCATATTAAACAGTATATAAACACTCTGAATAGGCTACATGTTATATTAAACAGCATATAAACACTCTGAATAGGATACATGTCATATTAAACAGCATATAAACACTCTGAATAGGATACATGTCATATTAAACAGTATATATACAGTATATAAACACTCTGAATAGGCTACATGACATATTAAACACCATATAAACACTCTGAATAGGATACATGTCATATTAAAGAGCATATAAATAATCTGAATAGCATATTAAACAGTATATAAACACTGAATAGGATACATGTCATATTAAACCGTATATAATCACTCTGAATAGGCTACATGTCATATTAAACAGTATATAAACTCTCTGAATAGGATACATGTCATATTAAACAGCATATAAACACTCTGAATAGGCTACATGTCATATTAAACAGTACATAAACACTCTGAATAGGCGACATGTCATATTAAACACCATATAAACAATCTGAATAGGATACATGTCATATTAAACACTCTGAATAGGATACATGTCATATTAAACAGCATATAAACACTCTGAATAGGCTACATGTTATATTAAACAGTATATAAACAGTATATAAACACTCTGAATAGGCTACATGTCATATTAAACACCATATAAACACTCTGAATAGGATACATGTCATATTAAACAGCATATAAACATTCTGAATAGGCTACATGTCATATTAAACAGTACATAAACACTCTGAATAGGCTACATGTCATTAAACACCATATAAACACTCTGAATAGGATACATGTCATATTAAACAGTATATAAACACTGAATAGGATACATGTCATATTAAACAGTATATAAACACTCTGAATAGGATACATGTCATATTAAACAGCATATAAACACTCTGAATAGGCTACATGTCATATTAAACAGCATATAAACACTCTGAATAGGCTACATGTCATATTAAACACCATATAAACACTCTGAATAGGATACATGTCATATTAAACACTCTGAATAGGATACATGTCATATTAAACAGCATATAAACACTCTGAATAGGATACATGTCATATTAAACAGCATATAAACACTCTGAATAGGATACATGTCATATTAAACAGTATATAAACACTCTGAATAGGATACATGTCATATTAAACAGCATATAAACACTCTGAATAGGATACATGTCATATTAAACAGCATATAAACACTCGGAATAGGATACATGTCATATTAAACAGCATATAAACACTCTGAACAGGATACATGTCATATTAAACAGCATATAAACACTCTGAATAGGATACATGTCATATTAAACAGTATATAAACAGTATATAAACACTCTGAATAGGCTACATGTCATATTAAACAGCATATAAACACTCTGAATAGGCTACATGTCATATTAAACACCATATAAACACTCTGAATAGGATACATGTCATATTAAACACTCTGAATAGGATACATGTCATATTAAACAGCATATAAACACTCTGAATAGGATACATGTCATATTAAACAGTATATATACAGTATATAAACACTCTGAATAGGCTACATGTCATATTAAACACCATATAAACACTCTGAATAGGATACATGTCATATTAAACACTCTGAATAGGATACATGTCATATTCAACAGCATGTAAACACTCTGAAAAGGATACATGTCATATTAAACAGTATATAAACACTCTTAATAGGATACATGTCATATTAAACAGTATATAAACACTCTGAATAGGATAAATGTCATATTAAACAGTATATAAACACTCTGAATAGGCTACATGTTATATTAAACAGCATATAAACACTCTGAATAGGATACATGTCATATTAAACAGCATATAAACACTCTGAATAGGATACATGTCATATTAAACAGTATATATACAGTATATAAACACTCTGAATAGGCTACATGACATATTAAACACCATATAAACACTCTGAATAGGATACATGTCATATTAAAGAGCATATAAATAATCTGAATAGCATATTAAACAGTATATAAACACTGAATAGGATACATGTCATATTAAACCGTATATAATCACTCTGAATAGGCTACATGTCATATTAAACAGTATATAAACTCTCTGAATAGGATACATGTCATATTAAACAGCATATAAACACTCTGAATAGGCTACATGTCATATTAAACAGTACATAAACACTCTGAATAGGCGACATGTCATATTAAACAGTATATAAACACTCTGAATAGGCTACATGTCATATTAAACAGCATATATACACTCTGAATAGGATACATGTCATATTAAACAGCATATAAACACTCTGAATAGGATACATGTCATATTAAACACTCTGAATAGGATACATGTCATATTAAACAGCATATAAACACTCTGAACAGGATACATGTCATATTAAACAGCATATAAACAATCTGAATAGGATACATGTCATATTAAACAGTATATAAACAGTATATAAACACTCTGAATAGGCTACATGTCATATTAAACAGTATATAAACAGTATATAAACACTCTGAATAGGATACATGTCATATTAAACAGCATATAAACACTCTGAATAGGATACATGTCATATTAAACAGTATATAAACAGTATATAAACACTCTGAATAGGCTACATGTCATATTAAACACCATATAAACACTCTGAATAGGATACATGTCATATTAAACATCATATAAACATTCTGAATAGGCTACATGTCATTAAACACCATATAAACACTCTGAATAGGATACATGTCATATTAAACAGTATATAAACACTGAATAGGATACATGTCATATTAAACAGTATATAAACACTCTGAATAGGCTACATGTCATTAAACACCATATAAACACTCTGAATAGGATACATGTCATATTAAACAGTATATAAACACTGAATAGGATACATGTCATATTAAACAGTATATAAACACTCTGAATAGGATACATGTCATATTAAACAGCATATAAACACTCTGAATAGGTTAGATGTCATATTAAACACCATATAAACACTCTGAATAGGATACATGTCATATTAAACACTCTGAATAGGGTACATGTCATATTAAACAGCATATAAACACTCTGAATAGGATACATGTCATATTAAACAGTATATAAACACTCTGAATAGGATACATGTCATATTAAACAGTATATAAACACTCTGAATAGGATACATGTCATATTAAACAGTATATAAACACTCTGAATAGGATACATGTCATATTAAACAGCATATAAACACTCTGAATAGGCTACATGTCATATTAAACACCATATAAACAATCTGAATAGGATACATGTCATATTAAACACTCTGAATAGGATACATGTCATATTAAACAGCATATAAACACTCTGAATAGGATACATGTCATATTAAACACCATATAAACACTCTGAATAGGATACATGTCATATTAAACACCATATAAACACTCTGAATAGGATACATGTCATATTAAACAGTATATAAACACACTGAATAGGCTACATGTCATATTAAACACCATATAAACACTCTGAATAGGATACATGTCATATTAAACCGTATATAAACACTGAATAGGATACATGTCATATTAAACAGTATAGAAACACTCTGAATAGGCTACATGTCATATTAAACAGTATATAAACTCTCTGAATAGGATACATGTCATATTAAACAGCATATAAATAATCTGAATAGCATATTAAACAGTATATAAACACTGAATAGGATACATGTCATATTAAACAGTATACAAACACTCTGAATAGGCTACATGTCATATTAAACAGTATATAAACTCTCTGAATAGGACACATGTCATATTAAACAGCATATAAACACTCTGAATAGGCTACATGTCATATTAAACAGTACATAAACACTCTGAATAGGCTACATGTCATATTAAACAGTATATAAACACTCTGAATAGGCTACATGTCATATTAAACAGCATATATACACTCTGAATAGGATACATGTCATATTAAACAGCATATAAACACTCTGAATAGGATACATGTCATATTAAACACTCTGAATAGGATACATGTCATATTAAACAGCATATAAACACTCTGAACCGGATACATGTCATATTAAACAGCATATAAACACTCTGAATAGGATACATGTCATATTAAACAGTATATAAACAGTATATAAACACTCTGAATAGGCTACATGTCATATTAAACAGTATATAAACAGTATATAAACACTCTGAATAGGATACATGTCATATTAAACAGCATATAAACACTCTGAATAGGATACATGTCATATTAAACAGTATATAAACAGTATATAAACACTCTGAATAGGCTACATGTCATATTAAACACCATATAAACACTCTGAATAGGATACATGTCATATTAAACAGCATAAAAACATTCTGAATAGGCTACATGTCATTAAACACCATATAAACACTCTGAATAGGATACATGTCATATTAAACAGTATATAAACACTGAATAGGATATATGTCATATTAAACAGTATATAAACACTCTGAATAGGCTACATGTCATATTAAACAGTATATAAACACTCTGAATAGGATACATGTCATATTAAACAGCATATAAACACTCTGAATAGGTTACATGTCATATTAAACACCATATAAACACTCTGAATAGGCTAAATAACATATTAAACACCATATAAACACTCTGAATAGGATACATGTCATATTAAACAGCATATAAATAATCTGAATAGCATATTAAACAGTATATAAACACTGAATAGGATACATGTCATATTAAACAGTATATAAACACTCTGAATAGGCTACATGTCATATTAAACAGTATATAAACTCTCTGAATAGGATACATGTCATATTAAACAGCATATAAATAATCTGAATAGCATATTAAACAGTATATAAACACTGAATAGGATACATGTCATATTAAACAGTATACAAACACTCTGAATAGGCTACATGTCATATTAAACAGTATATAAACTCTCTGAATAGGACACATGTCATATTAAACAGCATATAAACACTCTGAATAGGCTACATGTCATATTAAACAGTACATAAACACTCTGAATAGGCTACATGTCATATTAAACAGTATATAAACACTCTGAATAGGCTACATGTCATATTAAACAGCATATATACACTCTGAATAGGATACATTTCATATTAAACAGCATATAAACACTCTGAATAGGATACATGTCATATTAAACACTCTGAATAGGATACATGTCATATTAAACAGCATATAAACACTCTGAACAGGATACATGTCATATTAAACAGCATATAAACACTCTGAATAGGATACATGTCATATTAAACAGTATATAAACAGTATATAAACACTCTGAATAGGCTACATGTCATATTAAACAGTATATAAACAGAATATAAACACTCTGAATAGGATACATGTCATATTAAACAGCATATAAACACTCTGAATAGGATACATGTCATATTAAACAGTATATAAACAGTATATAAACACTCTGAATAGGCTACATGTCATATTAAACACCATATAAACACTCTGAATAGGATACATGTCATATTAAACAGCATACAAACATTCTGAATAGGCTACATGTCATTAAACACCATATAAACACTCTGAATAGGATACATGTCATATTAAACAGTATATAAACACTGAATAGGATATATGTCATATTAAACAGTATATAAACACTCTGAATAGGCTACATGTCATATTAAACAGTATATAAACACTCTGAATAGGATACATGTCATATTAAACAGCATATAAACACTCTGAATAGGTTACATGTCATATTAAACACCATATAAACACTCTGAATAGGCTACATGACATATTAAACACCATATAAACACTCTGAATAGGATACATGTCATATTAAACAGCATATAAATAATCTGAATAGCATATTAAACAGTATATAAACACTGAATAGGATACATGTCATATTAAACAGTATATAAACACTCTGAATAGGCTACATGTCATATTAAACAGTATATAAACTCTCTGAATAGGATACATGTCATATTAAACAGCATATAAACACTCTGAATAGGCTACATGTCATATTAAACAGCATATATACACTCTGAATAGGATGCATGTCATATTAAACAGCATATAAACACTCTGAATAGGATACATGTCATATTAAACACTCTGAATAGGATACATGTCATATTAAACATTAATAAACACTCTGAATAGGATACATGTCATATTAAACAGCATATTAACACTCTGAATAGGATACATGTCATATTAAACTGCATATAAACACTCGGAATAGGATACATGTCATATTAAACAGCATATAAACACTCTGAACAGGATACATGTCATATTAAACAGCATATAAACACTCTGAATAGGATACATTTCATATTAAACAGTATATAAACAGTATATAAACACTCTGAATAGGCTACATGTCATATTAAACAGTATATAAACAGTATATAAACACTCTGAATAGGATACATGTCATATTAAACAGCATATAAACACTCTGAATAGGATACATGTCACATTAAACAGTATATAAACAGTATATAAACACTCTGAATAGGCTACATGTCATATTAAACACCATATAAACACTCTGAATAGGATACATGTCATATTAAACAGCACATAAACATTCTGAATAGGCTACATGTCATTAAACACCATATAAACACTCTGAATAGGATACATGTCATATTAAACAGTATATAAACACTGAATAGGATACATGTCATATTAAACAGTATATAAACACTCTGAATAGGCTACCTGTCATTAAACACCATATAAACACTCTGAATAGGATACATGTCATATTAAACAGTATATAAACACTGAATAGGATACATGTCATATTAAACAGTATATAAACACTCTGAATAGGCTACATGTCATATTAAACAGCATATAAACATTCTGAATAGGCTACATGTCATTAAACACCATATAAACACTCTGAATAGGATACATGTCATATTAAACAGTATATAAACACTGAATAGGATACATGTCATATTAAACAGTATAGAAACACTCTGAATAGGCTACATGTCATATTAAACAGTATATAAACTCTCTGAATAGGATACATGTCATATTAAACAGCATATAAATAATCTGAATAGCATATTAAACAGTATATAAACACTGAATAGGATACATGTCATATTAAACAGTATATAAACACTCTGAATAGGCTACATGTCATATTAAACAGTATATAAACTCTCTGAATATGATACATGTCATATTAAACAGCATATAAACACTCTGAATAGGCTACATGTCATATTAAACAGTACATAAACACTCTGAATAGGCTACATGTCATATTAAACAGTATATAAACACTCTGAATAGGCTACATGTCATATTAAACAGCATATATACACTCTGAATAGGATACATGTCATATTAAACAGCATATAAACACTCTGAATAGGATACATGTCATATTAAACACTCTGAATAGGATACATGTCATATTAAACAGCGTATAAACTCTCTGAACAGGATACATGTCATATTAAACAGCATATAAACACTCTGAATAGGATACATGTCATATTAAACAGTATATAAACAGTATATAAACACTCTGAATAGGCTACATGTCATATTAAACAGTACATAAACACTCTGAATAGGCTACATGTCATATTAAACAGTATATAAACACTCTGAATAGGCTACATGTCATATTAAACAGCATATATACACTCTGAATAGGATACATGTCATATTAAACAGCATATAAACACTCTGAATAGGATACATGTCATATTAAACACTCTGAATAGGATACATGTCATATTAAACAGCATATAAACACTCTGAACAGGATACATGTCATATTAAACAGCATATAAACACTCTGAATAGGATACATGTCATATTAAACAGTATATAAACAGTATATAAACACTCTGAATAGGCTACATGTCATATTAAACAGTATATAAACAGTAT
Source organism: Salmo salar (assembly GCF_965601325.2). Lineage (NCBI taxonomy): Eukaryota > Metazoa > Chordata > Actinopteri > Salmoniformes > Salmonidae > Salmo > Salmo salar. Next base: position 54,072,738 of record NC_138301.1, read on the forward strand.
ATAAACACTGAATAGGATACATGTCATATTAAACACCATATAAACACTCTGAATAGGCTACATGACATATTAAACACCATATAAACACTCTGAATAGGATACATGTCATATTAAACAGCATATAAATAATCTGAATAGCATATTAAACAGTATATAAACACTGAATAGGATACATGTCATATTAAACAGTATATAAACACTCTGAATAGGCTACATGTCATATTAAACAGTATATAAACTCTCTGAATAGGATACATGTCATATTAAACAGCATATAAACACTCTGAATAGGCTACATGTCATATTAAACAGTACATAAACACTCTGAATAGGCTACATGTCATATTAAACAGTATATAAACACTCTGAATAGGCTACATGTCATATTAAACAGCATATATACACTCTGAATAGGATGCATGTCATATTAAACAGCATATAAACACTCTGAATAGGATACATGTCATATTAAACACTCTGAATAGGATACATGTCATATTAAACAGCATATAAACACTCTGAACAGGATACATGTCATATTAAACAGCATATAAACACTCTGAATAGGATACATGTCATATTAAACAGTATATAAACAGTATATAAACACTCTGAATAGGCTACATGTCATATTAAACAGTATATAAACAGTATATAAACACTCTGAATAGGATACATGACATATTAAACAGCATATAAACACTCTGAATAGGATACCTGTCACATTAAACAGTATATAAACAGTATATAAACACTCTGAATAGGCTACATGTCATATTAAACAGTATATAAACAGTATATAAACACTCTGAATAGGATACATGTCATATTAAACAGTATATAAACACTCTGAATAGGCTACATGTCATATTAAACAGTATATAAACACTCTGAATAGGATACATTTCATATTAAACACCATATAAACACTCTGAATAGGATACATGTCATATTAAACACCATATAAACACTCTGAATAGGATACATGTCATATTAAACAGTATATAAACACACTGAATAGGCTACATGTCATATTAAACACCATACAAACACTCTGAACAGGCTACATGTCATATTAAACAGTATATAAACAATCTGAATAGGATACATGTCATATTAAACAGTATATAAAAACTCTGAATAGGATACATGTCATATTAAACAGTATATAAACACTCTGAATAGGATACATGTCATATTAAACAGTATATAAACACTCTGAATAGGATACATGTCATATTAAACAGCATATAAACACTCTGAATAGGATACATGTCATATTAAACAGTATATAAACACTGAATAGGATACATGTCATATTAAACAGTATATAAACACTCTGAATAGGCTACATGTCATATTAAACAGCATATAAACATTCTGAATAGGCTACATGTCATTAAACACCATATAAACACTCTGAATAGGATACATGTCATATTAAACAGTATATAAACACTGAATAGGATACATGTCATATTAAACAGTATAGAAACACTCTGAATAGGCTACATGTCATATTAAACAGTATATAAACTCTCTGAATAGGATACATGTCATATTAAACAGCATATAAATAATCTGAATAGCATATTAAACAGTATATAAACACTGAATAGGATACATGTCATATTAAACAGTATATAAACACTCTGAATAGGCTACATGTCATATTAAACAGTATATAAACTCTCTGAATAGGATACATGTCATATTAAACAGCATATAAACACTCTGAATAGGCTACATGTCATATTAAACAGTACATAAACACTCTGAATAGGCTACATGTCATATTAAACAGTATATAAACACTCTGAATAGGCTACATGTCATATTAAACAGCATATATACACTCTGAATAGGATACATGTCATATTAAACAGCATATAAACACTCTGAATAGGATACATGTCATATTAAACACTCTGAATAGGATACATGTCATATTAAACAGCGTATAAACACTCTGAACAGGATACATGTCATATTAAACAGCATATAAACACTCTGAATAGGATACATGTCATATTAAACAGTATATAAACAGTATATAAACACTCTGAATAGGCTACATGTCATATTAAACAGTACATAAACACTCTGAATAGGCTACATGTCATATTAAACAGTATATAAACACTCTGAATAGGCTACATGTCATATTAAACAGCATATATACACTCTGAATAGGATACATGTCATATTAAACAGCATATAAACACTCTGAATAGGATACATGTCATATTAAACACTCTGAATAGGATACATGTCATATTAAACAGCATATAAACACTCTGAACAGGATACATGTCATATTAAACAGCATATAAACACTCTGAATAGGATACATGTCATATTAAACAGTATATAAACAGTATATAAACACTCTGAATAGGCTACATGTCATATTAAACAGTATATAAACAGTATATAAACACTGAATAGGATACATGTCATATTAAACACCATATAAACACTCTGAATAGGCTACATGACATATTAAACACCATATAAACACTCTGAATAGGATACATGTCATATTAAACAGCATATAAATAATCTGAATAGCATATTAAACAGTATATAAACACTGAATAGGATACATGTCATATTAAACAGTATATAAACACTCTGAATAGGCTACATGTCATATTAAACAGTATATAAACTCTCTGAATAGGATACATGTCATATTAAACAGCATATAAACACTCTGAATAGGCTACATGTCATATTAAACAGTACATAAACACTCTGAATAGGCTACATGTCATATTAAACAGTATATAAACACTCTGAATAGGCTACATGTCATATTAAACAGCATATATACACTCTGAATAGGATGCATGTCATATTAAACAGCATATAAACACTCTGAATAGGATACATGTCATATTAAACACTCTGAATAGGATACATGTCATATTAAACAGCATATAAACACTCTGAACAGGATACATGTCATATTAAACAGCATATAAACACTCTGAATAGGATACATGTCATATTAAACAGTATATAAACAGTATATAAACACTCTGAATAGGCTACATGTCATATTAAACAGTATATAAACAGTATATAAACACTCTGAATAGGATACATGACATATTAAACAGCATATAAACACTCTGAATAGGATACCTGTCACATTAAACAGTATATAAACAGTATATAAACACTCTGAATAGGCTACATGTCATATTAAACAGTATATAAACAGTATATAAACACTCTGAATAGGATACATGTCATATTAAACAGTATATAAACACTCTGAATAGGCTACATGTCATATTAAACAGTATATAAACACTCTGAATAGGATACATTTCATATTAAACACCATATAAACACTCTGAATAGGATACATGTCATATTAAACACCATATAAACACTCTGAATAGGATACATGTCATATTAAACAGTATATAAACACACTGAATAGGCTACATGTCATATTAAACACCATACAAACACTCTGAACAGGCTACATGTCATATTAAACAGTATATAAACAATCTGAATAGGATACATGTCATATTAAACAGTATATAAAAACTCTGAATAGGATACATGTCATATTAAACAGTATATAAACACTCTGAATAGGATACATGTCATATTAAACAGTATATAAACACTCTGAATAGGATACATGTCATATTAAACAGCATATAAACACTCTGAATAGGATACATGTCATATTAAACAGCAAATAAACACTCTGAATAGGATACATGTCATATTAAACAGTATATAAACAGTATATAAACACTCTGAATAGGCTACATGTCATATTAAACACCATATAAACACTCTGAATAGGATACATGTCATATTAAACAGCATATAAACATTCTGAATAGGCTATATGTCATATTAAACAGTACATAAACACTCTGAATAGGCTACATGTCATTAAACACCATATAAACACTCTGAATAGGATACATGTCATATTAAACAGTATATAAACACTCTGAATAAGATACATGTCATATTAAACAGCATATATACACTCTGAATAGGCTACATGTCATATTAAACACCATATAAACAATCTGAATAGGATACATGTCATATTAAACACTCTGAATAGGATACATGTCATATTAAACACCATATAAAAACTCTGAATAGGATACATGTCATATTAAACAGTATATAAACACACTGAATAGGCTACATGTCATATTAAACACCATATAAACACTCTGAATAGGCTACATGTCATATTAAACAGTATATAAACACTCTGAATAGGCCACATGTCATATTAAACAGTATATAAACACTCTGAATAGGATACATGTCATATTACACACTCTGAATAGGAAACATGTCATATTAAACAGTATATAAACACTCTGAATAGGATACATGTCATATTAAACAGCATATAAACACACTGAATAGGATACATGTCATATTAAACAGTATATAAACAGTATATAAACACTCTGAATAGGCTACATGTCATATTAAACAGTATATAAACAGTATATAAACACTCTGAATAGGCTACATGTCATATTAAACAGTATATAAACACTCTGAATAGGATACATGTCATATTAAACAGCATATAAACACTCTGAATAGGATACATTTCATATTAAACACCATAAAAACACTCTGAATAGGATACATGTCATATTAAACACCATATAAACACTCTGAATAGGATACATGTCATATTAAACAGTATATAAACACACTGAATAGGCTACATGTCATATTAAACACCATATAAACACTCTGAACAGGCTACATGTCATATTAAACAGTATATAAACACTCTGAATAGGATACATGTCATATTAAACAGTATATAAACACTCTGAATAGGATACATGTCATATTAAATAGTATATAAACACTCTGAATAGGTTACATGTCATATTAAACAGTATATAAACACTCTGAATAGGATACATGTCATATTAAACAGTATATAAACACTCTGACTAGGATACATGTCATATTAAACAGCATATAAACACTCTGAATAGGATACATGTCATATTAAACAGTATATAAATACTCTGAATAGGATACATGTCATATTAAACAGCGTATAAACACTCTGAACAGGATACATGTCATATTAAACAGCATATAAACACTCTGAATAGGATACATGTCATATTAAACAGCATATAAACACTCTGAATAGGTTACATGTCATATTAAACACCATATAAACACTCTGAATAGGCTACATGACATATTAAACACCATATAAACACTCTGAATAGGATACATGTCATATTAAACAGCATATAAATAATCTGAATAGCATATTAAACAGTATATAAACACTGAATAGGATACATGTCATATTAAACAGTATATAAACACTCTGAATAGGCTACATGTCATATTAAACAGTATATAAACTCTCTGAATAGGATACATGTCATATTAAACAGCATATAAACACTCTGAATAGGCTACATGTCATATTAAACAGTACATAAACACTCTGAATAGGCTACATGTCATATTAAACAGTATATAAACACTCTGAATAGGCTACATGTCATATTAAACAGCATATATACACTCTGAATAGGATGCATGTCATATTAAACAGCATATAAACACTCTGAATAGGATACATGTCATATTAAACACTCTGAATAGGATACATGTCATATTAAACAGCATATAAACACTCTGAACAGGATACATGTCATATTAAACAGCATATAAACACTCTGAATAGGATACATGTCATATTAAACAGTATATAAACAGTATATAAACACTCTGAATAGGCTACATGTCATATTAAACAGTATATAAACAGTATATAAACACTCTGAATAGGATACATGACATATTAAACAGCATATAAACACTCTGAACAGGATACCTGTCACATTAAACAGTATATAAACAGTATATAAACACTCTGAATAGGCTACATGTCATATTAAACAGTATATAAACAGTATATAAACACTCTGAATAGGATACATGTCATATTAAACAGTATATAAACACTCTGAATAGGCTACATGTCATATTAAACAGTATATAAACACTCTGAATAGGATACATTTCATATTAAACACCATATAAACACTCTGAATAGGATACATGTCATATTAAACACCATATAAACACTCTGAATAGGATACATGTCATATTAAACAGTATATAAACACACTGAATAGGCTACATGTCATATTAAACACCATACAAACACTCTGAACAGGCTACATGTCATATTAAACAGTATATAAACAATCTGAATAGGATACATGTCATATTAAACAGTATATAAACACTCTGAATAGGATACATGTCATATTAAACAGTATATAAACACTCTGAATAGGATACATGTCATATTAAACAGTATATAAACACTCTGAATAGGATACATGTCATATTAAACAGCATATAAACACTCTGAATAGGATACATGTCATATTAAACAGCAAATAAACACTCTGAATAGGATACATGTCATATTAAACAGTATATAAACAGTATATAAACACTCTGAATAGGCTACATGTCATATTAAACACCATATAAACACTCTGAATAGGATACATGTCATATTAAACAGCATATAAACATTCTGAATAGGCTATATGTCATATTAAACAGTACATAAACACTCTGAATAGGCTACATGTCATTAAACACCATATAAACACTCTGAATAGGATACATGTCATATTAAACAGTATATAAACACTCTGAATAAGATACATGTCATATTAAACAGCATATATACACTCTGAATAGGCTACATGTCATATTAAACACCATATAAACAATCTGAATAGGATACATGTCATATTAAACACTCTGAATAGGATACATGTCATATTAAACACCATATAAAAACTCTGAATAGGATACATGTCATATTAAACAGTATATAAACACACTGAATAGGCTACATGTCATATTAAACACCATATAAACACTCTGAATAGGCTACATGTCATATTAAACAGTATATAAACACTCTGAATAGGCCACATGTCATATTAAACAGTATATAAACACTCTGAATAGGATACATGTCATATTACACACTTTGAATAGGAAACATGTCATATTAAACAGTATATAAACACTCTGAATAGGATACATGTCATATTAAACAGCATATAAACACACTGAATAGGATACATGTCATATTAAACAGTATATAAACAGTATATAAACACTCTGAATAGGCTACATGTCATATTAAACAGTATATAAACAGTATATAAACACTCTGAATAGGATACATGTCATATTAAACAGTATATAAACACTCTGAATAGGCTACATGTCATATTAAACAGTATATAAACACTCTGAATAGGATACATGTCATATTAAACAGCATATAAACACTCTGAATAGGATACATTTCATATTAAACACCATATAAACACTCTGAATAGGATACATGTCATATTAAACACCATATAAACACTCTGAATAGGATACATGTCATATTAAACAGTATATAAACACACTGAATAGGCTACATGTCATATTAAACACCATATAAACACTCTGAACAGGCTACATGTCATATTAAACAGTATATAAACACTCTGAATAGGATACATGTCATATTAAACAGTATATAAACACTCTGAATAGGATACATGTCATATTAAATAGTATATAAACACTCTGAATAGGATACATGTCATATTAAACAGCATATAAACACTCTGAATAGGATACATGTCATATTAAACAGTATATAAACACTCTGAATAGGTTACATGTCATATTAAACAGTATATAAACACTCTGAATAGGATACATGTCATATTAAACAGTATATAAACACTCTGACTAGGATACATGTCATATTAAACAGCATATAAACACTCTGAATAGGATACATGTCATATTAAACAGTATATAAATACTCTGAATAGGATACATGTCATATTAAACAGTATATAAACACTCTGAATAGGATACATGTCATATTAAACAGTATATAAACACTCTGAATAGGATACATGTCATATTAAACAGCATATAAACACTCTGAATAGGATACATGTCATATTAAACAGCATATAAACACTCTGAATAGGATACATGTCATATTAAACAGCATATAAACACTCTGAACAGGATACATGTCATATTAAACAGCATATAAACACTCTGAATAGGATACATGTCATATTAAACAGTTTATAAACAGTATATAAACACTCTGAATAGGATACATGTCATATTAAACAGCGTATAAACACTCTGAACAGGATACATGTCATATTAAACAGCATATAAACACTCTGAATAGGATACATGTCATATTAAACAGTATATAAACAGTATATAAACACTCTGAATAGGCTACATGTCATATTAAACAGTACATAAACACTCTGAATAGGCTACATGTCATATTAAACAGTATATAAACACTCTGAATAGGCTACATGTCATATTAAACAGCATATATACACTCTGAATAGGATACATGTCATATTAAACAGCATATAAACACTCTGAATAGGATACATGTCATATTAAACACTCTGAATAGGATACATGTCATATTAAACAGCATATAAACACTCTGAACAGGATACATGTCATATTAAACAGCATATAAACACTCTGAATAGGATACATGTCATATTAAACAGTATATAAACAGTATATAAACACTCTGAATAGGCTACATGTCATATTAAACAGTATATAAACAGTATATAAACACTGAATAGGATACATGTCATATTAAACAGTATATAAACAGTATATAAACACTCTGAATAGGCTACATGTCATATTAAACAGCATATAAACACTCTGAATAGGTTACATGTCATATTAAACACCATATAAACACTCTGAATAGGCTACATGACATATTAAACACCATATAAACACTCTGAATAGGATACATGTCATATTAAACAGCATATAAATAATCTGAATAGCATATTAAACAGTATATAAACACTGAATAGGATACATGTCATATTAAACAGTATATAAACACTCTGAATAGGCTACATGTCATATTAAACAGTATATAAACTCTCTGAATAGGATACATGTCATATTAAACAGCATATAAACACTCTGAATAGGCTACATGTCATATTAAACAGTACATAAACACTCTGAATAGGCTACATGTCATATTAAACAGTATATAAACACTCTGAATAGGCTACATGTCATATTAAACAGCATATATACACTCTGAATAGGATGCATGTCATATTAAACAGCATATAAACACTCTGAATAGGATACATGTCATATTAAACACTCTGAATAGGATACATGTCATATTAAACAGCATATAAACACTCTGAACAGGATACATGTCATATTAAACAGCATATAAACACTCTGAATAGGATACATGTCATATTAAACAGTTTATAAACAGTATATAAACACTCTGAATAGGATACATGTCATATTAAACAGCGTATAAACACTCTGAACAGGATACATGTCATATTAAACAGCATATAAACACTCTGAATAGGATACATGTCATATTAAACAGTATATAAACACTCTGAATAGGCTACATGTCATATTAAACAGTATATAAACTCTCTGAATAGGATACATGTCATATTAAACAGCATATAAACACTCTGAATAGGCTACATGTCATATTAAACAGTACATAAACACTCTGAATAGGCTACATGTCATATTAAACAGTATATAAACACTCTGAATAGGCTACATGTCATATTAAACAGCATATATACACTCTGAATAGGATGCATGTCATATTAAACAGCATATAAACACTCTGAATAGGATACATGTCATATTAAACACTCTGAATAGGATACATGTCATATTAAACAGCATATAAACACTCTGAACAGGATACATGTCATATTAAACAGCATATAAACACTCTGAATAGGATACATGTCATATTAAACAGTATATAAACAGTATATAAACACTCTGAATAGGCTACATGTCATATTAAACAGTATATAAACAGTATATAAACACTCTGAATAGGATACATGACATATTAAACAGCATATAAACACTCTGAACAGGATACCTGTCACATTAAACAGTATATAAACAGTATATAAACACTCTGAATAGGCTACATGTCATATTAAACAGTATATAAACAGTATATAAACACTCTGAATAGGATACATGTCATATTAAACAGTATATAAACACTCTGAATAGGCTACATGTCATATTAAACAGTATATAAACACTCTGAATAGGATACATTTCATATTAAACACCATATAAACACTCTGAATAGGATACATGTCATATTAAACACCATATAAACACTCTGAATAGGATACATGTCATATTAAACAGTATATAAACACACTGAATAGGCTACATGTCATATTAAACACCATACAAACACTCTGAACAGGCTACATGTCATATTAAACAGTATATAAACAATCTGAATAGGATACATGTCATATTAAACAGTATATAAACACTCTGAATAGGATACATGTCATATTAAACAGTATATAAACACTCTGAATAGGATACATGTCATATTAAACAGTATATAAACACTCTGAATAGGATACATGTCATATTAAACAGCATATAAACACTCTGAATAGGATACATGTCATATTAAACAGCAAATAAACACTCTGAATAGGATACATGTCATATTAAACAGTATATAAACAGTATATAAACACTCTGAATAGGCTACATGTCATATTAAACACCATATAAACACTCTGAATAGGATACATGTCATATTAAACAGCATATAAACATTCTGAATAGGCTATATGTCATATTAAACAGTACATAAACACTCTGAATAGGCTACATGTCATTAAACACCATATAAACACTCTGAATAGGATACATGTCATATTAAACAGTATATAAACACTCTGAATAAGATACATGTCATATTAAACAGCATATATACACTCTGAATAGGCTACATGTCATATTAAACACCATATAAACAATCTGAATAGGATACATGTCATATTAAACACTCTGAATAGGATACATGTCATATTAAACACCATATAAAAACTCTGAATAGGATACATGTCATATTAAACAGTATATAAACACACTGAATAGGCTACATGTCATATTAAACACCATATAAACACTCTGAATAGGCTACATGTCATATTAAACAGTATATAAACACTCTGAATAGGCCACATGTCATATTAAACAGTATATAAACACTCTGAATAGGATACATGTCATATTACACACTTTGAATAGGAAACATGTCATATTAAACAGTATATAAACACTCTGAATAGGATACATGTCATATTAAACAGCATATAAACACACTGAATAGGATACATGTCATATTAAACAGTATATAAACAGTATATAAACACTCTGAATAGGCTACATGTCATATTAAACAGTATATAAACAGTATATAAACACTCTGAATAGGATACATGTCATAATAAACAGTATATAAACACTCTGAATAGGCTACATGTCATATTAAACAGTATATAAACACTCTGAATAGGATACATGTCATATTAAACAGCATATAAACACTCTGAATAGGATACATTTCATATTAAACACCATATAAACACTCTGAATAGGATACATGTCATATTAAACACCATATAAACACTCTGAATAGGATACATGTCATATTAAACAGTATATAAACACACTGAATAGGCTACATGTCATATTAAACACCATATAAACACTCTGAACAGGCTACATGTCATATTAAACAGTATATAAACACTCTGAATAGGATACATGTCATATTAAACAGTATATAAACACTCTGAATAGGATACATGTCATATTAAATAGTATATAAACACTCTGAATAGGATACATGTCATATTAAACAGCATATAAACACTCTGAATAGGATACATGTCATATTAAACAGTATATAAACACTCTGAATAGGTTACATGTCATATTAAACAGTATATAAACACTCTGAATAGGATACATGTCATATTAAACAGTATATAAACACTCTGACTAGGATACATGTCATATTAAACAGCATATAAACACTCTGAATAGGATACATGTCATATTAAACAGTATATAAATACTCTGAATAGGATACATGTCATATTAAACAGTATATAAACACTCTGAATAGGATACATGTCATATTAAACAGTATATAAACACTCTGAATAGGATACATGTCATATTAAACAGCATATAAACACTCTGAATAGGATACATGTCATATTAAACAGCATATAAACACTCTGAATAGGATACATGTCATATTAAACAGCATATAAACACTCTGAACAGGATACATGTCATATTAAACAGCATATAAACACTCTGAATAGGATACATGTCATATTAAACAGTTTATAAACAGTATATAAACACTCTGAATAGGATACATGTCATATTAAACAGCGTATAAACACTCTGAACAGGATACATGTCATATTAAACAGCATATAAACACTCTGAATAGGATACATGTCATATTAAACAGTATATAAACAGTATATAAACACTCTGAATAGGCTACATGTCATATTAAACAGTACATAAACACTCTGAATAGGCTACATGTCATATTAAACAGTATATAAACACTCTGAATAGGCTACATGTCATATTAAACAGCATATATACACTCTGAATAGGATACATGTCATATTAAACAGCATATAAACACTCTGAATAGGATACATGTCATATTAAACACTCTGAATAGGATACATGTCATATTAAACAGCATATAAACACTCTGAACAGGATACATGTCATATTAAACAGCATATAAACACTCTGAATAGGATACATGTCATATTAAACAGTATATAAACAGTATATAAACACTCTGAATAGGCTACATGTCATATTAAACAGTATATAAACAGTATATAAACACTGAATAGGATACATGTCATATTAAACAGTATATAAACAGTATATAAACACTCTGAATAGGCTACATGTCATATTAAACAGCATATAAACACTCTGAATAGGTTACATGTCATATTAAACACCATATAAACACTCTGAATAGGCTACATGACATATTAAACACCATATAAACACTCTGAATAGGATACATGTCATATTAAACAGCATATAAATAATCTGAATAGCATATTAAACAGTATATAAACACTGAATAGGATACATGTCATATTAAACAGTATATAAACACTCTGAATAGGCTACATGTCATATTAAACAGTATATAAACTCTCTGAATAGGATACATGTCATATTAAACAGCATATAAACACTCTGAATAGGCTACATGTCATATTAAACAGTACATAAACACTCTGAATAGGCTACATGTCATATTAAACAGTATATAAACACTCTGAATAGGCTACATGTCATATTAAACAGCATATATACACTCTGAATAGGATGCATGTCATATTAAACAGCATATAAACACTCTGAATAGGATACATGTCATATTAAACACTCTGAATAGGATACATGTCATATTAAACAGCATATAAACACTCTGAACAGGATACATGTCATATTAAACAGCATATAAACACTCTGAATAGGATACATGTCATATTAAACAGTTTATAAACAGTATATAAACACTCTGAATAGGATACATGTCATATTAAACAGCGTATAAACACTCTGAACAGGATACATGTCATATTAAACAGCATATAAACACTCTGAATAGGATACATGTCATATTAAACAGTATATAAACAGTATATAAACACTCTGAATAGGCTACATGTCATATTAAACAGTACATAAACACTCTGAATAGGCTACATGTCATATTAAACAGTATATAAACACTCTGAATAGGCTACATGTCATATTAAACAGCATATATACACTCTGAATAGGATACATGTCATATTAAACAGCATATAAACACTCTGAATAGGATACATGTCATATTAAACACTCTGAATAGGATACATGTCATATTAAACAGCATATAAACACTCTGAACAGGATACATGTCATATTAAACAGCATATAAACACTCTGAATAGGATACATGTCATATTAAACAGTATATAAACAGTATATAAACACTCTGAATAGGCTACATGTCATATTAAACAGTATATAAACAGTATATAAACACTGAATAGGATACATGTCATATTAAACAGTATATAAACAGTATATAAACACTCTGAATAGGCTACATGTCTTATTAAACAGCATATAAACACTCTGAATAGGTTACATGTCATATTAAACACCATATAAACACTCTGAATAGGCTACATGACATATTAAACACCATATAAACACTCTGAATAGGATACATGTCATATTAAACAGCATATAAATAATCTGAATAGCATATTAAACAGTATATAAACACTGAATAGGATACATGTCATATTAAACAGTATATAAACACTCTGAATAGGCTACATGTCATATTAAACAGTATATAAACTCTCTGAATAGGATACATGTCATATTAAACAGCATATAAACACTCTGAATAGGCTACATGTCATATTAAACAGTACATAAACACTCTGAATAGGCTACATGTCATATTAAACAGTATATAAACACTCTGAATAGGCTACATGTCATATTAAACAGCATATATACACTCTGAATAGGATGCATGTCATATTAAACAGCATATAAACACTCTGAATAGGATACATGTCATATTAAACACTCTGAATAGGATACATGTCATATTAAACAGCATATAAACACTCTGAACAGGATACATGTCATATTAAACAGCATATAAACACTCTGAATAGGATACATGTCATATTAAACAGTATATAAACAGTATATAAACACTCTGAATAGGCTACATGTCATATTAAACAGTATATAAACAGTATATAAACACTCTGAATAGGATACATGACATATTAAACAGCATATAAACACTCTGAATAGGATACCTGTCACATTAAACAGTATATAAACAGTATATAAACACTCTGAATAGGCTACATGTCATATTAAACAGTATATAAACAGTATATAAACACTCTGAATAGGATACATGTCATATTAAACAGTATATAAACACTCTGAATAGGCTACATGTCATATTAAACAGTATATAAACACTCTGAATAGGATACATTTCATATTAAACACCATATAAACACTCTGAATAGGATACATGTCATATTAAACACCATATAAACACTCTGAATAGGATACATGTCATATTAAACAGTATATAAACACACTGAATAGGCTACATGTCATATTAAACACCATACAAACACTCTGAACAGGCTACATGTCATATTAAACAGTATATAAACAATCAGAATAGGATACATGTCATATTAAACAGTATATAAACACTCTGAATAGGATACATGTCATATTAAACAGTATATAAACACTCTGAATAGGATACATGTCATATTAAACAGTATATAAACACTCTGAATAGGATACATGTCATATTAAACAGCATATAAACACTCTGAATAGGATACATGTCATATTAAACAGCAAATAAACACTCTGAATAGGATACATGTCATATTAAACAGTATATAAACAGTATATAAACACTCTGAATAGGCTACATGTCATATTAAACACCATATAAACACTCTGAATAGGATACATGTCATATTAAACAGCATATAAACATTCTGAATAGGCTATATGTCATATTAAACAGTACATAAACACTCTGAATAGGCTACATGTCATTAAACACCATATAAACACTCTGAATAGGATACATGTCATATTAAACAGTATATAAACACTCTGAATAAGATACATGTCATATTAAACAGCATATATACACTCTGAATAGGCTACCTGTCATATTAAACACCATATAAACAATCTGAATAGGATACATGTCATATTAAACACTCTGAATAGGATACATGTCATATTAAACACCATATAAAAACTCTGAATAGGATACATGTCATATTAAACAGTATATAAACACACTGAATAGGCTACATGTCATATTAAACACCATATAAACACTCTGAATAGGCTACATGTCATATTAAACAGTATATAAACACTCTGAATAGGCCACATGTCATATTAAACAGTATATAAACACTCTGAATAGGATACATGTCATATTACACACTCTGAATAGGAAACATGTCATATTAAACAGTATATAAACACTCTGAATAGGATACATGTCATATTAAACAGCATATAAACACACTGAATAGGATACATGTCATATTAAACAGTATATAAACAGTATATAAACACTCTGAATAGGCTACATGTCATATTAAACAGTATATAAACAGTATATAAACACTCTGAATAGGATACATGTCATATTAAACAGTATATAAACACTCTGAATAGGCTACATGTCATATTAAACAGTATATAAACACTCTGAATAGGATACATGTCATATTAAACAGCATATAAACACTCTGAATAGGATACATTTCATATTAAACACCATATAAACACTCTGAATAGGATACATGTCATATTAAACACCATATAAACACTCTGAATAGGATACATGTCATATTAAACAGTATATAAACACACTGAATAGGCTACATGTCATATTAAACACCATATAAACACTCTGAACAGGCTACATGTCATATTAAACAGTATATAAACACTCTGAATAGGATACATGTCATATTAAACAGTATATAAACACTCTGAATAGGATACATGTCATATTAAATAGTATATAAACACTCTGAATAGGATACATGTCATATTAAACAGCATATAAACACTCTGAATAGGATACATGTCATATTAAACAGTATATAAACACTCTGAATAGGTTACATGTCATATTAAACAGTATATAAACACTCTGAATAGGATACATGTCATATTAAACAGTATATAAACACTCTGACTAGGATACATGTCATATTAAACAGCATATAAACACTCTGAATAGGATACATGTCATATTAAACAGTATATAAATACTCTGAATAGGATACATGTCATATTAAACAGTATATAAACACTCTGAATAGGATACATGTCATATTAAACAGTATATAAACACTCTGAATAGGATACATGTCATATTAAACAGCATATAAACACTCTGAATAGGATACATGTCATATTAAACAGCATATAAACACTCTGAATAGGATACATGTCATATTAAACAGCATATAAACACTCTGAACAGGATACATGTCATATTAAACAGCATATAAACACTCTGAATAGGATACATGTCATATTAAACAGTTTATAAACAGTATATAAACACTCTGAATAGGATACATGTCATATTAAACAGTATATAAACACTCTGAATAGGATACATGTCATATTAAACACTCTGAATAGGATACATGTCATATTAAACAGTATATAAACACTCTGAATAGGATACATGTCATATTAAACAGCATATAAACACTCTGAATAGGATACATGTCATATTAAACAGCATATAAACACTCTGAATAGGATACATGTCATATTAAACAGTATATAAACAGTATATAAACACTCTGAATAGGCTACATGTCATATTAAACAGTATATAAACAGTATATAAACACTCTGAATAGGATACATGTCATATTAAACAGTATATAAACACTCTGAATAGGCTACATGTCATATTAAACAGTATATAAACACTCTGAATAGGATACATTTCATATTAAACACCATATAAACACTCTGAATAGGATACATGTCATATTAAACACCATATAAACACTCTGAATAGGATACATGTCATATTAAACAGTATATAAACACACTGAATAGGCTACATGTCATATTAAACACCATACAAACACTCTGAACAGGCTACATGTCATATTAAACAGTATATAAACAATCTGAATAGGATACATGTCATATTAAACAGTATATAAACACTCTGAATAGGATACATGTCATATTAAACAGTATATAAACACTCTGAATAGGATACATGTCATATTAAACAGCATATAAACACTCTGAATAGGATACATGTCATATTAAACAGTATATAAACACTCTGAATAGGTTACATGTCATATTAAACAGTATATAAACACTCTGAATAGGATACATGTCATATTAAACAGTATATAAACACTCTGACTAGGATACATGTCATATTAAACAGCATATAAACACTCTGAATAGGATACATGTCATATTAAACAGTATATAAATACTCTGAATAGGATACATGTCATATTAAACAGTATATAAACACTCTGAATAGGATACATGTCATATTAAACAGTATATAAACACTCTGGATAGGATGCATGTCATATTAAACAGCATATAAACACTCTGAATAGGATACATGTCATATTAAACAGCATATAAACACTCTGAATAGGATACATGTCATATTAAACAGCATATAAACACTCTGAACAGGATACATGTCATATTAAACAGCATATAAACACTCTGAATAGGATACATGTCATATTAAACAGTTTATAAACAGTATATAAACACTCTGAATAGGATACATGTCATATTAAAGAGTATATAAACACTCTGAATAGGCTACATGTCATATTAAACAGTTTATAAACAGTATATAAACACTCTGAATAGGATACATGTCATATTAAACAGTATATAAACACTCTGAATAGGCTACATGTCATATTAAACAGTATATAAACACTCTGAATAGGATACATGTCATATTAAACACTCTGAATAGGATACATGTCATATTAAACAGTATATAAACACTCTGAATAGGATACATGTCATATTAAACACTCTGAATAGGATACATGTCATATTAAACAGTATATAAACACGCTGAATAGGATACATGTCATATTAAACAGTATATAAACACTCTGAATAGGCTACATGTCATATTAAACAGTATATAAACACTCTGAATAGGCTACATGTCATATTAAACAGTATATAAACAGTATATAAACACTCTGAATAGGATACATGTCATATTAAACAGTATATAAACACTCTGAATAGGATACATGTCATATTAAACAGCATATAAACACTCTGAATAGGATACATGTCATATTAAACAGCATATAAACACTCTGAATAGGATACATGTCATATTAAACAGTATATAAACAGTATATAAACACTCTGAATAGGCTACATGTCATATTAAACACCATATAAACACTCTGAATAGGATACATGTCATATTAAACAGTATATAAACACTGAATAGGATACATGTCATATTAAACAGTATATAAACACTCTGAATAGGCTACATGTCATATTAAACAGTATATAAACACTCTGAATAGGGTACATGTCATATTAAACAGCATATATACACTCTGAATAGGCTACATGTCATATTAAACACAATATAAACACTCTGAATAGGATACATGTCATATTAAACAGTATATAAACACTCTGAATAGGCTACATGTCATATTAAACAGTATATAAACAGTATATAAACACTCTGAATAGGATACATGTCATATTAAACACCATATAAACACTCTGAATAGGCTACATGTCATATTAAACAGTATATAAACAGTATATAAACACTCTGAATAGGATACATGTCATATTAAACACCATATAAACACTCTGAATAGGATACATGTCATATTAAACACCATATAAACACTCTGAATAGGCTACATGTCATATTAAACAGTATATAAACACTCTGAATAGGATACATGTCATATTAAACACCATATAAACACTCTGAATAGGATACATGTCATATTAAACACCATATAAACACTCTGAATAGGATACATGTCATATTAAACAGTATATAAACACACTGAATAGGCTACATGTCATATTAAACACCATACAAACACTCTGAACAGGCTACATGTCATATTAAACAGTATATAAACAATCTGAATAGGATACATGTCATATTAAACACCATATAAACACTCTGAATAGGATACATGTCATATTAAACAGCATATATACACTCTGAATAGGATACATGTCATATTAAACACTCTGAATAGGATACATGTCATATTAAACACCATATAAACACTCTGAATAGGATACATGTCATATTAAACACCATATAAACACTCTGAATAGGATACATGTCATATTAAACAGTATATAAACACTCTGAATAGGATACATGTCATATTAAACAGTATATAAACAGTATATAAACACTCTGAATAGGCTACATGTCATATTAAACAGCATATAAACACTCTGAATAGGCTACATGTCATATTAAACACCATATAAACACTCTGAATAGGCTACATGTCATATTAAACACCATATAAACACTCTGAATAGGCTACAAGTCATATTAAACAGTATATAAACAGTATATAAACACTCTGAATAGGATACATGTCATATTAAACAGTATATAAATACTCTGAATAGGATACATGTCATATTAAACAGTATATAAACACTCTGAATAGGATACATGTCATATTAAACAGTATATAAACACTCTGAATAGGATGCATGTCATATTAAACAGCATATAAACACTCTGAATAGGATACATGTCATATTAAACAGCATATAAACACTCTGAATAGGATACATGTCATATTAAACAGCATATAAACACTCTGAACAGGATACATGTCATATTAAACAGCATATAAACACTCTGAATAGGATACATGTTAAATTAAACAGTTTATAAACAGTATATAAACACTCTGAATAGGATACATGTCATATTAAACAGTATATAAACAATCTGAATAGGCTACATGTCATATTAAACAGTATATAAACACTCTGAATAGGATACATGTCATATTAAACACTCTGAATAGGATACATGTCATATTAAACAGTATATAAACACTCTGAATAGGATACATGTCATATTAAACACTCTGAATAGGATACATGTCATATTAAACAGTATATAAACACGCTGAATAGGATACATGTCATATTAAACAGTATATAAACACTCTGAATAGGCTACATGTCATATTAAACAGTATATAAACACTCTGAATAGGCTACATGTCATATTAAACAGTATATAAACAGTATATAAACACTCTGAATAGGATACATGTCATATTAAACAGTATATAAACACTCTGAATAGGATACATGTCATATTAAACAGCATATAAACACTCTGAATAGGATACATGTCATATTAAACAGCATATAAACACTCTGAATAGGATACATGTCATATTAAACAGTAAATAAACAGTATATAAACACTCTGAATAGGCTACATGTCATATTAAACACCATATAAACACTCTGAATAGGATACATGTCATATTAAACAGTATATAAACACTGAATAGGATACATGTCATATTAAACAGTATATAAACACTCTGAATAGGCTACATGTCATATTAAACAGTATATAAACACTCTGAATAGGATACATGTCATATTAAACAGCATATATACACTCTGAATAGGCTACATGTCATATTAAACACAATATAAACAATCTGAATAGGATACATGTCATATTAAACACTCTGAATAGGATTCATGTCATATTAAACAGTATATAAACACTCTGAATAGGATACATGTCATATTAAACAGTATATAAACAGTATATAAACACTCTGAATAGGCTACATGTCATATTAAACAGCATATAAACACTCTGAATAGGCTACATGTCATATTAAACACCATATAAACACTCTGAATAGGCTACATGTCATATTAAACACCATATAAACTCTCTGAATAGGCTACATGTCATATTAAACAGTATATAAACAGTATATAAACACTCTGAATAGGATACATGTCATATTAAACACCATATAAACACTCTGAATAGGCTACATGTCATATTAAACAGTATATAAACAGTATATAAACACTCTGAATAGGATACATGTCATATTAAACACCATATAAACACTCTGAATAGGATACATGTCATATTAAACACCATATAAACACTCTGAATAGGCTACATGTCATATTAAACAGTATATAAACACTCTGAATAGGATACATGTCATATTAAACACCATATAAACACTCTGAATAGGATACATGTCATATTAAACACCATATAAACACTCTGAATAGGATACATGTCATATTAAACACCATATAAACACTCTGAATAGGATACATGTCATATTAAACAGTATATAAACACTCTGAATAGGCTACATGTCATATTAAACACCATATAAACACTCTGAATAGGCTACATGTCATATTAAACACCATATAAACACTCTGAATAGGCTACATGTCATATTAAACAGTATATAAACACTCCGAATAGGCTACATGTCATATTAAACAGTATATAAACACTCTGAATAGGCTACATGTCATATTAAACAGTATATAAACACTCTGAATAGGATACATGTCATATTAAACACCATATAAACACTCTGAATAGGCTACATGTCATATTAAACACCATATAAACACTCTGAATAGGCTACATGTCATATTAAACAGCATATATACACTCTGAATAGGATACATGTCATATTAAACACTCTGAATAGGATACATGTCATATTAAACACCATATAAACACTCTGAATAGGATACATGTCATATTAAACACCATATAAACACTCTGAATAGGATACATGTCATATTAAACAGTATATAAACACTCTGAATAGGATACATGTCATATTAAACAGTATATAAACAGTATATAAACACTCTGAATAGGCTACATGTCATATTAAACAGCATATAAACACTCTGAATAGGCTACATGTCATATTAAACACCATATAAACACTCTGAATAGGCTACATGTCATATTAAACACCATATAAACACTCTGAATAGGCTACATGTCATATTAAACAGTATATAAACAGTATATAAACACTCTGAATAGGATACATGTCATATTAAACACCATATAAACACTCTGAATAGGCTACATGTCATATTAAACATTATATAAACAGTATATAAACAGTCTGAATAGGATACATGTCATATTAAACACCATATAAACACTCTGAATAGGATACATGTCATATTAAACAGTATATAAACACTCTGAATTGGCTACATGTCATATTAAACAGCATATAAACACTCTGAATAGGATACATGTCATATTAAACACCATATAAACACTCTGAATAGGATACATGTCATATTAAACAGTATATAAACACTCTGAATAGGATACATGTCATATTAAACACCATATAAACACTCTGAATAGGCTACATGTCATATTAAACAGTATATAAACACTCTGAATAGGATACATGTCATATTAAACACCATATAAACACTCTGAATAGGATACATGTCATATTAAACAGCATATAAACACTCTGAATAGGATACATGTCATATTAAACAGCATATAAACACTCTGAATAGGATACATGTCATATTAAACAGTATATAAACTGTATATAAACACTCTGAATAGGCTACATGTCATATTAAACACCATATAAACACTCTGAATAGGATACATGTCATATTAAACAGCATATAAACATTCTGAATGGGCTACATGTCATATTAAACAGTACATAAACACTCTGAATAGGCTACATGTCATTAAACACCATATAAACACTCTGAATAGGATACATGTCATATTAAACAGTATATAAACACTGAATAGGATACATGTCATATTAAACAGTATATAAACACTCTGAATAGGATACATGTCATATTAAACACTCTGAATAGGATACATGTCATATTAAACAGTATATAAACACTCTGAATAGGATACATGTCATATTAAACAGCATATAAACACTCTGAATAGGATACATGTCATATTAAACAGCATATAAACACTCTGAATAGGATACATATCATATTAAACAGCATATAAACACTCTGAACAGGATACATGTCATATTAAACAGCATATAAACACTCTGAATAGGATACATGTCATATTAAACAGTATATAAACAGTATGTAAACACTCTGAATAGGCTACATGTCATATTAAACAGTATATAAACAGTATATAAACACTCTGAATAGGATACATGTCATATTAAACAGTATATAAACACTCTGAATAGGCTACATGTCATATTAAACAATATATAAACACTCTGAATAGGATACATTTCATATTAAACACCATATAAACACTCTGAATAGGATACATGTCATATTAAACACCATATAAACACTCTGAATAGGATACATGTCATATTAAACAGTATATAAACACACTGAATAGGCTACATGTCATATTAAACACCATACAAACACTCTGAACAGGCTACATGTCATATTAAACAGTATATAAACAATCTGAATAGGATACATGTCATATTAAACAGTATATAAACACTCTGAATAGGATACATGTCATATTAAACACCATATAAACACTCTGAATAGGATACATGTCATATTAAACACCATATAAACACTCTGAATAGGATACATGTCATATTAAACAGTATATAAACACTCTGAATAGGCTACATGTCATATTAAACACCATATAAACACTCTGAATAGGCTACATGTCATATTAAACACCATATAAACACTCTGAATAGGCTACATGTCATATTAAACAGTATATAAACACTCCGAATAGGCTACATGTCATATTAAACAGTATATAAACACTCTGAATAGGATACATGTCATATTAAACACCATATAAACACTCTGAATAGGCTACATGTCATATTAAACACCATATAAACACTCTGAATAGGCTACATGTCATATTAAACAGCATATATACACTCTGAATAGGATACATGTCATATTAAACACTCTGAATAGGATACATGTCATATTAAACACCATATAAACACTCTGAATAGGATACATGTCATATTAAACACCATATAAACACTCTGAATAGGATACATGTCATATTAAACAGTATATAAACACTCTGAATAGGATACATGTCATATTAAACAGTATATAAACAGTATATAAACACTCTGAATAGGCTACATGTCATATTAAACAGCATATAAACACTCTGAATAGGCTACATGTCATATTAAACACCATATAAACACTCTGAATAGGCTACATGTCATATTAAACACCATATAAACACTCTGAATAGGCTACATGTCATATTAAACAGTATATAAACAGTATATAAACACTCTGAATAGGATACATGTCATATTAAACACCATATAAACACTCTGAATAGGCTACATGTCATATTAAACATTATATAAACAGTATATAAACAGTCTGAATAGGACACATGTCATATTAAACACCATATAAACACTCTGAATAGGATACATGTCATATTAAACAGTATATAAACACTCTGAATTGGCTACATGTCATATTAAACAGCATATAAACACTCTGAATAGGATACATGTCATATTAAACACCATATAAACACTCTGAATAGGATACATGTCATATTAAACAGTATATAAACACTCTGAATAGGATACATGTCATATTAAACACCATATAAACACTCTGAATAGGCTACATGTCATATTAAACAGTATATAAACACTCTGAATAGGATACATGTCATATTAAACACCATATAAACACTCTGAATAGGATACATGTCATATTAAACAGCATATAAACACTCTGAATAGGATACATGTCATATTAAACAGCATATAAACACTCTGAATAGGATACATGTCATATTAAACAGTATATAAACTGTATATAAACACTCTGAATAGGCTACATGTCATATTAAACACCATATAAACACTCTGAATAGGATACATGTCATATTAAACAGCATATAAACATTCTGAATGGGCTACATGTCATATTAAACAGTACATAAACACTCTGAATAGGCTACATGTCATTAAACACCATATAAACACTCTGAATAGGATACATGTCATATTAAACAGTATATAAACACTGAATAGGATACATGTCATATTAAACAGTATATAAACACTCTGAATAGGATACATGTCATATTAAACACTCTGAATAGGATACATGTCATATTAAACAGTATATAAACACTCTGAATAGGATACATGTCATATTAAACAGCATATAAACACTCTGAATAGGATACATGTCATATTAAACAGCATATAAACACTCTGAATAGGATACATATCATATTAAACAGCATATAAACACTCTGAACAGGATACATGTCATATTAAACAGCATATAAACACTCTGAATAGGATACATGTCATATTAAACAGTATATAAACAGTATGTAAACACTCTGAATAGGCTACATGTCATATTAAACAGTATATAAACAGTATATAAACACTCTGAATAGGATACATGTCATATTAAACAGTATATAAACACTCTGAATAGGCTACATGTCATATTAAACAATATATAAACACTCTGAATAGGATACATTTCATATTAAACACCATATAAACACTCTGAATAGGATACATGTCATATTAAACACCATATAAACACTCTGAATAGGATACATGTCATATTAAACAGTATATAAACACACTGAATAGGCTACATGTCATATTAAACACCATACAAACACTCTGAACAGGCTACATGTCATATTAAACAGTATATAAACAATCTGAATAGGATACATGTCATATTAAACAGTATATAAACACTCTAAATAGGATACATGTCATATTAAACAGTATATAAACACTCTGAATAGGATACATGTCATATTAAACACTCTGAATAGGATACATGTCATATTAAACAGTATATAAACACGCTGAATAGGATACATGTCATATTAAACAGTATATAAACACTCTGAATAGGCTACATGTCATATTAAACAGTATATAAACACTCTGAATAGGCTACATGTCATATTAAACAGTATATAAACAGTATATAAACACTCTGAATAGGATACATGTCATATTAAACAGTATATAAACACTCTGAATAGGATACATGTCATATTAAACAGCATATAAACACTCTGAATAGGATACATGTCATATTAAACAGCATATAAACACTCTGAATAGGATACATGTCATATTAAACAGTAAATAAACAGTATATAAACACTCTGAATAGGCTACATGTCATATTAAACACCATATAAACACTCTGAATAGGATACATGTCATATTAAACAGTATATAAACACTGAATAGGATACATGTCATATTAAACAGTATATAAACACTCTGAATAGGCTACATGTCATATTAAACAGTATATAAACACTCTGAATAGGATACATGTCATATTAAACAGCATATATACACTCTGAATAGGCTACATGTCATATTAAACACAATATAAACAATCTGAATAGGATACATGTCATATTAAACACTCTGAATAGGATACATGTCATATTAAACAGTATATAAACACTCTGAATAGGATACATGTCATATTAAACACCATATAAACACTCTGAATAGGCTACATGTCATATTAAACACCATATAAACACTCTGAATAGGCTACATGTCATATTAAACAGTATATAAACAGTATATAAACACTCTGAATAGGATACATGTCATATTAAACACCATATAAACACTCTGAATAGGCTACATGTCATATTAAACATTATATAAACAGTATATAAACAGTCTGAATAGGATACATGTCATATTAAACACCATATAAACACTCTGAATAGGATACATGTCATATTAAACAGTATATAAACACTCTGAATTGGCTACATGTCATATTAAACAGCATATAAACACTCTGAATAGGATACATGTCATATTAAACACCATATAAACACTCTGAATAGGATACATGTCATATTAAACAGTATATAAACACTCTGAATAGGATACATGTCATATTAAACACCATATAAACACTCTGAATAGGCTACATGTCATATTAAACAGTATATAAACACTCTGAATAGGATACATGTCATATTAAACACCATATAAACACTCTGAATAGGATACATGTCATATTAAACAGCATATAAACACTCTGAATAGGATACATGTCATATTAAACAGCATATAAACACTCTGAATAGGATACATGTCATATTAAACAGTATATAAACTGTATATAAACACTCTGAATAGGCTACATGTCATATTAAACACCATATAAACACTCTGAATAGGATACATGTCATATTAAACAGCATATAAACATTCTGAATGGGCTACATGTCATATTAAACAGTACATAAACACTCTGAATAGGCTACATGTCATTAAACACCATATAAACACTCTGAATAGGATACATGTCATATTAAACAGTATATAAACACTGAATAGGATACATGTCATATTAAACAGTATATAAACACTCTGAATAGGATACATGTCATATTAAACACTCTGAATAGGATACATGTCATATTAAACAGTATATAAACACTCTGAATAGGATACATGTCATATTAAACAGCATATAAACACTCTGAATAGGATACATGTCATATTAAACAGCATATAAACACTCTGAATAGGATACATATCATATTAAACAGCATATAAACACTCTGAACAGGATACATGTCATATTAAACAGCATATAAACACTCTGAATAGGATACATGTCATATTAAACAGTATATAAACAGTATGTAAACACTCTGAATAGGCTACATGTCATATTAAACAGTATATAAACAGTATATAAACACTCTGAATAGGATACATGTCATATTAAACAGTATATAAACACTCTGAATAGGCTACATGTCATATTAAACAATATATAAACACTCTGAATAGGATACATTTCATATTAAACACCATATAAACACTCTGAATAGGATACATGTCATATTAAACACCATATAAACACTCTGAATAGGATACATGTCATATTAAACAGTATATAAACACACTGAATAGGCTACATGTCATATTAAACACCATACAAACACTCTGAACAGGCTACATGTCATATTAAACAGTATATAAACAATCTGAATAGGATACATGTCATATTAAACAGTATATAAACACTCTAAATAGGATACATGTCATATTAAACAGTATATAAACACTCTGAATAGGATACATGTCATATTAAACACTCTGAATAGGATACATGTCATATTAAACAGTATATAAACACGCTGAATAGGATACATGTCATATTAAACAGTATATAAACACTCTGAATAGGCTACATGTCATATTAAACAGTATATAAACACTCTGAATAGGCTACATGTCATATTAAACAGTATATAAACAGTATATAAACACTCTGAATAGGATACATGTCATATTAAACAGTATATAAACACTCTGAATAGGATACATGTCATATTAAACAGCATATAAACACTCTGAATAGGATACATGTCATATTAAACAGCATATAAACACTCTGAATAGGATACATGTCATATTAAACAGTAAATAAACAGTATATAAACACTCTGAATAGGCTACATGTCATATTAAACACCATATAAACACTCTGAATAGGATACATGTCATATTAAACAGTATATAAACACTGAATAGGATACATGTCATATTAAACAGTATATAAACACTCTGAATAGGCTACATGTCATATTAAACAGTATATAAACACTCTGAATAGGATACATGTCATATTAAACAGCATATATACACTCTGAATAGGCTACATGTCATATTAAACACAATATAAACAATCTGAATAGGATACATGTCATATTAAACACTCTGAATAGGATACATGTCATATTAAACAGTATATAAACACTCTGAATAGGATACATGTCATATTAAACAGTATATAAACAGTATATAAACACTCTGAATAGGCTACATGTCATATTAAACAGCATATAAACACTCTGAATAGGCTACATGTCATATTAAACACCATATAAACACTCTGAATAGGCTACATGTCATATTAAACACCATATAAACTCTCTGAATAGGCTACATGTCATATTAAACAGTATATAAACAGTATATAAACACTCTGAATAGGATACATGTCATATTAAACACCATATAAACACTCTGAATAGGCTACATGTCATATTAAACAGTATATAAACAGTATATAAACACTCTGAATAGGATACATGTCATATTAAACACCATATAAACACTCTGAATAGGATACATGTCATATTAAACACCATATAAACACTCTGAATAGGCTACATGTCATATTAAACAGTATATAAACACTCTGAATAGGATACATGTCATATTAAACACCATATAAACACTCTGAATAGGATACATGTCATATTAAACACCATATAAACACTCTGAATAGGATACATGTCATATTAAACACCATATAAACACTCTGAATAGGATACATGTCATATTAAACAGTATATAAACACTCTGAATAGGCTACATGTCATATTAAACACCATATAAACACTCTGAATAGGCTACATGTCATATTAAACACCATATATACACTCTGAATAGGATACATGTCATATTAAACACTCTGAATAGGATACATGTCATATTAAACACCATATAAACACTCTGAATAGGATACATGTCATATTAAACACCATATAAACACTCTGAATAGGATACATGTCATATTAAACAGTATATAAACACTCTGAATAGGATACATGTCATATTAAACAGTATATAAACAGTATATAAACACTCTGAATAGGCTACATGTCATATTAAACAGCATATAAACACTCTGAATAGGCTACATGTCATATTAAACACCATATAAACACTCTGAATAGGCTACATGTCATATTAAACACCATATAAACACTCTGAATAGGCTACATGTCATATTAAACAGTATATCAACAGTATATAAACACTCTGAATAGGATACATGTCATATTAAACACCATATAAACACTCTGAATAGGATACATGTCATATTAAACAGCATATAAACATTCTGAATGGGCTACATGTCATATTAAACAGTACATAAAC
This sequence comes from Salmo salar, assembly GCF_965601325.2. NCBI lineage: Eukaryota > Metazoa > Chordata > Actinopteri > Salmoniformes > Salmonidae > Salmo > Salmo salar. The sequence goes on from NC_138301.1 coordinate 54,103,508, forward strand.
ACTCTGAATAGGCTACATGTCATTAAACACCATATAAACACTCTGAATAGGATACATGTCATATTAAACAGTATATAAACACTGAATAGGATACATGTCATATTAAACAGTATATAAACACTCTGAATAGGATACATGTCATATTAAACACTCTGAATAGGATACATGTCATATTAAACAGTATATAAACACTCTGAATAGGATACATGTCATATTAAACAGCATATAAACACTCTGAATAGGATACATGTCATATTAAACAGCATATAAACACTCTGAATAGGATACATATCATATTAAACAGCATATAAACACTCTGAACAGGATACATGTCATATTAAACAGCATATAAACACTCTGAATAGGATACATGTCATATTAAACAGTATATAAACAGTATGTAAACACTCTGAATAGGCTACATGTCATATTAAACAGTATATAAACAGTATATAAACACTCTGAATAGGATACATGTCATATTAAACAGTATATAAACACTCTGAATAGGCTACATGTCATATTAAACAGTATATAAACACTCTGAATAGGATACATTTCATATTAAACACCATATAAACACTCTGAATAGGATACATGTCATATTAAACACCATATAAACACTCTGAATAGGATACATGTCATATTAAACAGTATATAAACACACTGAATAGGCTACATGTCATATTAAACACCATACAAACACTCTGAACAGGCTACATGTCATATTAAACAGTATATAAACAATCTGAATAGGATACATGTCATATTAAACAGTATATAAACACTCTGAATAGGATACATGTCATATTAAACAGTATATAAACACTCTGAATAGGATACATGTCATATTAAACACTCTGAATAGGATACATGTCATATTAAACAGTATATAAACACGCTGAATAGGATACATGTCATATTAAACAGTATATAAACACTCTGAATAGGCTACATGTCATATTAAACAGTATATAAACACTCTGAATAGGCTACATGTCATATTAAACAGTATATAAACAGTATATAAACACTCTGAATAGGATACATGTCATATTAAACAGTATATAAACACTCTGAATAGGATACATGTCATATTAAACAGCATATAAACACTCTGAATAGGATACATGTCATATTAAACAGCATATAAACACTCTGAATAGGATACATGTCATATTAAACAGTAAATAAACAGTATATAAACACTCTGAATAGGCTACATGTCATATTAAACACCATATAAACACTCTGAATAGGATACATGTCATATTAAACAGTATATAAACACTGAATAGGATACATGTCATATTAAACAGTATATAAACACTCTGAATAGGCTACATGTCATATTAAACAGTATATAAACACTCTGAATAGGATACATGTCATATTAAACAGCATATATACACTCTGAATAGGCTACATGTCATATTAAACACAATATAAACAATCTGAATAGGATACATGTCATATTAAACACTCTGAATAGGATACATGTCATATTAAACAGTATATAAACACTCTGAATAGGATACATGTCATATTAAACAGTATATAAACAGTATATAAACACTCTGAATAGGCTACATGTCATATTAAACAGCATATAAACACTCTGAATAGGCTACATGTCATATTAAACACCATATAAACACTCTGAATAGGCTACATGTCATATTAAACACCATATAAACTCTCTGAATAGGCTACATGTCATATTAAACAGTATATAAACAGTATATAAACACTCTGAATAGGATACATGTCATATTAAACACCATATAAACACTCTGAATAGGCTACATGTCATATTAAACAGTATATAAACAGTATATAAACACTCTGAATAGGATACATGTCATATTAAACACCATATAAACACTCTGAATAGGATACATGTCATATTAAACACCATATAAACACTCTGAATAGGCTACATGTCATATTAAACAGTATATAAACACTCTGAATAGGATACATGTCATATTAAACACCATATAAACACTCTGAATAGGATACATGTCATATTAAACACCATATAAACACTCTGAATAGGATACATGTCATATTAAACACCATATAAACACTCTGAATAGGATACATGTCATATTAAACAGTATATAAACACTCTGAATAGGCTACATGTCATATTAAACACCATATAAACACTCTGAATAGGATACATGTCATATTAAACACCATATAAACACTCTGAATAGGATACATGTCATATTAAACAGCATATATACACTCTGAATAGGATACATGTCATATTAAACACTCTGAATAGGATACATGTCATATTAAACACCATATAAACACTCTGAATAGGATACATGTCATATTAAACACCATATAAACACTCTGAATAGGATACATGTCATATTAAACAGTATATAAACACTCTGAATAGGATACATGTCATATTAAACAGTATATAAACAGTATATAAACACTCTGAATAGGCTACATGTCATATTAAACAGCATATAAACACTCTGAATAGGCTACATGTCATATTAAACACCATATAAACACTCTGAATAGGCTACATGTCATATTAAACACCATATAAACACTCTGAATAGGCTACATGTCATATTAAACAGTATATAAACAGTATATAAACACTCTGAATAGGATACATGTCATATTAAACACCATATAAACACTCTGAATAGGCTACATGTCATATTAAACATTATATAAACAGTATATAAACAGTCTGAATAGGATACATGTCATATTAAACACCATATAAACACTCTGAATAGGATACATGTCATATTAAACAGTATATAAACACTCTGAATAGGCTACATGTCATATTAAACAGCATATAAACACTCTGAATAGGATACATGTCATATTAAACACCATATAAACACTCTGAATAGGATACATGTCATATTAAACAGTATATAAACACTCTGAATAGGATACATGTCATATTAAACACCATATAAACACTCTGAATAGGCTACATGTCATATTAAACAGTATATAAACACTCTGAATAGAATACATGTCATATTAAACACCATATAAACACTCTGAATAGGATACATGTCATATTAAACAGCATATAAACACTCTGAATAGGATACATGTCATATTAAACAGCATATAAACACTCTGAATAGGATACATGTCATATTAAACAGTATATAAACTGTATATAAACACTCTGAATAGGCTACATGTCATATTAAACACCATATAAACACTCTGAATAGGATACATGTCATATTAAACAGCATATAAACATTCTGAATGGGCTACATGTCATATTAAACAGTACATAAACACTCTGAATAGGCTACATGTCATTAAACACCATATAAACACTCTGAATAGGATACATGTCATATTAAACAGTATATAAACACTGAATGGGATACATGTCATATTAAACAGTATATAAACACTCTGAATAGGATACATGTCATATTAAACACTCTGAATAGGATACATGTCATATTAAACAGTATATAAACACTCTGAATAGGATACATGTCATATTAAACAGCATATAAACACTCTGAATAGGATACATGTCATATTAAACAGCATATAAACACTCTGAATAGGATACATATCATATTAAACAGCATATAAACACTCTGAACAGGATACATGTCATATTAAACAGCATATAAACACTCTGAATAGGATACATGTCATATTAAACAGTATATAAACAGTATGTAAACACTCTGAATAGGCTACATGTCATATTAAACAGTATATAAACAGTATATAAACACTCTGAATAGGATACATGTCATATTAAACAGTATATAAACACTCTGAATAGGCTACATGTCATATTAAACAGTATATAAACACTCTGAATAGGCTACATGTCATATTAAACAGCATATAAACACTGAATAGGCTACATGTCATATTAAACACCATATAAACACTCTGAATTGGCTACATGTCATATTAAACACCATATAAACACTCTGAATAGGCTACATGTCATATTAAACAGTATATAAACAGTATATAAACACTCTGAATAGGATACATGTCATATTAAACACCATATAAACACTCTGAATAGGCTACATGTCATATTAAACAGTATATAAACAGTATATAAACAGTCTGAATAGGATACATGTCATATTAAACACCATATAAACACTCTGAATAGGATACATGTCATATTAAACAGTATATAAACACTCTGAATAGGATACATGTCATATTAAACAGCATATAAACACTCTGAATAGGATACATGTCATATTAAACACCATATAAACACTCTGAATAGGATACATGTCATATTAAACAGCATATAAACACTCTGAATAGGCTACATGTCATATTAAACAGTATATAAACAGTATATAAACACTCTTAATAGGCTACATGTCATATTAAACAGTATATAAACAGTATATAAACACTCTGAATAGGATACATGTCATATTAAACAGTACATAAACACTCTGAATAGGATACATGTCATATTAAATAGCATATAAACACTCTGAATAGGATACATGTCATATTAAACAGCATATAAACACTCTGAATAGGATACATGTCATATTAAACAGTATATAAACAGTATATAAACACTCTGAATAGGCTACATGTCATATTAAACACCATATAAACACTCTGAATAGGATACATGTCATATTAAACAGCATATAAACATTCTGAATGGGCTACATGTCATATTAAACAGTACATAAACACTCTGAATAGGCTACATGTCATTAAACACCATATAAACACTCTGAATAAGATACATGTCATATTAAACAGTATATAAACACTGAATAGGATACATGTCATATTAAACAGTATATAAACACTCTGAATAGGCTACATGTCATATTAAACAGTATATAAACACTCTGAATAGGATACATGTCATATTAAACAGCATATATACACTCTGAATAGGCTACATGTCATATTAAACACCATATAAACAATCTGAATAGGATACATGTCATATTAAACACTCTGAATAGGATACATGTCATATTAAACACCATATAAACACTCTGAATAGGATACATGTCATATTAAACACCATATAAACACTCTGAATAGGATACATGTCATATTAAACAGTATATAAACACTCTGAATAGGATACATGTCATATTAAACAGTATATAAACAGTATATAAACACTCTGAATAGGCTACATGTCATATTAAACAGCATATAAACACTCTGAATAGGCTACATGTCATATTAAACACCATATAAACACTCTGAATAGGCTACATGTCATATTAAACACCATATAAACTCTCTGAATAGGCTACATGTCATATTAAACAGTATATAAACAGTATATAAACACTCTGAATAGGATACATGTCATATTAAACACCATATAAACACTCTGAATAGGCTACATGTCATATTAAAAAGTATATAAACAGTATATAAACACTTTGAATAGGATACATGTCATATTAAACACCATATAAACACTCTGAATAGGATACATGTCATATTAAACACCATATAAACACTCTGAATAGGCTACATGTCATATTAAACAGTATATAAACACTCTGAATAGGATACATGTCATATTAAACACCATATAAACACTCTGAATAGGATACATGTCATATTAAACACCATATAAACACTCTGAATAGGATACATGTCATATTAAACACCATATAAACACTCTGAATAGGATACATGTCATATTAAACAGTATATAAACACTCTGAATAGGCTACATGTCATATTAAACACCATATAAACACTCTGAATAGGCTACATGTCATATTAAACACCATATAAACACTCTGAATAGGCTACATGTCATATTAAACAGTATATAAACACTCCGAATAGGCTACATGTCATATTAAACAGTATATAAACACTCTGAATAGGATACATGTCATATTAAACAGTATATAAATACTCTGAATAGGATACATGTCATATTAAACAGTATATAAACACTCCGAATAGGATACATGACATATTAAACAGTATATAAACACTCTGAATAGGATGCATGTCATATTAAACAGCATATAAACACTCTGAATAGGTTACATGTCATATTAAACAGCATATAAACACTCTGAATAGGATACATGTCATATTAAACAGCATATAAACACTCTGAACAGGATACATGTCATATTAAACAGCATATAAACACTCTGAATAGGATACATGTCATATTAAACAGTTTATAAACAGTATATAAACACTCTGAATAGGATACATGTCATATTAAACAGTATATAAACACTCTGAATAGGCTACATGTCATATTAAACAGTATATAAACACTCTGAATAGGATACATGTCATATTAAACACTCTGAATAGGATACATGTCATATTAAACAGTATATAAACACTCTGAATAGGATACATGTCATATTAAACACTCTGAATAGGATACATGTCATATTAAACAGTATATAAACACTCTGAATAGGCTACATGTCATATTAAACAGTATATAAACACTCTGAATAGGATACATGTCATATTAAACACCATATAAACACTCTGAATAGGATACGTGTCATATTAAACAGTATATAAACTCTCTGAATAGGATACATGTCATATTAAACAGTATATAAACAGTATATAAACACTCTTAATAGGCTACATGTCATATTAAACAGTATATAAACAGTATATAAACACTCTGAATAGGATACATGTCATATTAAACAGTATATAAAAACTCTGAATAGGATACATGTCATATTAAACAGCATATAAACACTCTGAATAGGATACATGTCATATTAAACAGCATATAAACACTCTGAATAGGATACATGTCATATTAAACAGTATATAAACAGTATATAAACACTCTGAATAGGCTACATGTCATATTAAACACCATATAAACACTCTGAATAGGATACATGTCATATTAAACAGCATATAAACATTCTGAATGGGCTACATGTCATATTAAACAGTACATAAACACTCTGAATAGGCTACATGTCATTAAACACCATATAAACACTCTGAATAGGATACATGTCATATTAAAAAGTATATAAACACTGAATAGGATACATGTCATATTAAACAGTATATAAACACTCTGAATAGGCTACATGTCATATTAAACAGTATATAAACACTCTGAATAGGATACATGTCATATTAAACAGCATATATACACTCTGAATAGGCTACATGTCATATTAAACACCATATAAACAATCTGAATAGGATACATGTCATATTAAACACTCTGAATAGGATACATGTCATATTAAACACCATATAAACACTCTGAATAGGATACATGTATTATTAAACACAATATAAACACTCTGAATAGGATACATGTCATATTAAACAGTATATAAACACTCTGAATAGGATACATGTCATATTAAACAGTATATAAACAGTATATAAACACTCTGAATAGGCTACATGTCATATTAAACAGCATATAAACACTCTGAATAGGCTACATGTCATATTAAACACCATATAAACACTCTGAATAGGCTACATGTCATATTAAACACCATATAAACTCTCTGAATAGGCTACATGTCATATTAAACAGTATATAAACAGTATATAAACACTCTGAATAGGATACATGTCATATTAAACACCATATAAACACTCTGAATAGGCTACATGTCATATTAAACAGTATATAAACAGTATATAAACACTCTGAATAGGATACATGTCATATTAAACACCATATAAACACTCTGAATAGGATACATGTCATATTAAACACCATATAAACACTCTGAATAGGCTACATGTCATATTAAACAGTATATAAACACTCTGAATAGGATACATGTCATATTAAACACCATATAAACACTCTGAATAGGATACATGTCATATTAAACAGTATATAAAAACTCTGAATAGGATACATGTCATATTAAACAGCATATAAACACTCTGAATAGGATACATGTCATATTAAACAGCATATAAACACTCTGAATAGGATACATGTCATATTAAACAGTATATAAACAGTATATAAACACTCTGAATAGGCTACATGTCATATTAAACACCATATAAACACTCTGAATAGGATACATGTCATATTAAACAGCATATAAACATTCTGAATGGGCTACATGTCATATTAAACAGTACATAAACACTCTGAATAGGCTACATGTCATTAAACACCATATAAACACTCTGAATAGGATACATGTCATATTAAAAAGTATATAAACACTGAATAGGATACATGTCATATTAAACAGTATATAAACACTCTGAATAGGCTACATGTCATATTAAACAGTATATAAACACTCTGAATAGGATACATGTCATATTAAACAGCATATATACACTCTGAATAGGCTACATGTCATATTAAACACCATATAAACAATCTGAATAGGATACATGTCATATTAAACACTCTGAATAGGATACATGTCATATTAAACACCATATAAACACTCTGAATAGGATACATGTATTATTAAACACAATATAAACACTCTGAATAGGATACATGTCATATTAAACAGTATATAAACACTCTGAATAGGATACATGTCATATTAAACAGTATATAAACAGTATATAAACACTCTGAATAGGCTACATGTCATATTAAACAGCATATAAACACTCTGAATAGGCTACATGTCATATTAAACAGCATATAAACACTCTGAATAGGATACATGTCATATTAAACAGCATATAAACACTCTGAACAGGATACATGTCATATTAAACAGCATATAAACACTCTGAATAGGATACATGTCATATTAAACAGTTTATAAACAGTATATAAACACTCTGAATAGGATACATGTCATATTAAACAGTATATAAACACTCTGAATAGGCTACATGTCATATTAAACAGTATATAAACACTCTGAATAGGATACATGTCATATTAAACACTCTGAATAGGATACATGTCATATTAAACAGTATATAAACACTCTGAATAGGATACATGTCATATTAAACACTCTGAATAGGATACATGTCATATTAAACAGTATATAAACACTCTGAATAGGCTACATGTCATATTAAACAGTATATAAACACTCTGAATAGGATACATGTCATATTAAACACCATATAAACACTCTGAATAGGATACGTGTCATATTAAACAGTATATAAACTCTCTGAATAGGATACATGTCATATTAAACAGTATATAAACAGTATATAAACACTCTTAATAGGCTACATGTCATATTAAACAGTATATAAACAGTATATAAACACTCTGAATAGGATACATGTCATATTAAACAGTATATAAAAACTCTGAATAGGATACATGTCATATTAAACAGCATATAAACACTCTGAATAGGATACATGTCATATTAAACAGCATATAAACACTCTGAATAGGATACATGTCATATTAAACAGTATATAAACAGTATATAAACACTCTGAATAGGCTACATGTCATATTAAACACCATATAAACACTCTGAATAGGATACATGTCATATTAAACAGCATATAAACATTCTGAATGGGCTACATGTCATATTAAACAGTACATAAACACTCTGAATAGGCTACATGTCATTAAACACCATATAAACACTCTGAATAGGATACATGTCATATTAAAAAGTATATAAACACTGAATAGGATACATGTCATATTAAACAGTATATAAACACTCTGAATAGGCTACATGTCATATTAAACAGTATATAAACACTCTGAATAGGATACATGTCATATTAAACAGCATATATACACTCTGAATAGGCTACATGTCATATTAAACACCATATAAACAATCTGAATAGGATACATGTCATATTAAACACTCTGAATAGGATACATGTCATATTAAACACCATATAAACACTCTGAATAGGATACATGTATTATTAAACACAATATAAACACTCTGAATAGGATACATGTCATATTAAACAGTATATAAACACTCTGAATAGGATACATGTCATATTAAACAGTATATAAACAGTATATAAACACTCTGAATAGGCTACATGTCATATTAAACAGCATATAAACACTCTGAATAGGCTACATGTCATATTAAACACCATATAAACACTCTGAATAGGCTACATGTCATATTAAACACCATATAAACTCTCTGAATAGGCTACATGTCATATTAAACAGTATATAAACAGTATATAAACACTCTGAATAGGATACATGTCATATTAAACACCATATAAACACTCTGAATAGGCTACATGTCATATTAAACAGTATATAAACAGTATATAAACACTCTGAATAGGATACATGTCATATTAAACACCATATAAACACTCTGAATAGGATACATGTCATATTAAACACCATATAAACACTCTGAATAGGCTACATGTCATATTAAACAGTATATAAACACTCTGAATAGGATACATGTCATATTAAACACCATATAAACACTCTGAATAGGATACATGTCATATTAAACAGTATATAAAAACTCTGAATAGGATACATGTCATATTAAACAGCATATAAACACTCTGAATAGGATACATGTCATATTAAACAGCATATAAACACTCTGAATAGGATACATGTCATATTAAACAGTATATAAACAGTATATAAACACTCTGAATAGGCTACATGTCATATTAAACACCATATAAACACTCTGAATAGGATACATGTCATATTAAACAGCATATAAACATTCTGAATGGGCTACATGTCATATTAAACAGTACATAAACACTCTGAATAGGCTACATGTCATTAAACACCATATAAACACTCTGAATAGGATACATGTCATATTAAAAAGTATATAAACACTGAATAGGATACATGTCATATTAAACAGTATATAAACACTCTGAATAGGCTACATGTCATATTAAACAGTATATAAACACTCTGAATAGGATACATGTCATATTAAACAGCATATATACACTCTGAATAGGCTACATGTCATATTAAACACCATATAAACAATCTGAATAGGATACATGTCATATTAAACACTCTGAATAGGATACATGTCATATTAAACACCATATAAACACTCTGAATAGGATACATGTATTATTAAACACAATATAAACACTCTGAATAGGATACATGTCATATTAAACAGTATATAAACACTCTGAATAGGATACATGTCATATTAAACAGTATATAAACAGTATATAAACACTCTGAATAGGCTACATGTCATATTAAACAGCATATAAACACTCTGAATAGGCTACATGTCATATTAAACACCATATAAACACTCTGAATAGGCTACATGTCATATTAAACACCATATAAACTCTCTGAATAGGCTACATGTCATATTAAACAGTATATAAACAGTATATAAACACTCTGAATAGGATACATGTCATATTAAACACCATATAAACACTCTGAATAGGCTACATGTCATATTAAACAGTATATAAACAGTATATAAACACTCTGAATAGGATACATGTCATATTAAACACCATATAAACACTCTGAATAGGATACATGTCATATTAAACACCATATAAACACTCTGAATAGGCTACATGTCATATTAAACAGTATATAAACACTCTGAATAGGATACATGTCATATTAAACACCATATAAACACTCTGAATAGGATACATGTCATATTAAACACCATATAAACACTCTGAATAGGATACATGTCATATTAAACACCATATAAACACTCTGAATAGGATACATGTCATATTAAACAGTATATAAACACTCTGAATAGGCTACATGTCATATTAAACACCATATAAACACTCTGAATAGGCTACATGTCATATTAAACACCATATAAACACTCTGAATAGGCTACATGTCATATTAAACAGTATATAAACACTCCGAATAGGCTACATGTCATATTAAACAGTATATAAACACTCTGAATAGGATACATGTCATATTAAACACCATATAAACACTCTGAATAGGATACATGTCATATTAAACAGCATATATACACTCTGAATAGGATACATGTCATATTAAACACTCTGAATAGGATACATGTCATATTAAACACCATATAAACACTCTGAATAGGATACATGTCATATTAAACACCATATAAACACTCTGAATAGGATACATGTCATATTAAACAGTATATAAACACTCTGAATAGGATACATGTCATATTAAACAGTATATAAACAGTATATAAACACTCTGAATAGGCTACATGTCATATTAAACAGCATATAAACACTGAATAGGCTACATGTCATATTAAACACCATATAAACACTCTGAATTGGCTACATGTCATATTAAACACCATATAAACACTCTGAATAGGCTACATGTCATATTAAACAGTATATAAACAGTATATAAACACTCTGAATAGGATACATGTCATATTAAACACCATATAAACACTCTGAATAGGCTACATGTCATATTAAACAGTATATAAACAGTATATAAACAGTCTGAATAGGATACATGTCATATTAAACACCATATAAACACTCTGAATAGGATACATGTCATATTAAACAGTATATAAACACTCTGAATAGGATACATGTCATATTAAACAGCATATAAACACTCTGAATAGGATACATGTCATATTAAACACCATATAAACACTCTGAATAGGATACATGTCATATTAAACAGCATATAAACACTCTGAATAGGCTACATGTCATATTAAACAGTATATAAACAGTATATAAACACTCTTAATAGGCTACATGTCATATTAAACAGTATATAAACAGTATATAAACACTCTGAATAGGATACATGTCATATTAAACAGTATATAAACACTCTGAATAGGATACATGTCATATTAAATAGCATATAAACACTCTGAATAGGATACATGTCATATTAAACAGCATATAAACACTCTGAATAGGATACATGTCATATTAAACAGTATATAAACAGTATATAAACACTCTGAATAGGCTACATGTCATATTAAACACCATATAAACACTCTGAATAGGATACATGTCATATTAAACAGCATATAAACATTCTGAATGGGCTACATGTCATATTAAACAGTACATAAACACTCTGAATAGGCTACATGTCATTAAACACCATATAAACACTCTGAATAGGATACATGTCATATTAAACAGTATATAAACACTGAATAGGATACATGTCATATTAAACAGTATATAAACACTCTGAATAGGATACATGTCATATTAAACAGTATATAAACACTGAATAGGATACATGTCATATTAAACAGTATATAAACAGTATATAAACACTCTGAATAGGATACATGTCATATTAAACAGTATATAAACACTCTGAATAGGATACATGTCATATTAAATAGCATATAAACACTCTGAATAGGATACATGTCATATTAAACAGCATATAAACACTCTGAATAGGATACATGTCATATTAAACAGTATATAAACAGTATATAAACACTCTGAATAGGCTACATGTCATATTAAACACCATATAAACACTCTGAATAGGATACATGTCATATTAAACAGCATATAAACATTCTGAATGGGCTACATGTCATATTAAACAGTACATAAACACTCTGAATAGGCTACATGTCATTAAACACCATATAAACACTCTGAATAGGATACATGTCATATTAAACAGTATATAAACACTCTGAATAGGATACATGTCATATTAAACAGCATATATACACTCTGAATAGGCTACATGTCATATTAAACACCATATAAACAATCTGAATAGGATACATGTCATATTAAACACTCTGAATAGGATACATGTCATATTAAACACCATATAAACACTCTGAATAGGATACATGTCATATTAAACACCATATAAACACTCTGAATAGGATACATGTCATATTAAACAGTATATAAACACTCTGAATAGGATACATGTCATATTAAACAGTATATAAACAGTATATAAACACTCTGAATAGGCTACATGTCATATTAAACAGCATATAAACACTCTGAATAGGCTACATGTCATATTAAACACCATATAAACACTCTGAATAGGCTACATGTCATATTAAACACCATATAAACTCTCTGAATAGGCTACATGTCATATTAAACAGTATATAAACAGTATATAAACACTCTGAATAGGATACATGTCATATTAAACACCATATAAACACTGAATAGGCTACATGTCATATTAAACAGTATATAAACAGTATATAAACACTCTGAATAGGATACATGTCATATTAAACACCATATAAACACTCTGAATAAGATACATGTCATATTAAACACCATATAAACACTCTGAATAGGCTACATGTCATATTAAACAGTATATAAACACTCTGAATAGGATACATGTCATATTAAACACCATATAAACACTCTGAATAGGATACATGTCATATTAAACACCATATAAACACTCTGAATAGGATACATGTCATATTAAACACCATATAAACACTCTGAATAGGATACATGTCATATTAAACAGTATATAAACACTCTGAATAGGCTACATGTCATATTAAACACCATATAAACACTCTGAATAGGCTACATGTCATATTAAACACCATATAAACACTCTGAATAGGCTACATGTCATATTAAACAGTATATAAACACTCCGAATAGGCTACATGTCATATTAAACAGTATATAAACACTCTGAATAGGATACATGTCATATTAAACACCATATAAACACTCCTAATAGGATACATGTCATATTAAACAGCATATATACACTCTGAATAGGATACATGTCATATTAAACACTCTGAATAGGATACATGTCATATTAAACACCATATAAACACTCTGAATAGGATACATGTCATATTAAACACCATATAAACACTCTGAATAGGATACATGTCATATTAAACAGTATATAAACACTCTGAATAGGATACATGTCATATTAAACAGTATATAAACAGTATATAAACACTCTGAATAGGCTACATGTCATATTAAACAGCATATAAACACTCTGAATAGGCTACATGTCATATTAAACACCATATAAACACTCTGAATAGGCTACATGTCATATTAAACACCATATAAACACTCTGAATAGGCTACATGTCATATTAAACAGTATATAAACAGTATATAAACACTCTGAATAGGATACATGTCATATTAAACACCATATAAACACTCTGAATAGGCTACATGTCATATTAAACAGTATATAAACAGTATATAAACAGTCTGAATAGGATACATGTCATATTAAACACCATATAAACACTCTGAATAGGATACATGTCATATTAAACAGTATATAAACACTCTGAATAGGATACATGTCATATTAAACAGCATATAAACACTCTGAATAGGATACATGTCATATTAAACACCATATAAACACTCTGAATAGGATACATGTCATATTAAACAGTATATAAACACTCTGAATAGGATACATGTCATATTAAACAGCATATAAACACTCTGAATAGGCTACATGTCATATTAAACAGTATATAAACACTCTGAATAGGATACATGTCATATTAAACACCATATAAACACTCTGAATAGGATACATGTCATATTAAACAGCATATAAACACTCTGAATAGGATACATGTCATATTAAACAGCATATAAACACTCTGAATAGGATACATGTCATATTAAAAACCATATAAACACTCTGAATAGGATACATGTCATATTAAACAGCATATAAACATTCTGAATAGGCTACATGTCATATTAAACAGTACATAAACACTCTGAATAGGCTACATGTCATTAAACACCATATAAACACTCTGAATAGGATACATGTCATATTAAACAGTATATAAACACTGAATAGGATACATGTCATATTAAACAGTATATAAACAGTATATAAACACTCTGAATAGGCTACATGTCATATTAAAAACCATATAAACACTCTGAATAGGATACATGTCATATTAAACAGCATATAAACATTCTGAATAGGCTACATGTCATATTAAACAGTACATAAACACTCTGAATAGGCTACATGTCATTAAACACCATATAAACACTCTGAATAGGATACATGTCATATTAAACAGTATATAAACACTGAATAGGATACATGTCATATTAAACAGTATATAAACACTCTGAATAGGCTACATGTCATATTAAACAGTATATAAACACTCTGAATAGGATACATGTCATATTAAACAGCATATATACACTCTGAATAGGCTACATGTCATATTAAACACCATATAAACAATCTGAATAGGATACATGTCATATTAAACACTCTGAATAGGATACATGTCATATTAAACACCATATAAACACTCTGAATAGGATACATTTCATATTAAACACCATATAAACACTCTGAATAGGATACATGTCATATTAAACAGTATATAAACACTCTGAATAGGATACATGTCATATTAAACAGCATATAAACACTCTGAATAGGATACATGTCATATTAAACAGCATATAAACACTCTGAATAGGATACATGTCATATTAAACAGTATATAAACAGTATATAAACACTCTGAATAGGCTACATGTCATATTAAACACCATATAAACACTCTGAATAGGATACATGTCATATTAAACAGCATATAAACATTCTGAATGGGCTACATGTCATATTAAACAGTACATAAACACTCTGAATAGGCTACATGTCATTAAACACCATATAAACACTCTGAATAGGATACATGTCATATTAAAAAGTATATAAACACTGAATAGGATACATGTCATATTAAACAGTATATAAACACTCTGAATAGGCTACATGTCATATTAAACACTATATAAACACTCTGAAAAGGATACATGTCATATTAAACAGCATATATACACTCTGAATAGGCTACATGTCATATTAAACACCATATAAACAATCTGAATAGGATACATGTCATATTAAACACTCTGAATAGGATACATGTCATATTAAACACCATATAAACACTCTGAATAGGATACATGTCATATTAAACACCATATAAACACTCTGAATAGGATACATGTCATATTAAACAGTATATAAACACTCTGAATAGGATACATGTCATATTAAACAGTATATAAACAGTATATAAACACTCTGAATAGGCTACATGTCATATTAAACAGCATATAAACACTCTGAATAGGCTACATGTCATATTAAACACCATATAAACACTCTGAATAGGCTACATGTCATATTAAACACCATATAAACTCTCTGAATAGGCTACATGTCATATTAAACAGTATATAAACAGTATATAAACACTCTGAATAGGATACATGTCATATTAAACACCATATAAACACTCTGAAAAGGCTACATGTCATATTAAACAGTATATAAACAGTATATAAACACTCTGAATAGGATACATGTCATATTAAACACCATATAAACACTCTGAATAGGATACATGTCATATTAAACACCATATAAACACTCTGAATAGGCTACATGTCATATTAAACAGTATATAAACACTCTGAATAGGATACATGTCATATTAAACACCATATAAACACTCTGAATAGGATACATGTCATATTAAACACCATATAAACACTCTGAATAGGATACATGTCATATTAAACACCATATAAACACTCTGAATAGGATACATGTCATATTAAACAGTATATAAACACTCTGAATAGGCTACATGTCATATTAAACACCATATAAACACTCTGAATAGGCTACATGTCATATTAAACACCATATAAACACTCTGAATAGGCTACATGTCATATTAAACAGTATATAAACACTCCGAATAGGCTACATGTCATATTAAACAGTATATAAACACTCTGAATAGGATACATGTCATATTAAACACCATATAAACACTCTGAATAGGATACATGTCATATTAAACAGCATATATACACTCTGAATAGGATACATGTCATATTAAACACTCTGAATAGGATACATGTCATATTAAACACCATATAAACACTCTGAATAGGATACATGTCATATTAAACACCATATAAACACTCTGAATAGGATACATGTCATATTAAACAGTATATAAACACTCTGAATAGGATACATGTCATATTAAACAGTATATAAACAGTATATAAACACTCTGAATAGGCTACATGTCATATTAAACAGCATATAAACACTCTGAATAGGATACATGTCATATTAAACAGCATATAAACACTCTGAATAGGATACATGTCATATTAAACAGCATATAAACACTCTGAATAGGATACATGTCATATTAAACAGTATATAAACAGTATATAAACACTCTGAATAGGCTACATGTCATATTAAACACCATATAAACACTCTGAATAGGATACATGTCATATTAAACAGCATATAAACATTCTGAATGGGCTACATGTCATATTAAACAGTACATAAACACTCTGAATAGGCTACATGTCATTAAACACCATATAAACACTCTGAATAGGATACATGTCATATTAAACAGTATATAAACACTGAATAGGATACATGTTATATTAAACAGTATATAAACACTCTGAATAGGCTACATGTCATATTAAACAGTATATAAACACTCTGAATAGGATACATGTCATATTAAACAGCATATATACACTCTGAATAGGCTACATGTCATATTAAACACCATATAAACAATCTGAATAGGATACATGTCATATTAAACACTCTGAATAGGATACATGTCATATTAAACACCATATAAACACTCTGAATAGGATACATGTCATATTAAACACCATATAAACACTCTGAATAGGATACATGTCATATTAAACAGTATATAAACACTCTGAATAGGATACATGTCATATTAAACAGTATATAAACAGTATATAAACACTCTGAATAGGCTACATGTCATATTAAACAGCATATAAACACTCTGAATAGGCTACATGTCATATTAAACACCATATAAACACTCTGAATAGGCTACATGTCATATTAAACACCATATAAACTCTCTGAATAGGCTACATGTCATATTAAACAGTATATAAACAGTATATAAACACTCTGAATAGGATACATGTCATATTAAACACCATATAAACACTGAATAGGCTACATGTCATATTAAACAGTATATAAACAGTATATAAACACTCTGAATAGGATACATGTCATATTAAACACCATATAAACACTCTGAATAGGATACATGTCATATTAAACACCATATAAACACTCTGAATAGGCTACATGTCATATTAAACAGTATATAAACACTCTGAATAGGATACATGTCATATTAAACACCATATAAACACTCTGAATAGGCTACATGTCATATTAAACACCATATAAACACTCTGAATAGGCTACATGTCATATTAAACAGTATATAAACACTCCGAATAGGCTACATGTCATATTAAACAGTATATAAACACTCTGAATAGGATACATGTCATATTAAACACCATATAAACACTCTGAATAGGATACATGTCATATTAAACAGCATATATACACTCTGAATAGGATACATGTCATATTAAACACTCTGAATAGGATACATGTCATATTAAACACCATATAAACACTCTGAATAGGATACATGTCATATTAAACACCATATAAACACTCTGAATAGGATACATGTCATATTAAACAGTATATAAACACTCTGAATAGGATACATGTCATATTAAACAGTATATAAACAGTATATAAACACTCTGAATAGGCTACATGTCATATTAAACAGCATATAAACACTCTGAATAGGCTACATGTCATATTAAACACCATATAAACACTCTGAATAGGCTACATGTCATATTAAACACCATATAAACACTCTGAATAGGCTACATGTCATATTAAACAGTATATAAACAGTATATAAACACTCTGAATAGGATACATGTCATATTAAACACCATATAAACACTCTGAATAGGTTACATGTCATATTAAACAGTATATAAACAGTATATAAACAGTCTGAATAGGATACATGTCATATTAAACACCATATAAACACTCTGAATAGGATACATGTCATATTAAACAGTATATAAACACTCTGAATAGGATACATGTCATATTAAACAGCATATAAACACTCTGAATAGGAGACATGTCATATTAAACACCATATAAACACTCTGAATAGGATACATGTCATATTAAACAGTATATAAACACTCTGAATAGGATACATGTCATATTAAACAGCATATAAACACTCTGAATAGGATACATGTCATATTAAACAGTATATAAACACTCTGAATAGGATACATGTCATATTAAACACCATATAAACACTCTGAATAGGATACATGTCATATTAAACAGCATATAAACACTCTGAATAGGATACATGTCATATTAAACAGCATATAAACACTCTGAATAGGATACATGTCATATTAAAAACCATATAAACACTCTGAATAGGATACATGTCATATTAAACAGCATATAAACATTCTGAATAGGCTACATGTCATATTAAACAGTACATAAACACTCTGAATAGGCTACATGTCATTAAACACCATATAAACACTCTGAATAGGATACATGTCATATTAAACAGTATATAAACACTGAATAGGATACATGTCATATTAAACAGTATATAAACAGTATATAAACACTCTGAATAGGCTACATGTCATATTAAAAACCATATAAACACTCTGAATAGGATACATGTCATATTAAACAGCATATAAACATTCTGAATAGGCTACATGTCATATTAAACAGTACATAAACACTCTGAATAGGCTACATGTCATTAAACACCATATAAACACTCTGAATAGGATACATGTCATATTAAACAGTATATAAACACTGAATAGGATACATGTCATATTAAACAGTATATAAACACTCTGAATAGGCTACATGTCATATTAAACAGTATATAAACACTCTGAATAGGATACATGTCATATTAAACAGCATATATACACTCTGAATAGGCTACATGTCATATTAAACACCATATAAACAATCTGAATAGGATACATGTCATATTAAACACTCTGAATAGGATACATGTCATATTAAACACCATATAAACACTCTGAATAGGATACATGTCATATTAAACAGCATATAAACACTCTGAATAGGCTACATGTCATATTAAACAGCATATAAACACTCTGAATAGGATACATGTCATATTAAACACCATATAAACACTCTGAATAGGATACATGTCATATTAAACAGTATATAAACACTCTGAATAGGATACATGTCATATTAAACAGTATATAAACAGTATATAAACACTCTGAATAGGCTACATGTCATATTAAACTTCATATAAACACTCTGAATAGGCTACATGTCATATTAAACACCATATAAACACTCTGAATAGGCTACATGTCATATTAAACACCATATAAACACTCTGAATAGGCTACAAGTCATATTAAACAGTATATAAACAGTATTTAAACACGCTGAATAGGATACATGTCATATTAAACACCATATAAACACTCTGAATAGGCTACATGTCATATTAAACAGTATATAAACAGTATATAAACAGTCTGAATAGGATACATGTCATATTAAACACCATATAAACACTCTGAATAGGATACATGTCATATTAAACAGTATATAAACACTCTGAATAGGCTACATGTCATATTAAACAGCATATAAACACTCTGAATAGGATACATGTCATATTAAACACCATATAAACACTCTGAATAGGATACATGTCATATTAAACAGTATATAAACAGTATATAAACACTCTGAATCGGCTACATGTCATATTAAACAGTATATAAACAGTATATAAACACTCTGAATAGGATACATGTCATATTAAACAGTATATAAACACTCTGAATAGGCTACATGTCATATTAAACAGTATATAAACACTCTGAATAGGATACATGTCATATTAAACAGCATATAAACACTCTGAATAGGATACATTTCATATTAAACATCATATAAACACTCTGAATAGGATACATGTCATATTAAACAGTATATAAACACACTGAATAGGCTACATGTCATATTAAACACCATACAAATACTCTGAACAGGCTACATGTCATATTAAACAGTATATAAACAATCTGAATAGGATACATGTCATATTAAACAGTATATAAACACTCTGCATAGGATACATGTCATATTAAACAGTATATAAACACTCTGAATAGGATACATGTCATATTAAACAGCATATAAACACTCTGAATAGGATACATGTCATATTAAACAGTATATAAACACTCTGAATAGGTTACATGTCATATTAAACAGTATATAAACACTCTGAATAGGATACATGTCATATTAAACAGTATATAAACACTCTGACTAGGATACATGTCATATTAAACAGCATATAAACACTCTGAATAGGATACATGTCATATTAAACAGTATATAAATACTCTGAATATGATACATGTCATATTAAACAGTATATAAACACTCTGAATAGGATACATGTCATATTAATCAGTATATAAACACTCTGAATAGGATGCATGTCATATTTAACAGCATATAAACACTCTGAATAGGATACATGTCATATTAAACAGCATATCAACACTCTGAATAGGATACATGTCATATTAAACAGCATATAAACACTCTGAACAGGATACATGTCATATTAAACAGCATATAAACACTCTGAATAGGATACATGTCATATTAAACAGTTTATAAACAGTATATAAACACTCTGAATAGGATACATGTCATATTAAACAGTATATAAACACTCTGAATAGGCTACATGTCATATTAAACAGTATATAAACACTCTGAATAGGATACATGTCATATTAAACACTCTGAATAGGATACATGTCATATTAAACAGTATATAAACACTCTGAATAGGATACATGTCATATTAAACACTCTGAATAGGATACATGTCATATTAAACAGTATATAAACACGCTGAATAGGATACATGTCATATTAAACAGTATATAAACACTCTGAATAGGCTACATGTCATATTAAACAGTATATAAACACTCTGAATAGGCTACATGTCATATTAAACAGTATATAAACACTCTGAATAGGATACATGTCATATTAAACACCATATAAACACTCTGAATAGGATACGTGTCATATTAAACAGTATATAAACTCTCTGAATAGGATACATGTCATATTAAACAGTATATAAACAGTATATAAACACTCTGAATAGGCTACATGTCATATTAAACAGTATATAAACAGTATATAAACACTCTGAATAGGATACATGTCATATTAAACAGTATATAAACACTCTGAATAGGATACATGTCATATTAAACAGCATATAAACACTCTGAATAGGATACATGTCATATTAAACAGCATATAAACACTCTGAATAGGATACATGTCATATTAAACAGTATATAAACAGTATATAAACACTCTGAATAGGCTACATGTCATATTAAACACCATATAAACACTCTGAATAGGATACATGTCATATTAAACAGCATATAAACATTCTGAATGGGCTACATGTCATATTAAACAGTACATAAACACTCTGAATAGGCTACATGTCATTAAACACCATATAAACACTCTGAATAGGATACATGTCATATTAAAAAGTATATAAACACTGAATAGGATACATGTCATATTAAACAGTATATAAACACTCTGAATAGGCTACATGTCATATTAAACAGTATATAAACACTCTGAATAGGATACATGTCATATTAAACAGCATATATACACTCTGAATAGGCTACATGTCATATTAAACACCATATAAACAATCTGAATAGGATACATGTCATATTAAACACTCTGAATAGGATACATGTCATATTAAACACCATATAAACACTCTGAATAGGATACATGTATTATTAAACACAATATAAACACTCTGAATAGGATACATGTCATATTAAACAGTATATAAACACTCTGAATAGGATACATGTCATATTAAACAGTATATAAACAGTATATAAACACTCTGAATAGGCTACATGTCATATTAAACAGCATATAAACACTCTGAATAGGCTACATGTCATATTAAACACCATATAAACACTCTGAATAGGCTACATGTCATATTAAACACCATATAAACTCTCTGAATAGGCTACATGTCATATTAAACAGTATATAAACAGTATATAAACACTCTGAATAGGATACATGTCATATTAAACACCATATAAACACTCTGAATAGGCTACATGTCATATTAAACAGTATATAAACAGTATATAAACACTCTGAATAGGATACATGTCATATTAAACACCATATAAACACTCTGAATAGGATACATGTCATATTAAACACCATATAAACACTCTGAATAGGCTACATGTCATATTAAACAGTATATAAACACTCTGAATAGGATACATGTCATATTAAACACCATATAAACACTCTGAATAGGATACATGTCATATTAAACACCATATAAACACTCTGAATAGGATACATGTCATATTAAACACCATATAAACACTCTGAATAGGATACATGTCATATTAAACAGTATATAAACACTCTGAATAGGCTACATGTCATATTAAACACCATATAAACACTCTGAATAGGCTACATGTCATATTAAACACCATATAAACACTCTGAATAGGCTACATGTCATATTAAACAGTATATAAACACTCCGAATAGGCTACATGTCATATTAAACAGTATATAAACACTCTGAATAGGATACATGTCATATTAAACACCATATAAACACTCTGAATAGGATACATGTCATATTAAACAGCATATATACACTCTGAATAGGATACATGTCATATTAAACACTCTGAATAGGATACATGTCATATTAAACACCATATAAACACTCTGAATAGGATACATGTCATATTAAACACCATATAAACACTCTGAATAGGATACATGTCATATTAAACAGTATATAAACACTCTGAATAGGATACATGTCATATTAAACAGTATATAAACAGTATATAAACACTCTGAATAGGCTACATGTCATATTAAACAGCATATAAACACTGAATAGGCTACATGTCATATTAAACACCATATAAACACTCTGAATAGGCTACATGTCATATTAAACAGTATATAAACAGTATATAAACACTCTGAATAGGATACATGTCATATTAAACACCATATAAACACTCTGAATAGGCTACATGTCATATTAAACAGTATATAAACAGTATATAAACAGTCTGAATAGGATACATGTCATATTAAACACCATATAAACACTCTGAATAGGATACATGTCATATTAAACAGTATATAAACACTCTGAATAGGATACATGTCATATTAAACAGCATATAAACACTCTGAATAGGCTACATGTCATATTAAACAGTATATAAACAGTATATAAACACTCTTAATAGGCTACATGTCATATTAAACAGTATATAAACAGTATATAAACACTCTGAATAGGATACATGTCATATTAAACAGTATATAAACACTCTGAATAGGATACATGTCATATTAAACAGCATATAAACACTCTGAATAGGATACATGTCATATTAAACAGCATATAAACACTCTGAATAGGATACATGTCATATTAAACAGTATATAAACAGTATATAAACACTCTGAATAGGCTACATGTCATATTAAACACCATATAAACACTCTGAATAGGATACATGTCATATTAAACAGCATATAAACATTCTGAATGGGCTACATGTCATATTAAACAGTACATAAACACTCTGAATAGGCTACATGTCATTAAACACCATATAAACACTCTGAATAGGATACATGTCATATTAAACAGTATATAAACACTCTGAATAGGATACATGTCATATTAAACAGCATATATACACTCTGAATAGGCTACATGTCATATTAAACACCATATAAACAATCTGAATAGGATACATGTCATATTAAACACTCTGAATAGGATACATGTCATATTAAACACCATATAAACACTCTGAATAGGATACATGTCATATTAAACACCATATAAACACTCTGAATAGGATACATGTCATATTAAACAGTATATAAACACTCTGAATAGGATACATGTCATATTAAACAGTATATAAACAGTATATAAACACTCTGAATAGGCTACATGTCATATTAAACAGCATATAAACACTCTGAATAGGCTACATGTCATATTAAACACCATATAAACACTCTGAATAGGCTACATGTCATATTAAACACCATATAAACTCTCTGAATAGGCTACATGTCATATTAAACAGTATATAAACAGTATATAAACACTCTGAATAGGATACATGTCATATTAAACACCATATAAACACTGAATAGGCTACATGTCATATTAAACAGTATATAAACAGTATATAAACACTCTGAATAGGATACATGTCATATTAAACACCATATAAACACTCTGAATAGGCTACATGTCATATTAAACAGTATATAAACAGTATATAAACAGTCTGAATAGGATACATGTCATATTAAACACCATATAAACACTCTGAATAGGATACATGTCATATTAAACAGTATATAAACACTCTGAATAGGATACATGTCATATTAAACAGCATATAAACACTCTGAATAGGCTACATGTCATATTAAACACCATATAAACAATCTGAATAGGATACATGTCATATTAAACACTCTGAATAGGATACATGTCATATTAAACACCATATAAACACTCTGAATAGGATACATGTCATATTAAACAGCATATAAACACTCTGAATAGGCTACATGTCATATTAAACAGCATATAAACACTCTGAATAGGATACATGTCATATTAAACACCATATAAACACTCTGAATAGGATACATGTCATATTAAACAGTATATAAACACTCTGAATAGGATACATGTCATATTAAACAGTATATAAACAGTATATAAACACTCTGAATAGGCTACATGTCATATTAAACTTCATATAAACACTCTGAATAGGCTACATGTCATATTAAACACCATATAAACACTCTGAATAGGCTACATGTCATATTAAACACCATATAAACACTCTGAATAGGCTACAAGTCATATTAAACAGTATATAAACAGTATTTAAACACGCTGAATAGGATACATGTCATATTAAACACCATATAAACACTCTGAATAGGCTACATGTCATATTAAACAGTATATAAACAGTATATAAACAGTCTGAATAGGATACATGTCATATTAAACACCATATAAACACTCTGAATAGGATACATGTCATATTAAACAGTATATAAACACTCTGAATAGGCTACATGTCATATTAAACAGCATATAAACACTCTGAATAGGATACATGTCATATTAAACACCATATAAACACTCTGAATAGGATACATGTCATATTAAACAGTATATAAACAGTATATAAACACTCTGAATCGGCTACATGTCATATTAAACAGTATATAAACAGTATATAAACACTCTGAATAGGATACATGTCATATTAAACAGTATATAAACACTCTGAATAGGCTACATGTCATATTAAACAGTATATAAACACTCTGAATAGGATACATGTCATATTAAACAGCATATAAACACTCTGAATAGGATACATTTCATATTAAACATCATATAAACACTCTGAATAGGATACATGTCATATTAAACAGTATATAAACACACTGAATAGGCTACATGTCATATTAAACACCATACAAACACTCTGAACAGGCTACATGTCATATTAAACAGTATATAAACAATCTGAATAGGATACATGTCATATTAAACAGTATATAAACACTCTGCATAGGATACATGTCATATTAAACAGTATATAAACACTCTGAATAGGATACATGTCATATTAAACAGCATATAAACACTCTGAATAGGATACATGTCATATTAAACAGTATATAAACACTCTGAATAGGTTACATGTCATATTAAACAGTATATAAACACTCTGAATAGGATACATGTCATATTAAACAGTCTATAAACACTCTGACTAGGATACATGTCATATTAAACAGCATATAAACACTCTGAATAGGATACATGTCATATTAAACAGTATATAAATACTCTGAATATGATACATGTCATATTAAACAGTATATAAACACTCTGAATAGGATACATGTCATATTAATCAGTATATAAACACTCTGAATAGGATGCATGTCATATTTAACAGCATATAAACACTCTGAATAGGATACATGTCATATTAAACAGCATATCAACACTCTGAATAGGATACATGTCATATTAAACAGCATATAAACACTCTGAACAGGATACATGTCATATTAAACAGCATATAAACACTCTGAATAGGATACATGTCATATTAAACAGTTTATAAACAGTATATAAACACTCTGAATAGGATACATGTCATATTAAACAGTATATAAACACTCTGAATAGGCTACATGTCATATTAAACAGTATATAAACACTCTGAATAGGATACATGTCATATTAAACACTCTGAATAGGATACATGTCATATTAAACAGTATATAAACACTCTGAATAGGATACATGTCATATTAAACACTCTGAATAGGATACATGTCATATTAAACAGTATATAAACACGCTGAATAGGATACATGTCATATTAAACAGTATATAAACACTCTGAATAGGCTACATGTCATATTAAACAGTATATAAACACTTTGAATAGGCTACATGTCATATTAAACAGTATATAAACACTCTGAATAGGATACATGTCATATTAAACACCATATAAACACTCTGAATAGGATACGTGTCATATTAAACAGTATATAAACTCTCTGAATAGGATACATGTCATATTAAACAGTATATAAACAGTATATAAACACTCTGAATAGGCTACATGTCATATTAAACAGTATATAAACAGTATATAAACACTCTGAATAGGATACATGTCATATTAAACAGTATATAAACACTCTGAATAGGATACATGTCATATTAAACAGCATATAAACACTCTGAATAGGATACATGTCATATTAAACAGCATATAAACACTCTGAATAGGATACATGTCATATTAAACAGTATATAAACAGTATATAAACACTCTGAATAGGCTACATGTCATATTAAACACCATATAAACACTCTGAATAGGATACATGTCATATTAAACAGCATATAAACATTCTGAATGGGCTACATGTCATATTAAACAGTACATAAACACTCTGAATAGGCTACATGTCATTAAACACCATATAAACACTCTGAATAGGATACATGTCATATTAAAAAGTATATAAACACTGAATAGGATACATGTCATATTAAACAGTATATAAACACTCTGAATAGGCTACATGTCATATTAAACAGTATATAAACACTCTGAATAGGATACATGTCATATTAAACAGCATATATACACTCTGAATAGGCTACATGTCATATTAAACACCATATAAACAATCTGAATAGGATACATGTCATATTAAACACTCTGAATAGGATACATGTCATATTAAACACCATATAAACACTCTGAATAGGATACATGTCATATTAAACACCATATAAACACTCTGAATAGGATACATGTCATATTAAACAGTATATAAACACTCTGAATAGGATACATGTCATATTAAACAGTATATAAACAGTATATAAACACTCTGAATAGGCTACATGTCATATTAAACAGCATATAAACACTCTGAATAGGCTACATGTCATATTAAACACCATATAAACACTCTGAATAGGCTACATGTCATATTAAACAGTATATAAACAGTATATAAACACTCTGAATAGGATACATGTCATATTAAACACCATATAAACACTCTGAATAGGCTACATGTCATATTAAACAGTATATAAACAGTATATAAACACTCTGAATAGGATACATGTCATATTAAACACCATATAAACACTCTGAATAGGATACATGTCATATTAAACACCATATAAACACTCTGAATAGGCTACATGTCATATTAAACAGTATATAAACACTCTGAATAGGATACATGTCATATTAAACACCATATAAACACTCTGAATAGGATACATGTCATATTAAACACCATATAAACACTCTGAATAGGATACATGTCATATTAAACACCATATAAACACTCTGAATAGGATACATGTCATATTAAACAGTATATAAACACTCTGAATAGGCTACATGTCATATTAAACACCATATAAACACTCTGAATAGGCTACATGTCATATTAAACACCATATAAACACTCTGAATAGGCTACATGTCATATTAAACAGTATATAAACACTCCGAATAGGCTACATGTCATATTAAACAGTATATAAACACTCTGAATAGGATACATGTCATATTAAACACCATATAAACACTCTGAATAGGATACATGTCATATTAAACAGCATATATACACTCTGAATAGGATACATGTCATATTAAACACTCTGAATAGGATACATGTCATATTAAACACCATATAAACACTCTGAATAGGATACATGTCATATTAAACACCATATAAACACTCTGAATAGGATACATGTCATATTAAACAGTATATAAACACTCTGAATAGGATACATGTCATATTAAACAGTATATAAACAGTATATAAACACTCTGAATAGGCTACATGTCATATTAAACAGCATATAAACACTGAATAGGCTACATGTCATATTAAACACCATATAAACACTCTGAATAGGCTACATGTCATATTAAACAGTATATAAACAGTATATAAACACTCTGAATAGGATACATGTCATATTAAACACCATATAAACACTCTGAATAGGCTACATGTCATATTAAACAGTATATAAACAGTATATAAACAGTCTGAATAGGATACATGTCATATTAAACACCATATAAACACTCTGAATAGGATACATGTCATATTAAACAGTATATAAACACTCTGAATAGGATACATGTCATATTAAACAGCATATAAACACTCTGAATAGGCTACATGTCATATTAAACAGTATATAAACAGTATATAAACACTCTTAATAGGCTACATGTCATATTAAACAGTATATAAACAGTATATAAACACTCTGAATAGGATACATGTCATATTAAACAGTATATAAACACTCTGAATAGGATACATGTCATATTAAACAGCATATAAACACTCTGAATAGGATACATGTCATATTAAACAGCATATAAACACTCTGAATAGGATACATGTCATATTAAACAGTATATAAACAGTATATAAACACTCTGAATAGGCTACATGTCATATTAAACACCATATAAACACTCTGAATAGGATACATGTCATATTAAACAGCATATAAACATTCTGAATGGGCTACATGTCATATTAAACAGTACATAAACACTCTGAATAGGCTACATGTCATTAAACACCATATAAACACTCTGAATAGGATACATGTCATATTAAACACCATATAAACACTCTGAATAGGATACATGTCATATTAAACAGTATATAAACACTCTGAATAGGCTACATGTCATATTAAACACCATATAAACACTCTGAATAGGCTACATGTCATATTAAACACCATATAAACACTCTGAATAGGCTACATGTCATATTAAACAGTATATAAACACTCCGAATAGGCTACATGTCATATTAAACAGTATATAAACACTCTGAATAGGATACATGTCATATTAAACACCATATAAACACTCTGAATAGGATACATGTCATATTAAACAGCATATATACACTCTGAATAGGATACATGTCATATTAAACACTCTGAATAGGATACATGTCATATTAAACACCATATAAACACTCTGAATAGGATACATGTCATATTAAACACCATATAAACACTCTGAATAGGATACATGTCATATTAAACAGTATATAAACACTCTGAATAGGATACATGTCATATTAAACAGTATATAAACAGTATATAAACACTCTGAATAGGCTACATGTCATATTAAACAGCATATAAACACTGAATAGGCTACATGTCATATTAAACACCATATAAACACTCTGAATAGGCTACATGTCATATTAAACAGTATATAAACAGTATATAAACACTCTGAATAGGATACATGTCATATTAAACACCATATAAACACTCTGAATAGGCTACATGTCATATTAAACAGTATATAAACAGTATATAAACAGTCTGAATAGGATACATGTCATATTAAACACCATATAAACACTCTGAATAGGATACATGTCATATTAAACAGTATATAAACAGTATATAAACACTCTTAATAGGCTACATGTCATATTAAACAGTATATAAACAGTATATAAACACTCTGAATAGGATACATGTCATATTAAACAGTATATAAACACTCTGAATAGGATACATGTCATATTAAACAGCATATAAACACTCTGAATAGGATACATGTCATATTAAACAGCATATAAACACTCTGAATAGGATACATGTCATATTAAACAGTATATAAACAGTATATAAACACTCTGAATAGGCTACATGTCATATTAAACACCATATAAACACTCTGAATAGGATACATGTCATATTAAACAGCATATAAACATTCTGAATGGGCTACATGTCATATTAAACAGTACATAAACACTCTGAATAGGCTACATGTCATTAAACACCATATAAACACTCTGAATAGGATACATGTCATATTAAACAGTATATAAACACTCTGAATAGGATACATGTCATATTAAACAGCATATATACACTCTGAATAGGCTACATGTCATATTAAACACCATATAAACAATCTGAATAGGATACATGTCATATTAAACACTCTGAATAGGATACATGTCATATTAAACACCATATAAACACTCTGAATAGGATACATGTCATATTAAACACCATATAAACACTCTGAATAGGATACATGTCATATTAAACAGTATATAAACACTCTGAATAGGATACATGTCATATTAAACAGTATATAAACAGTATATAAACACTCTGAATAGGCTACATGTCATATTAAACAGCATATAAACACTCTGAATAGGCTACATGTCATATTAAACACCATATAAACACTCTGAATAGGCTACATGTCATATTAAACACCATATAAACTCTCTGAATAGGCTACATGTCATATTAAACAGTATATAAACAGTATATAAACACTCTGAATAGGATACATGTCATATTAAACACCATATAAACACTGAATAGGCTACATGTCATATTAAACAGTATATAAACAGTATATAAACACTCTGAATAGGATACATGTCATATTAAACACCATATAAACACTCTGAATAGGCTACATGTCATATTAAACAGTATATAAACAGTATATAAACAGTCTGAATAGGATACATGTCATATTAAACACCATATAAACACTCTGAATAGGATACATGTCATATTAAACAGTATATAAACACTCTGAATAGGATACATGTCATATTAAACAGCATATAAACACTCTGAATAGGCTACATGTCATATTAAACAGTATATAAACAGTATATAAACACTCTTAATAGGCTACATGTCATATTAAACAGTATATAAACAGTATATAAACACTCTGAATAGGATACATGTCATATTAAACAGTATATAAACACTCTGAATAGGATACATGTCATATTAAACAGCATATAAACACTCTGAATAGGATACATGTCATATTAAACAGCATATAAACACTCTGAATAGGATACATGTCATATTAAACAGTATATAAACAGTATATAAACACTCTGAATAGGCTACATGTCATATTAAACACCATATAAACACTCTGAATAGGATACATGTCATATTAAACAGCATATAAACATTCTGAATGGGCTACATGTCATATTAAACAGTACATAAACACTCTGAATAGGCTACATGTCATTAAACACCATATAAACACTCTGAATAGGATACATGTCATATTAAACAGTATATAAACACTCTGAATAGGATACATGTCATATTAAACAGCATATATACACTCTGAATAGGCTACATGTCATATTAAACACCATATAAACAATCTGAATAGGATACATGTCATATTAAACACTCTGAATAGGATACATGTCATATTAAACACCATATAAACACTCTGAATAGGATACATGTCATATTAAACACCATATAAACACTCTGAATAGGATACATGTCATATTAAACAGTATATAAACACTCTGAATAGGATACATGTCATATTAAACAGTATATAAACAGTATATAAACACTCTGAATAGGCTACATGTCATATTAAACAGCATATAAACACTCTGAATAGGCTACATGTCATATTAAACACCATATAAACACTCTGAATAGGCTACATGTCATATTAAACACCATATAAACTCTCTGAATAGGCTACATGTCATATTAAACAGTATATAAACAGTATATAAACACTCTGAATAGGATACATGTCATATTAAACACCATATAAACACTGAATAGGCTACATGTCATATTAAACAGTATATAAACAGTATATAAACACTCTGAATAGGATACATGTCATATTAAACACCATATAAACACTCTGAATAGGATACATGTCATATTAAACACCATATAAACACTCTGAATAGGCTACATGTCATATTAAACAGTATATAAACACTCTGAATAGGATACATGTCATATTAAACACCATATAAACACTCTGAATAGGATACATGTCATATTAAACACCATATAAACACTCTGAATAGGATACATGTCATATTAAACACCATATAAACACTCTGAATAGGATACATGTCATATTAAACAGTATATAAACACTCTGAATAGGCTACATGTCATATTAAACACCATATAAACACTCTGAATAGGCTACATGTCATATTAAACACCATATAAACACTCTGAATAGGCTACATGTCATATTAAACAGTATATAAACACTCCGAATAGGCTACATGTCATATTAAACAGTATATAAACACTCTGAATAGGATACATGTCATATTAAACACCATATAAACACTCTGAATAGGATACATGTCATATTAAACAGCATATATACACTCTGAATAGGATACATGTCATATTAAACACTCTGAATAGGATACATGTCATATTAAACACCATATAAACACTCTGAATAGGATACATGTCATATTAAACACCATATAAACACTCTGAATAGGATACATGTCATATTAAACAGTATATAAACACTCTGAATAGGATACATGTCATATTAAACAGTATATAAACAGTATATAAACACTCTGAATAGGCTACATGTCATATTAAACAGCATATAAACACTCTGAATAGGCTACATGTCATATTAAACACCATATAAACACTCTGAATAGGCTACATGTCATATTAAACACCATATAAACACTCTGAATAGGCTACATGTCATATTAAACAGTATATAAACAGTATATAAACACTCTGAATAGGATACATGTCATATTAAACACCATATAAACACTCTGAATAGGCTACATGTCATATTAAACAGTATATAAACAGTATATAAACAGTCTGAATAGGATACATGTCATATTAAACACCATATAAACACTCTGAATAGGATACATGTCATATTAAACAGTATATAAACACTCTGAATAGGATACATGTCATATTAAACAGCATATAAACACTCTGAATAGGATACATGTCATATTAAACACCATATAAACACTCTGAATAGGATACATGTCATATTAAACAGTATATAAACACTCTGAATAGGATACATGTCATATTAAACAGCATATAAACACTCTGAATAGGATACATGTCATATTAAACAGTATATAAACACTCTGAATAGGATACATGTCATATTAAACACCATATAAACACTCTGAATAGGATACATGTCATATTAAACAGCATATAAACACTCTGAATAGGATACATGTCATATTAAACAGCATATAAACACTCTGAATAGGATACATGTCATATTAAAAACCATATAAACACTCTGAATAGGATACATGTCATATTAAACAGCATATAAACATTCTGAATAGGCTACATGTCATATTAAACAGTACATAAACACTCTGAATAGGCTACATGTCATTAAAGACCATATAAACACTCTGAATAGGATACATGTCATATTAAACAGTATATAAACACTGAATAGGATACATGTCATATTAAACAGTATATAAACAGTATATAAACACTCTGAATAGGCTACATGTCATATTAAAAACCATATAAACACTCTGAATAGGATACATGTCATATTAAACAGCATATAAACATTCTGAATAGGCTACATGTCATATTAAACAGTACATAAACACTCTGAATAGGCTACATGTCATTAAACACCATATAAACACTCTGAATAGGATACATGTCATATTAAACAGTATATAAACACTCTGAATAGGATACATGTCATATTAAACACCATATAAACACTCTGAATAGGATACATGTCATATTAAACACCATATAAACACTCTGAATAGGATACATGTCATATTAAACAGTATATAAACACTCTGAATAGGCTACATGTCATATTAAACACCATATAAACACTCTGAATAGGCTATATGTCATATTAAACACCATATAAACACTCTGAATAGGCTACATGTCATATTAAACAGTATATAAACACTCCGAATAGGCTACATGTCATATTAAACAGTATATAAACACTCTGAATAGGATACATGTCATATTAAACACCATATAAACACTCTGAATAGGATACATGTCATATTAAACAGCATATATACACTCTGAATAGGATACATGTCATATTAAACACTCTGAATAGGATACATGTCATATTAAACACCATATAAACACTCTGAATAGGATACATGTCATATTAAACACCATATAAACACTCTGAATAGGATACATGTCATATTAAACAGTATATAAACACTCTGAATAGGATACATGTCATATTAAACAGTATATAAACAGTATATAAACACTCTGAATAGGCTACATGTCATATTAAACAGCATATAAACACTCTGAATAGGCTACATGTCATATTAAACACCATATAAACACTCTGAATAGGCTACATGTCATATTAAACACCATATAAACACTCTGAATAGGCTACATGTCATATTAAACAGTATATAAACAGTATATAAACACTCTGAATAGGATACATGTCATATTAAACACCATATAAACACTCTGAATAGGCTACATGTCATATTAAACAGTATATAAACAGTATATAAACAGTCTGAATAGGATACATGTCATATTAAACACCATATAAACACTCTGAATAGGATACATGTCATATTAAACAGTATATAAACACTCTGAATAGGATACATGTCATATTAAACAGCATATAAACACTCTGAATAGGATACATGTCATATTAAACACCATATAAACACTCTGAATAGGATACATGTCATATTAAACAGTATATAAACACTCTGAATAGGATACATGTCATATTAAACAGCATATAAACACTCTGAATAGGATACATGTCATATTAAACAGTATATAAACACTCTGAATAGGATACATGTCATATTAAACACCATATAAACACTCTGAATAGGATACATGTCATATTAAACAGCATATAAACACTCTGAATGGGATACATGTCATATTAAACAGCATATAAACACTCTGAATAGTATACATGTCATATTAAAAACCATATAAACACTCTGAATAGGATACATGTCATATTAAACAGCATATAAACATTCTGAATAGGCTACATGTCATATTAAACAGTACATAAACACTCTGAATAGGCTACATGTCATTAAAGACCATATAAACACTCTGAATAGGATACATGTCATATTAAACAGTATATAAACACTGAATAGGATACATGTCATATTAAACAGTATATAAACAGTATATAAACACTCTGAATAGGCTACATGTCATATTAAAAACCATATAAACACTCTGAATAGGATACATGTCATATTAAACAGCATATAAACATTCTGAATAGGCTACATGTCATATTAAACAGTACATAAACACTCTGAATAGGCTACATGTCATTAAACACCATATAAACACTCTGAATAGGATACATGTCATATTAAACAGTATATAAACACTGAATAGGATACATGTCATATTAAACAGTATATAAACACTCTGAATAGGCTACATGTCATATTAAACAGTATATAAACACTCTGAATAGGATACATGTCATATTAAACAGCATATATACACTCTGAATAGGCTACATGTCATATTAAACACCATATAAACAATCTGAATAGGATACATGTCATATTAAACACTCTGAATAGGATACATGTCATATTAAACACCATATAAACACTCTGAATAGGATACATGTCATATTAAACACCATATAAACACTCTGAATAGGATACATGTCATATTAAACAGTATATAAACACTCTGAATAGGATACATGTCATATTAAACAGTATATAAACAGTATATAAACACTCTGAATAGGCTACATGTCATATTAAACTTCATATAAACACTCTGAATAGGCTACATGTCATATTAAACACCATATAAACACTCTGAATAGGCTACATGTCATATTAAACACCATATAAACACTCTGAATAGGCTACAAGTCATATTAAACAGTATATAAACAGTATTTAAACACGCTGAATAGGATACATGTCATATTAAACACCATATAAACACTCTGAATAGGCTACATGTCATATTAAACAGTATATAAACAGTATATAAACAGTCTGAATAGGATACATGTCATATTAAACACCATATAAACACTCTGAATAGGATACATGTCATATTAAACAGTATATAAACACTCTGAATAGGCTACATGTCATATTAAACAGCATATAAACACTCTGAATAGGATACATGTCATATTAAACACCATATAAACACTCTGAATAGGATACATGTCATATTAAACAGTATATAAACAGTATATAAACACTCTGAATCGGCTACATGTCATATTAAACAGTATATAAACAGTATATAAACACTCTGAATAGGATACATGTCATATTAAACAGTATATAAACACTCTGAATAGGCTACATGTCATATTAAACAGTATATAAACACTCTGAATAGGATACATGTCATATTAAACAGCATATAAACACTCTGAATAGGATACATTTCATATTAAACATCATATAAACACTCTGAATAGGATACATGTCATATTAAACAGTATATAAACACACTGAATAGGCTACATGTCATATTAAACACCATACAAACACTCTGAACAGGCTACATGTCATATTAAACAGTATATAAACAATCTGAATAGGATACATGTCATATTAAACAGTATATAAACACTCTGCATAGGATACATGTCATATTAAACAGTATATAAACACTCTGAATAGGATACATGTCATATTAAACAGCATATAAACACTCTGAATAGGATACATGTCATATTAAACAGTATATAAACACTCTGAATAGGTTACATGTCATATTAAACAGTATATAAACACTCTGAATAGGATACATGTCATATTAAACAGTATATAAACACTCTGACTAGGATACATGTCATATTAAACAGCATATAAACACTCTGAATAGGATACATGTCATATTAAACAGTATATAAATACTCTGAATATGATACATGTCATATTAAACAGTATATAAACACTCTGAATAGGATACATGTCATATTAATCAGTATATAAACACTCTGAATAGGATGCATGTCATATTTAACAGCATATAAACACTCTGAATAGGATACATGTCATATTAAACAGCATATCAACACTCTGAATAGGATACATGTCATATTAAACAGCATATAAACACTCTGAACAGGATACATGTCATATTAAACAGCATATAAACACTCTGAATAGGATACATGTCATATTAAACAGTTTATAAACAGTATATAAACACTCTGAATAGGATACATGTCATATTAAACAGTATATAAACACTCTGAATAGGCTACATGTCATATTAAACAGTATATAAACACTCTGAATAGGATACATGTCATATTAAACACTCTGAATAGGATACATGTCATATTAAACAGTATATAAACACTCTGAATAGGATACATGTCATATTAAACACTCTGAATAGGATACATGTCATATTAAACAGTATATAAACACGCTGAATAGGATACATGTCATATTAAACAGTATATAAACACTCTGAATAGGCTACATGTCATATTAAACAGTATATAAACACTCTGAATAGGCTACATGTCATATTAAACAGTATATAAACACTCTGAATAGGATACATGTCATATTAAACACCATATAAACACTCTGAATAGGATACGTGTCATATTAAACAGTATATAAACTCTCTGAATAGGATACATGTCATATTAAACAGTATATAAACAGTATATAAACACTCTGAATAGGCTACATGTCATATTAAACAGTATATAAACAGTATATAAACACTCTGAATAGGATACATGTCATATTAAACAGTATATAAACACTCTGAATAGGATACATGTCATATTAAACAGCATATAAACACTCTGAATAGGATACATGTCATATTAAACAGCATATAAACACTCTGAATAGGATACATGTCATATTAAACAGTATATAAACAGTATATAAACACTCTGAATAGGCTACATGTCATATTAAACACCATATAAACACTCTGAATAGGATACATGTCATATTAAACAGCATATAAACATTCTGAATGGGCTACATGTCATATTAAACAGTACATAAACACTCTGAATAGGCTACATGTCATTAAACACCATATAAACACTCTGAATAGGATACATGTCATATTAAACAGTATATAAACACTGAATAGGATACATGTCATATTAAACAGTATATAAACACTCTGAATAGGCTACATGTCATATTAAACAGTATATAAACACTCTGAATAGGATACATGTCATATTAAACAGCATATATACACTCTGAATAGGCTACATGTCATATTAAACACCATATAAACAATCTGAATAGGATACATGTCATATTAAACACTCTGAATAGGATACATGTCATATTAAACACCATATAAACACTCTGAATAGGATACATGTCATATTAAACACCATATAAACACTCTGAATAGGATACATGTCATATTAAACAGTATATAAACACTCTGAATAGGATACATGTCATATTAAACAGTATATAAACAGTATATAAACACTCTGAATAGGCTACATGTCATATTAAACAGCATATAAACACTCTGAATAGGCTACATGTCATATTAAACACCATATAAACACTCTGAATAGGCTACATGTCATATTAAACACCATATAAACTCTCTGAATAGGCTACATGTCATATTAAACAGTATATAAACAGTATATAAACACTCTGAAAAGGATACATGTCATATTAAACACCATATAAACACTCTGAATAGGCTACATGTCATATTAAACAGTATATAAACAGTATATAAACACTCTGAATAGGATACATGTCATATTAAACACCATATAAACACTCTGAATAGGATACATGTCATATTAAACACCATATAAACACTCTGAATAGGCTACATGTCATATTAAACAGTATATAAACACTCTGAATAGGATACATGTCATATTAAACAGTATATAAACACTCTGAATAGGATACATGTCATATTAAACAGCATATATACACTCTGAATAGGCTACATGTCATATTAAACAGTATATAAACACTCTGAATAGGATACATGTCATATTAAACACTCTGAATAGGATACATGTCATATTAAACAGTATATAAACACTCTGAATAGGATACATGTCATATTAAACAGCATATAAACACTCTGAATAGGATACATGTCATATTAAACAGTATATAAACACTCTGACTAGGATACATGTCATATTAAACAGCATATAAACACTCTGAATAGGATACATGTCATATTAAACAGTATATAAATACTCTGAATAGGATACATGTCATATTAAACAGTATATAAACACTCTGAATAGGATTCATGTCATATTAATCAGTATATAAACACTCTGAATAGGATGCATGTCATATTTAACAGCATATAAACACTCTGAATAGGATACATGTCATATTAAACAGCATATAAACACTCTGAATAGGATACATGTCATATTAAACAGCATATAAACACTCTGAACAGGATACATGTCATATTAAACAGCATATAAACACTCTGAATAGGATACATGTCATATTAAACAGTTTATAAACAGTATATAAACACTCTGAATAGGATACATGTCATATTAAACAGTATATAAACACTCTGAATAGGCTACATGTCATATTAAACAGTATATAAACACTCTGAATAGGATACATGTCATATTAAACACTCTGAATAGGATACATGTCATATTAAACCGTATATAAACACTCTGAATAGGATACATGTCATATTAAACACTCTGAATAGGATACATGTCATATTAAACAGTATATAAACAGTATATAAACACTCTGAATAGGATACATGTCATATTAAACAGTATATAAACACTCTGAATAGGATACATGTCATATTAAACAGCATATAAACACTCTGAATAGGATACATGTCATATTAAACAGTATATAAACACTCTGAATAGGATACGTGTCATATTAAACAGTATATAAACACTCTGAATAGGCTACATGTCATATTAAACAGTATATAAACACTCTGAATAGGATACATGTCATATTAAACACCATATAAACACTCTGAATAGGATACGTGTCATATTAAACAGTATATAAACTCTCTGAATAGGATACATGTCATATTAAACAGTATATAAACAGTATATAAACACTCTGAATAGGCTACATGTCATATTAAACAGTATATAAACAGTATATAAACACTCTGAATAGGATACATGTCATATTAAACAGTATATAAACACTCTGAATAGGATACATGTCATATTAAACAGCATATAAACACTCTGAATAGGATACATGTCATATTAAACAGTATATAAACAGTATATAAACACTCTGAATAGGCTACATGTCATATTAAACACCATATAAACACTCTGAATAGGATACATGTCATATTAAACAGAATATAAACATTCTGAATGGGCTACATGTCATATTAAACAGTACATAAACACTCTGAATAGGCTACATGTCATTAAACACCATATAAACACTCTGAATAGGATACATGTCATATTAAACAGTATATAAACACTGAATAGGATACATGTCATATTAAACAGTATATAAACACTCTGAATAGGCTACATGTCATATTAAACAGTATATAAACACTTTGAATAGGATACATGTCATATTAAATAGCATATATACACTCTGAAAAGGCTAAATGTCATATTAAACACCATATAAACAATCTGAATAGGATACATGTCATATTAAACACTCTGAATAGGATACATGTCATATTAAACACCATATAAACACTCTGAATAGGATACATGTCATATTAAACACCATATAAACACTCTGAATAGGATACATGTCATATT
This sequence comes from Salmo salar, assembly GCF_965601325.2. Taxonomy (NCBI): domain Eukaryota; kingdom Metazoa; phylum Chordata; class Actinopteri; order Salmoniformes; family Salmonidae; genus Salmo; species Salmo salar. The sequence goes on from NC_138301.1 coordinate 54,146,993, forward strand.
AAACAGTATATAAACACTCTGAATAGGATACATGTCATATTAAACAGTATATAAACAGTATATAAACACTCTGAATAGGCTACATGTCATATTAAACAGCATATAAACACTCTGAATAGGCTACATGTCATATTAAACACCATATAAACACTCTGAATAGGCTACATGTCATATTAAACACCATATAAACTCTCTGAATAGGCTACATGTCATATTAAACAGTATATAAACAGTATATAAACACTCTGAATAGGATACATGTCATATTAAACACCATATAAACACTCTGAATAGGCTACATGTCATATTAAACAGTATATAAACAGTATATAAACACTCTGAATAGGATACATGTCATATTAAACACCATATAAACACTCTGAATAGGATACATGTCATATTAAACACCATATAAACACTCTGAATAGGCTACATGTCATATTAAACAGTATATAAACACTCTGAATAGGATACATGTCATATTAAACAGTATATAAACACTCTGAATAGGATACATGTCATATTAAACAGCATATATACACTCTGAATAGGCTACATGTCATATTAAACAGTATATAAACACTCTGAATAGGATACATGTCATATTAAACACTCTGAATAGGATACATGTCATATTAAACAGTATATAAACACTCTGAATAGGATACATGTCATATTAAACAGCATATAAACACTCTGAATAGGATACATGTCATATTAAACAGCATATTAACACTCTGAATAGGATACATATCATATTAAACAGCATATAAACACTCTGAACAGGATACATGTCATATTAAACAGCATATAAACACTCTGAATAGGATACATGTCATATTAAACAGTATATAAACAGTATATAAACACTCTGAATAGGCTACATGTCATATTAAACAGTATATAAACAGTATATAAACACTCTGAATAGGATACATGTCATATTAAACAGTATATAAACACTCTGAATAGGCTACATGTCATATTAAACAGTATATAAACACTCTGAATAGGATACATGTCATATTAAACAGCATATAAACACTCTGAATAGGATACATTTCATATTAAACACCATATAAACACTCTGAATAGGATACATGTCATATTAAACACCATATAAACACTCTGAATAGGATACATGTCATATTAAACAGTATATAAACACACTGAATAGGCTACATGTCATATTAAACACCATACAAACACTCTGAACAGGCTACATGTCATATTAAACAGTATATAAACACTCTGAATAGGATACATGTCATATTAAACAGTATATAAACACTCTGAATAGGATACATGTCATATTAAACAGTATATAAACACTCTGAATAGGATACATGTCATATTAAACAGTATATAAACACTCTGACTAGGATACATGTCATATTAAACAGCATATAAACACTCTGAATAGGATACATGTCATATTAAACACCATATAAACACTCTGAATAGGATACATGTCATATTAAACAGTATATAAACACTCTGAATAGGATACATGTCATATTAAACAGTATATAAACAGTATATAAACACTCTGAATAGGCTACATGTCATATTAAACAGCATATAAACACTCTGAATAGGCTACATGTCATATTAAACACCATATAAACACTCTGAATAGGCTACATGTCATATTAAACACCATATAAACACTCTGAATAGGCTACAAGTCATATTAAACAGTATATAAACAGTATATAAACACTCTGAATAGGATACATGTCATATTAAACACCATATAAACACTCTGAATAGTCTACATGTCATATTAAACAGTATATAAACAGTATATAAACAGTCTGAATAGGATACATGTCATATTAAACACCATATAAACACTCTGAATAGGATACATGTCATATTAAACAGTATATAAACACTCTGAATAGGCTACATGTCATATTAAACAGCATATAAACACTCTGAATAGGATACATGTCATATTAAACACCATATAAACACTCTGAATAGGATACATGTCATATTAAACAGTATATAAACAGTATATAAACACTCTGAATCGGCTACATGTCATATTAAACAGTATATAAACAGTATATAAACACTCTGAATAGGATACATGTCATATTAAACAGTATATAAACACTCTGAATAGGCTACATGTCATATTAAACAGTATATAAACACTCTGAATAGGATACATGTCATATTAAACAGCATATAAACACTCTGAATAGGATACATTTCATATTAAACACCATATAAACACTCTGAATAGGATACATGTCATATTAAACACCATATAAACACTCTGAATAGGATACATGTCATATTAAACAGTATATAAACACACTGAATAGGCTACATGTCATATTAAACACCATACAAACACTCTGAACAGGCTACATGTCATATTAAACAGTATATAAACAATCTGAATAGGATACATGTCATATTAAACAGTATATAAACACTCTGAATAGGATACATGTCATATTAAACACCATATAAACACTCTGAATAGGATACATGTCATATTAAACAGTATATAAACACTCTGAATAGGATACATGTCATATTAAACAGTATATAAACAGTATATAAACACTCTGAATAGGCTACATGTCATATTAAACAGCATATAAACACTCTGAATAGGCTACATGTCATATTAAACACCATATAAACACTCTGAATAGGCTACATGTCATATTAAACAGTATATAAACAGTATATAAACACTCTGAATAGGATACATGTCATATTAAACACCATATAAACACTCTGAATAGGCTACATGTCATATTAAACAGTATATAAACAGTATATAAACACTCTGAATAGGATACATGTCATATTAAACACCATATAAACACTCTGAATAGGATACATGTCATATTAAACACCATATAAACACTCTGAATAGGCTACATGTCATATTAAACAGTATATAAACACTCTGAATAGGATACATGTCATATTAAACAGTATATAAACACTCTGAATAGGATACATGTCATATTAAACAGCATATATACACTCTGAATAGGCTACATGTCATATTAAACAGTATATAAACACTCTGAATAGGATACATGTCATATTAAACACTCTGAATAGGATACATGTCATATTAAACAGTATATAAACACTCTGAATAGGATACATGTCTTATTAAACAGCATATAAACACTCTGAATAGGATACATGTCATATTAAACAGTATATAAACACTCTGACTAGGATACATGTCATATTAAACAGCATATAAACACTCTGAATAGGATACATGTCATATTAAACAGTATATAAATACTCTGAATAGGATACATGTCATATTAAACAGTATATAAACACTCTGAATAGGATACATGTCATATTAATCAGTATATAAACACTCTGAATAGGATGCATGTCATATTTAACAGCATATAAACACTCTGAATAGGATACATGTCATATTAAACAGCATATAAACACTCTGAATAGGATACATGTCATATTAAACAGCATATAAACACTCTGAACAGGATACATGTCATATTAAACAGCATATAAACACTCTGAATAGGATACATGTCATATTAAACAGTTTATAAACAGTATATAAACACTCTGAATAGGATACATGTCATATTAAACAGTATATAAACACTCTGAATAGGCTACATGTCATATTAAACAGTATATAAACACTCTGAATAGGATACATGTCATATTAAACACTCTGAATAGGATACATGTCATATTAAACCGTATATAAACACTCTGAATAGGATACATGTCATATTAAACACTCTGAATAGGATACATGTCATATTAAACAGTATATAAACACGCTGAATAGGATACATGTCATATTAAACAGTATATAAACACTCTGAATAGGATACATGTCATATTAAACAGTATATAAACACTCTGACTAGGATACATGTCATATTAAACAGCATATAAACACTCTGAATAGGATACATGTCATATTAAACACCATATAAACACTCTGAATAGGATACATGTCATATTAAACAGTATATAAACACTCTGAATAGGATACATGTCATATTAAACAGTATATAAACAGTATATAAACACTCTGAATAGGCTACATGTCATATTAAACAGCATATAAACACTCTGAATAGGCTACATGTCATATTAAACACCATATAAACACTCTGAATAGGCTACATGTCATATTAAACACCATATAAACACTCTGAATAGGCTACAAGTCATATTAAACAGTATATAAACAGTATATAAACACTCTGAATAGGATACATGTCATATTAAACACCATATAAACACTCTGAATAGTCTACATGTCATATTAAACAGTATATAAACAGTATATAAACAGTCTGAATAGGATACATGTCATATTAAACACCATATAAACACTCTGAATAGGATACATGTCATATTAAACAGTATATAAACACTCTGAATAGGCTACATGTCATATTAAACAGCATATAAACACTCTGAATAGGATACATGTCATATTAAACACCATATAAACACTCTGAATAGGATACATGTCATATTAAACAGTATATAAACAGTATATAAACACTCTGAATCGGCTACATGTCATATTAAACAGTATATAAACAGTATATAAACACTCTGAATAGGATACATGTCATATTAAACAGTATATAAACACTCTGAATAGGCTACATGTCATATTAAACAGTATATAAACACTCTGAATAGGATACATGTCATATTAAACAGCATATAAACACTCTGAATAGGATACATTTCATATTAAACACCATATAAACACTCTGAATAGGATACATGTCATATTAAACACCATATAAACACTCTGAATAGGATACATGTCATATTAAACAGTATATAAACACACTGAATAGGCTACATGTCATATTAAACACCATACAAACACTCTGAACAGGCTACATGTCATATTAAACAGTATATAAACAATCTGAATAGGATACATGTCATATTAAACAGTATATAAACACTCTGAATAGGATACATGTCATATTAAACACCATATAAACACTCTGAATAGGATACATGTCATATTAAACAGTATATAAACACTCTGAATAGGATACATGTCATATTAAACAGTATATAAACAGTATATAAACACTCTGAATAGGCTACATGTCATATTAAACAGCATATAAACACTCTGAATAGGCTACATGTCATATTAAACACCATATAAACACTCTGAATAGGCTACATGTCATATTAAACACCATATAAACTCTCTGAATAGGCTACATGTCATATTAAACAGTATATAAACAGTATATAAACACTCTGAATAGGATACATGTCATATTAAACACCATATAAACACTCTGAATAGGCTACATGTCATATTAAACAGTATATAAACAGTATATAAACACTCTGAATAGGATACATGTCATATTAAACACCATATAAACACTCTGAATAGGATACATGTCATATTAAACACCATATAAACACTCTGAATAGGCTACATGTCATATTAAACAGTATATAAACACTCTGAATAGGATACATGTCATATTAAACAGTATATAAACACTCTGAATAGGATACATGTCATATTAAACAGCATATATACACTCTGAATAGGCTACATGTCATATTAAACAGTATATAAACACTCTGAATAGGATACATGTCATATTAAACACTCTGAATAGGATACATGTCATATTAAACAGTATATAAACACTCTGAATAGGATACATGTCTTATTAAACAGCATATAAACACTCTGAATAGGATACATGTCATATTAAACAGTATATAAACACTCTGACTAGGATACATGTCATATTAAACAGCATATAAACACTCTGAATAGGATACATGTCATATTAAACAGTATATAAATACTCTGAATAGGATACATGTCATATTAAACAGTATATAAACACTCTGAATAGGATACATGTCATATTAATCAGTATATAAACACTCTGAATAGGATGCATGTCATATTTAACAGCATATAAACACTCTGAATAGGATACATGTCATATTAAACAGCATATAAACACTCTGAATAGGATACATGTCATATTAAACAGCATATAAACACTCTGAACAGGATACATGTCATATTAAACAGCATATAAACACTCTGAATAGGATACATGTCATATTAAACAGTTTATAAACAGTATATAAACACTCTGAATAGGATACATGTCATATTAAACAGTATATAAACACTCTGAATAGGCTACATGTCATATTAAACAGTATATAAACACTCTGAATAGGATACATGTCATATTAAACACTCTGAATAGGATACATGTCATATTAAACCGTATATAAACACTCTGAATAGGATACATGTCATATTAAACACTCTGAATAGGATACATGTCATATTAAACAGTATATAAACACGCTGAATAGGATACATGTCATATTAAACAGTATATAAACACTCTGAATAGGCTACATGTCATATTAAACAGTATATAAACACTCTGAATAGGCTACATGTCATATTAAACAGTATATAAACACTCTGAATAGGATACATGTCATATTAAACACCATATAAACACTCTGAATAGGATACGTGTCATATTAAACAGTATATAAACTCTCTGAATAGGATACATGTCATATTAAACAGTATATAAACAGTATATAAACACTCTGAATAGGCTACATGTCATATTAAACAGTATATAAACAGTATATAAACACTCTGAATAGGATACATGTCATATTAAACAGTATATAAACACTCTGAATAGGATACATGTCATATTAAACAGTATATAAACACTCTGAATAGGATACATGTCATATTAAACAGCATATATACACTCTGAATAGGCTACATGTCATATTAAACAGTATATAAACACTCTGAATAGGATACATGTCATATTAAACACTCTGAATAGGATACATGTCATATTAAACAGTATATAAACACTCTGAATAGGATACATGTCATATTAAACACTCTGAATAGGATACATGTCATATTAAACAGTATATAAACACTCTGAATAGGATACATGTCTTATTAAACAGCATATAAACACTCTGAATAGGATACATGTCATATTAAACAGTATATAAACACTCTGACTAGGATACATGTCATATTAAACAGCATATAAACACTCTGAATAGGATACATGTCATATTAAACAGTATATAAATACTCTGAATAGGATACATGTCATATTAAACAGTATATAAACACTCTGAATAGGATACATGTCATATTAATCAGTATATAAACACTCTGAATAGGATGCATGTCATATTTAACAGCATATAAACACTCTGAATAGGATACATGTCATATTAAACAGCATATAAACACTCTGAATAGGATACATGTCATATTAAACAGCATATAAACACTCTGAACAGGATACATGTCATATTAAACAGCATATAAACACTCTGAATAGGATACATGTCATATTAAACAGTTTATAAACAGTATATAAACACTCTGAATAGGATACATGTCATATTAAACAGTATATAAACACTCTGAATAGGCTACATGTCATATTAAACAGTATATAAACACTCTGAATAGGATACATGTCATATTAAACACTCTGAATAGGATACATGTCATATTAAACCGTATATAAACACTCTGAATAGGATACATGTCATATTAAACACTCTGAATAGGATACATGTCATATTAAACAGTATATAAACACGCTGAATAGGATACATGTCATATTAAACAGTATATAAACACTCTGAATAGGCTACATGTCATATTAAACAGTATATAAACACTCTGAATAGGCTACATGTCATATTAAACAGTATATAAACACTCTGAATAGGATACATGTCATATTAAACACCATATAAACACTCTGAATAGGATACGTGTCATATTAAACAGTATATAAACTCTCTGAATAGGATACATGTCATATTAAACAGTATATAAACAGTATATAAACACTCTGAATAGGCTACATGTCATATTAAACAGTATATAAACAGTATATAAACACTCTGAATAGGATACATGTCATATTAAACAGTATATAAACACTCTGAATAGGATACATGTCATATTAAACAGTATATAAACACTCTGAATAGGATACATGTCATATTAAACAGCATATATACACTCTGAATAGGCTACATGTCATATTAAACAGTATATAAACACTCTGAATAGGATACATGTCATATTAAACACTCTGAATAGGATACATGTCATATTAAACAGTATATAAACACTCTGAATAGGATACATGTCTTATTAAACAGCATATAAACACTCTGAATAGGATACATGTCATATTAAACAGTATATAAACACTCTGACTAGGATACATGTCATATTAAACAGCATATAAACACTCTGAAAAGGATACATGTCATATTAAACAGTATATAAATACTCTGAATAGGATACATGTCATATTAAACAGTATATAAACACTCTGAATAGGATACATGTCATATTAATCAGCATATAAACACTCTGAATAGGATGCATGTCATATTTAACAGCATATAAACACTCTGAATAGGATACATGTCATATTAAACAGCATATAAACACTCTGAATAGGATACATGTCATATTAAACAGCATATAAACACTCTGAACAGGATACATGTCATATTAAACAGCATATAAACACTCTGAATAGGATACATGTCATATTAAACAGTTTATAAACAGTATATAAACACTCTGAATAGGATACATGTCATATTAAACAGTATATAAACACTCTGAATAGGCTACATGTCATATTAAACAGTATATAAACACTCTGAATAGGATACATGTCATATTAAACACTCTGAATAGGATACATGTCATATTAAACCGTATATAAACACTCTGAATAGGATACATGTCATATTAAACACTCTGAATAGGATACATGTCATATTAAACAGTATATAAACACTCTGAATAGGATACATGTCATATTAAACAGTATATAAACACTCTGAATAGGCTACATGTCATATTAAACAGTATATAAACACTCTGAATAGGCTACATGTCATATTAAACAGTATATAAACACTCTGAATAGGATACATGTCATATTAAACACCATATAAACACTCTGAATAGGATACGTGTCATATTAAACAGTATATAAACTCTCTGAATAGGATACATGTCATATTAAACAGTATATAAACAGTATATAAACACTCTGAATAGGCTACATGTCATATTAAACAGTATATAAACAGTATATAAACACTCTGAATAGGATACATGTCATATTAAACAGTATATAAACACTCTGAATAGGATACATGTCATATTAAACAGCATATAAACACTCTGAATAGGATACATGTCATATTAAACAGCATATAAACACTCTGAATAGGATACATGTCATATTAAACAGTATATAAACAGTATATAAACACTCTGAATAGGCTACATGTCATATTAAACACCATATAAACACTCTGAATAGGATACATGTCATATTAAACAGCATATAAACATTCTGAATGGGCTACATGTCATATTAAACAGTACATAAACACTCTGAATAGGCTACATGTCATTAAACACCATATAAACACTCTGAATAGGATACATGTCATATTAAACAGTATATAAACACTGAATAGGATACATGTCATATTAAACAGTATATAAACACTCTGAATAGGCTACATGTCATATTAAACAGTATATAAACACTTTGAATAGGATACATGTCATATTAAATAGCATATATACACTCTGAAAAGGCTACATGTCATATTAAACACCATATAAACAATCTGAATAGGATACATGTCATATTAAACACTCTGAATAGGATACATGTCATATTAAACACCATATAAACACTCTGAATAGGATACATGTCATATTAAACACCATATAAACACTCTGAATAGGATACATGTCATATTAAACAGTATATAAACACTCTGAATAGGATACATGTCATATTAAACAGTATATAAACAGTATATAAACACTCTGAATAGGCTACATGTCATATTAAACAGCATATAAACACTCTGAATAGGCTACATGTCATATTAAACACCATATAAACACTCTGAATGGGCTACATGTCATATTAAACACCATATAAACTCTCTGAATAGGCTACATGTCATATTAAACAGTATATAAACAGTATATAAACACTCTGAATAGGATACATGTCATATTAAACACCATATAAACACTCTGAATAGGCTACATGTCATATTAAACAGTATATAAACAGTATATAAACACTCTGAATAGGATACATGTCATATTAAACACCATATAAACACTCTGAATAGGATACATGTCATATTAAACACCATATAAACACTCTGAATAGGCTACATGTCATATTAAACAGTATATAAACACTCTGAATAGGATACATGTCATATTAAACAGTATATAAACACTCTGAATAGGATACATGTCATATTAAACAGCATATATACACTCTGAATAGGCTACATGTCATATTAAACAGTATATAAACACTCTGAATAGGATACATGTCATATTAAACACTCTGAATAGGATACATGTCATATTAAACAGTATATAAACACTCTGAATAGGATACATGTCATATTAAACAGCATATAAACACTCTGAATAGGATACATGTCATATTAAACAGCATATTAACACTCTGAATAGGATACATATCATATTAAACAGCATATAAACACTCTGAACAGGATACATGTCATATTAAACAGCATATAAACACTCTGAATAGGATACATGTCATATTAAACAGTATATAAACAGTATATAAACACTCTGAATAGGCTACATGTCATATTAAACAGTATATAAACAGTATATAAACACTCTGAATAGGATACATGTCATATTAAACAGTATATAAACACTCTGAATAGGCTACATGTCATATTAAACAGTATATAAACACTCTGAATAGGATACATGTCATATTAAACAGCATATAAACACTCTGAATAGGATACATTTCATATTAAACACCATATAAACACTCTGAATAGGATACATGTCATATTAAACACCATATAAACACTCTGAATAGGATACATGTCATATTAAACAGTATATAAACACACTGAATAGGCTACATGTCATATTAAACACCATACAAACACTCTGAACAGGCTACATGTCATATTAAACAGTATATAAACACTCTGAATAGGATACATGTCATATTAAACAGTATATAAACACTCTGAATAGGATACATGTCATATTAAACAGTATATAAACACTCTGAATAGGATACATGTCATATTAAACAGCATATAAACACTCTGAATAGGTTACATGTCATATTAAACAGTATATAAACACTCTGAATAGGATACATGTCATATTAAACAGTATATAAACACTCTGACTAGGATACATGTCATATTAAACAGCATATAAACACTCTGAATAGGATACATGTCATATTAAACACCATATAAACACTCTGAATAGGATACATGTCATATTAAACAGTATATAAACACTCTGAATAGGATACATGTCATATTAAACAGTATATAAACAGTATATAAACACTCTGAATAGGCTACATGTCATATTAAACAGCATATAAACACTCTGAATAGGCTACATGTCATATTAAACACCATATAAACACTCTGAATAGGCTACATGTCATATTAAACACCATATAAACACTCTGAATAGGCTACAAGTCATATTAAACAGTATATAAACAGTATATAAACACTCTGAATAGGATACATGTCATATTAAACACCATATAAACACTCTGAATAGGCTACATGTCATATTAAACAGTATATAAACAGTATATAAACAGTCTGAATAGGATACATGTCATATTAAACACCATATAAACACTCTGAATAGGATACATGTCATATTAAACAGTATATAAACACTCTGAATAGGCTACATGTCATATTAAACAGCATATAAACACTCTGAATAGGATACATGTCATATTAAACACCATATAAACACTCTGAATAGGATACATGTCATATTAAACAGTATATAAACAGTATATAAACACTCTGAATCGGCTACATGTCATATTAAACAGTATATAAACAGTATATAAACACTCTGAATAGGATACATGTCATATTAAACAGTATATAAACACTCTGAATAGGCTACATGTCATATTAAACACCATATAAACACTCTGAATAGGATACATGTCATATTAAACAGCATATAAACATTCTGAATGGGCTACATGTCATATTAAACAGTACATAAACACTCTGAATAGGCTACATGTCATTAAACACCATATAAACACTCTGAATAGGATACATGTCATATTAAACAGTATATAAACACTGAATAGGATACATGTCATATTAAACAGTATATAAACACTCTGAATAGGCTACATGTCATATTAAACAGTATATAAACACTTTGAATAGGATACATGTCATATTAAATAGCATATATACACTCTGAAAAGGCTACATGTCATATTAAACACCATATAAACAATCTGAATAGGATACATGTCATATTAAACACTCTGAATAGGATACATGTCATATTAAACACCATATAAACACTCTGAATAGGATACATGTCATATTAAACACCATATAAACACTCTGAATAGGATACATGTCATATTAAACAGTATATAAACACTCTGAATAGGATACATGTCATATTAAACAGTATATAAACAGTATATAAACACTCTGAATAGGCTACATGTCATATTAAACAGCATATAAACACTCTGAATAGGCTACATGTCATATTAAACACCATATAAACACTCTGAATGGGCTACATGTCATATTAAACACCATATAAACTCTCTGAATAGGCTACATGTCATATTAAACAGTATATAAACAGTATATAAACACTCTGAATAGGATACATGTCATATTAAACACCATATAAACACTCTGAATAGGCTACATGTCATATTAAACAGTATATAAACAGTATATAAACACTCTGAATAGGATACATGTCATATTAAACACCATATAAACACTCTGAATAGGATACATGTCATATTAAACACCATATAAACACTCTGAATAGGCTACATGTCATATTAAACAGTATATAAACACTCTGAATAGGATACATGTCATATTAAACAGTATATAAACACTCTGAATAGGATACATGTCATATTAAACAGCATATATACACTCTGAATAGGCTACATGTCATATTAAACAGTATATAAACACTCTGAATAGGATACATGTCATATTAAACACTCTGAATAGGATACATGTCATATTAAACAGTATATAAACACTCTGAATAGGATACATGTCATATTAAACAGCATATAAACACTCTGAATAGGATACATGTCATATTAAACAGCATATTAACACTCTGAATAGGATACATATCATATTAAACAGCATATAAACACTCTGAACAGGATACATGTCATATTAAACAGCATATAAACACTCTGAATAGGATACATGTCATATTAAACAGTATATAAACAGTATATAAACACTCTGAATAGGCTACATGTCATATTAAACAGTATATAAACAGTATATAAACACTCTGAATAGGATACATGTCATATTAAACAGTATATAAACACTCTGAATAGGCTACATGTCATATTAAACAGTATATAAACACTCTGAATAGGATACATGTCATATTAAACAGCATATAAACACTCTGAATAGGATACATTTCATATTAAACACCATATAAACACTCTGAATAGGATACATGTCATATTAAACACCATATAAACACTCTGAATAGGATACATGTCATATTAAACAGTATATAAACACACTGAATAGGCTACATGTCATATTAAACACCATACAAACACTCTGAACAGGCTACATGTCATATTAAACAGTATATAAACACTCTGAATAGGATACATGTCATATTAAACAGTATATAAACACTCTGAATAGGATACATGTCATATTAAACAGTATATAAACACTCTGAATAGGATACATGTCATATTAAACAGCATATAAACACTCTGAATAGGTTACATGTCATATTAAACAGTATATAAACACTCTGAATAGGATACATGTCATATTAAACAGTATATAAACACTCTGACTAGGATACATGTCATATTAAACAGCATATAAACACTCTGAATAGGATACATGTCATATTAAACACCATATAAACACTCTGAATAGGATACATGTCATATTAAACAGTATATAAACACTCTGAATAGGATACATGTCATATTAAACAGTATATAAACAGTATATAAACACTCTGAATAGGCTACATGTCATATTAAACAGCATATAAACACTCTGAATAGGCTACATGTCATATTAAACACCATATAAACACTCTGAATAGGCTACATGTCATATTAAACACCATATAAACACTCTGAATAGGCTACAAGTCATATTAAACAGTATATAAACAGTATATAAACACTCTGAATAGGATACATGTCATATTAAACACCATATAAACACTCTGAATAGGCTACATGTCATATTAAACAGTATATAAACAGTATATAAACAGTCTGAATAGGATACATGTCATATTAAACACCATATAAACACTCTGAATAGGATACATGTCATATTAAACAGTATATAAACACTCTGAATAGGCTACATGTCATATTAAACAGCATATAAACACTCTGAATAGGATACATGTCATATTAAACACCATATAAACACTCTGAATAGGATACATGTCATATTAAACAGTATATAAACAGTATATAAACACTCTGAATCGGCTACATGTCATATTAAACAGTATATAAACAGTATATAAACACTCTGAATAGGATACATGTCATATTAAACAGTATATAAACACTCTGAATAGGCTACATGTCATATTAAACAGTATATAAACACTCTGAATAGGATACATGTCATATTAAACAGCATATAAACACTCTGAATAGGATACATTTCATATTAAACACCATATAAACACTCTGAATAGGATACATGTCATATTAAACACCATATAAACACTCTGAATAGGATACATGTCATATTAAACAGTATATAAACACACTGAATAGGCTACATGTCATATTAAACACCATACAAACACTCTGAACAGGCTACATGTCATATTAAACAGTATATAAACAATCTGAATAGGATACATGTCATATTAAACAGTATATAAACACTCTGAATAGGATACATGTCATATTAAACAGTATATAAACACTCTGAATAGGATACATGTCATATTAAACAGCATATAAACACTCTGAATAGGATACATGTCATATTAAACAGTATATAAACACTCTGAATAGGTTACATGTCATATTAAACAGTATATAAACACTCTGAATAGGATACATGTCATATTAAACAGTATATAAACACTCTGACTAGGATACATGTCATATTAAACAGCATATAAACACTCTGAATAGGATACATGTCATATTAAACCTTATATAAATACTCTGAATAGGATACATGTCATATTAAACAGTATATAAACACTCTGAATAGGATACATGTCATATTAATCAGTATATAAACACTCTGAATAGGATGCATGTCATATTTAACAGCATATAAACACTCTGAATAGGATACATGTCATATTAAACAGCATATAAACACTCTGAATAGGATACATGTCATATTAAACAGCATATAAAAACTCTGAACAGGATACATGTCATATTAAACAGCATATAAACACTCTGAATAGGATACATGTCATATTAAACAGTTTATAAACAGTATATAAACACTCTGAATAGGATACATGTCATATTAAACAGTATATAAACACTCTGAATAGGCTACATGTCATATTAAACAGTATATAAACACTCTGAATAGGATACATGTCATATTAAACACTCTGAATAGGATACATGTCATATTAAACCGTATATAAACACTCTGAATAGGATACATGTCATATTAAACACTCTGAATAGGATACATGTCATATTAAACAGTATATAAACACGCTGAATAGGATACATGTCATATTAAACAGTATATAAACACTCTGAATAGGCTACATGTCATATTAAACAGTATATAAACACTCTGAATAGGCTACATGTCATATTAAACAGTATATAAACACTCTGAATAGGATACATGTCATATTAAACACCATATAAACACTCTGAATAGGATACGTGTCATATTAAACAGTATATAAACTCTCTGAATAGGATACATGTCATATTAAACAGTATATAAACAGTATATAAACACTCTGAATAGGCTACATGTCATATTAAACAGTATATAAACAGTATATAAACACTCTGAATAGGATACATGTCATATTAACCTCTTGAGGATACCCTAGGATAGGGGGCGCCACAGCGCATTTTGAAAAAAAATCGTTCCCATTTTCAACGGCCTACTAATCAAACTCAGAAGATAGGGCATGCATATACTTATTATATATGGATAGAAAACACTCTAAAGTTTCTAAAACTGTTTGAATGGTGTCTGTGAGTATAACAGAACTCATTTGGCAGGCAAAACCCTGAGACATTTTCTGACAGGAAGTGGATACCTGATGTGTTGTATTGAGTTCTAACCTATCCCATTGAAAAACACAGGGGTTTAGGAATATTTTGGCACTTCCTATTGCTTCCACTAGATGTCGCCAGTCCTTTCACAGTGGTTTGAGCCTTATAGAGTCAAAACTCAGTGAATGACAGGAGTTTGAAATTGGTCACAGGGGATGGGCCATCACCATTATGACGCCGGCGGCCATGTCTGCCCCCACCTTTGGAAACGGTTTTAAAGGCAATGAAATCATCCCCCTCGAATCTTATTGGCTCTCTTGGTGTTAGTGGCCCTGAACATTTATTTTATACAACGTTTGACATGTTTGAACGAACCTACATGCGCGAGGATTGCTTTCAGTATGAAGTGCAGAGCTGCGTTTGGAGAGAGCCATAGGACGCGCTACCAACATCAGGCTAATGGAACGTGAAGTATGGACTTTTTGACCGAAAATACATCTGTTGTGGACCTGGGATGCTTTCTGATGAAGACAACTAAAGGTAGGCGATTATTGACAATATTATTGAAGATGAGATGGTTCATACTGTTGCATCCAAGATGGCGCCGAGCACTGTATATTAGCTGATTTTCTGAGTATCGCATCTCCTTTTATCGCAAAGTGTGATTACCCAGTAAAGTTAATTTAAAATCTGGTATGACGGGTGTTCTCAAGAGATATTCATCTATAAATGTTAGATTGACAATATACATTTAAAAAATCGTTATAGTATAGCAATTTATTGAAACGTAGCATTGTTTACCGGGACGCTTTTGAGGGGAAATTAGGTAGTCAACGTCAGACAGAGATGTAAAATGCTGTTTTTATATATAAATATGACCTTTATTGAACAAAAGAATGCATGCATTGTATAACATGATGTCCTAGGGGTGCCATCTGATGAAGTTTGTAAAAGGTTAGTGCTACATTTAGCTGTTTATTGATAATATGTGATGGAAGTGGTTGGTCGGAAAATGGCTATGAAGCTGCTTTTTACGATGGACTCATCTAATATAATCTAATGATTTGCTTTTCCTGTAAAACCTTTTTGAAATCGGACGACGTGGGTCGATTCAGGAGAGGTGTATCTATAAAAAAAAAAAAAAAATATTTTTTATTTTTGTAAAAAATTATGATAATTTTTTAATGCTAATTGGCGATATGATTTTTCGCTGGATTTTGATCCCGCTAACGGGATCAGATGCTCAAGATTAAACAGTATATAAACACTCTGAATAGGATACATGTCATATTAAACAGCATATAAACACTCTGAATAGGATACATGTCATATTAAACAGCATATAAACACTCTGAATAGGATACATGTCATATTAAACAGTATATAAACAGTATATAAACACTCTGAATAGGCTACATGTCATATTAATCAGTATATAAACACTCTGAATAGGATGCATGTCATATTTAACAGCATATAAACACTCTGAATAGGATACATGTCATATTAAACAGCATATAAACACTCTGAATAGGATACATGTCATATTAAACAGCATATAAACACTCTGAACAGGATACATGTCATATTAAACAGCATATAAACACTCTGAATAGGATACATGTCATATTAAACAGTTTATAAACAGTATATAAACACTCTGAATAGGATACATGTCATATTAAACAGTATATAAACACTCTGAATAGGCTACATGTCATATTAAACAGTATATAAACACTCTGAATAGGATACATGTCATATTAAACACTCTGAATAGGATACATGTCATATTAAACCGTATATAAACACTCTGAATAGGATACATGTCATATTAAACACTCTGAATAGGATACATGTCATATTAAACAGTATATAAACACGCTGAATAGGATACATGTCATATTAAACAGTATATAAACACTCTGAATAGGCTACATTTCATATTAAACAGTATATAAACACTCTGAATAGGCTACATGTCATATTAAACAGTATATAAACACTCTGAATAGGATACATGTCATATTAAACACCATATAAACACTCTGAATAGGATACGTGTCATATTAAACAGTATATAAACTCTCTGAATAGGATACATGTCATATTAAACAGTATATAAACAGTATATAAACACTCTGAATAGGCTACATGTCATATTAAACAGTATATAAACAGTATATAAACACTCTGAATAGGATACATGTCATATTAAACAGTATATAAACACTCTGAATAGGATACATGTCATATTAAACAGCATATAAACACTCTGAATAGGATACATGTCATATTAAACAGCATATAAACACTCTGAATAGGATACATGTCATATTAAACAGTATATAAACAGTATATAAACACTCTGAATAGGCTACATGTCATATTAAACACCATATAAACACTCTGAATAGGATACATGTCATATTAAACAGCATATAAACATTCTGAATGGGCTACATGTCATATTAAACAGTACATAAACACTCTGAATAGGCTACATGTCATTAAACACCATATAAACACTCTGAATAGGATACATGTCATATTAAACAGTATATAAACACTGAATAGGATACATGTCATATTAAACAGTATATAAACACTCTGAATAGGCTACATGTCATATTAAACAGTATATAAACACTTTGAATAGGATACATGTCATATTAAATAGCATATATACACTCTGAAAAGGCTACATGTCATATTAAACACCATATAAACAATCTGAATAGGATACATGTCATATTAAACACTCTGAATAGGATACATGTCATATTAAACACCATATAAACACTCTGAATAGGATACATGTCATATTAAACACCATATAAACACTCTGAATAGGATACATGTCATATTAAACAGTATATAAACACTCTGAATAGGATACATGTCATATTAAACAGTATATAAACAGTATATAAACACTCTGAATAGGCTACATGTCATATTAAACAGCATATAAACACTCTGAATAGGCTACATGTCATATTAAACACCATATAAACACTCTGAATAGGCTACATGTCATATTAAACACCATATAAACTCTCTGAATAGGCTACATGTCATATTAAACAGTATATAAACAGTATATAAACACTCTGAATAGGATACATGTCATATTAAACACCATATAAACACTCTGAATAGGCTACATGTCATATTAAACAGTATATAAACACTCTGAATAGGATACATGTCATATTAAACAGTATATAAACACTCTGAATAGGCTACATGTCATATTAAACAGTATATAAACACTCTGAATAGGCTACATGTCATATTAAACAGTATATAAACACTCTGAATAGGATACATGTCATATTAAACACCATATAAACACTCTGAATAGGATACGTGTCATATTAAACAGTATATAAACTCTCTGAATAGGATACATGTCATATTAAACAGTATATAAACAGTATATAAACACTCTGAATAGGCTACATGTCATATTAAACAGTATATAAACAGTATATAAACACTCTGAATAGGATACATGTCATATTAAACAGTATATAAACACTCTGAATAGGATACATGTCATATTAAACAGCATATAAACACTCTGAATAGGATACATGTCATATTAAACAGCATATAAACACTCTGAATAGGATACATGTCATATTAAACAGTATATAAACAGTATATAAACACTCTGAATAGGCTACATGTCATATTAATCAGTATATAAACACTCTGAATAGGATGCATGTCATATTTAACAGCATATAAACACTCTGAATAGGATACATGTCATATTAAACAGCATATAAACACTCTGAATAGGATACATGTCATATTAAACAGCATATAAACACTCTGAACAGGATACATGTCATATTAAACAGCATATAAACACTCTGAATAGGATACATGTCATATTAAACAGTTTATAAACAGTATATAAACACTCTGAATAGGATACATGTCATATTAAACAGTATATAAACACTCTGAATAGGCTACATGTCATATTAAACAGTATATAAACACTCTGAATAGGATACATGTCATATTAAACACTCTGAATAGGATACATGTCATATTAAACCGTATATAAACACTCTGAATAGGATACATGTCATATTAAACACTCTGAATAGGATACATGTCATATTAAACAGTATATAAACACGCTGAATAGGATACATGTCATATTAAACAGTATATAAACACTCTGAATAGGCTACATTTCATATTAAACAGTATATAAACACTCTGAATAGGCTACATGTCATATTAAACAGTATATAAACACTCTGAATAGGATACATGTCATATTAAACACCATATAAACACTCTGAATAGGATACGTGTCATATTAAACAGTATATAAACTCTCTGAATAGGATACATGTCATATTAAACAGTATATAAACAGTATATAAACACTCTGAATAGGCTACATGTCATATTAAACAGTATATAAACAGTATATAAACACTCTGAATAGGATACATGTCATATTAAACAGTATATAAACACTCTGAATAGGATACATGTCATATTAAACAGCATATAAACACTCTGAATAGGATACATGTCATATTAAACAGCATATAAACACTCTGAATAGGATACATGTCATATTAAACAGTATATAAACAGTATATAAACACTCTGAATAGGCTACATGTCATATTAAACACCATATAAACACTCTGAATAGGATACATGTCATATTAAACAGCATATAAACATTCTGAATGGGCTACATGTCATATTAAACAGTACATAAACACTCTGAATAGGCTACATGTCATTAAACACCATATAAACACTCTGAATAGGATACATGTCATATTAAACAGTATATAAACACTGAATAGGATACATGTCATATTAAACAGTATATAAACACTCTGAATAGGCTACATGTCATATTAAACAGTATATAAACACTTTGAATAGGATACATGTCATATTAAATAGCATATATACACTCTGAAAAGGCTACATGTCATATTAAACACCATATAAACAATCTGAATAGGATACATGTCATATTAAACACTCTGAATAGGATACATGTCATATTAAACACCATATAAACACTCTGAATAGGATACATGTCATATTAAACACCATATAAACACTCTGAATAGGATACATGTCATATTAAACAGTATATAAACACTCTGAATAGGATACATGTCATATTAAACAGTATATAAACAGTATATAAACACTCTGAATAGGCTACATGTCATATTAAACAGCATATAAACACTCTGAATAGGCTACATGTCATATTAAACACCATATAAACACTCTGAATAGGCTACATGTCATATTAAACACCATATAAACTCTCTGAATAGGCTACATGTCATATTAAACAGTATATAAACAGTATATAAACACTCTGAATAGGATACATGTCATATTAAACACCATATAAACACTCTGAATAGGCTACATGTCATATTAAACAGTATATAAACAGTATATAAACACTCTGAATAGGATACATGTCATATTAAACACCATATAAACACTCTGAATAGGATACATGTCATATTAAACACCATATAAACACTCTGAATAGGCTACATGTCATATTAAACAGTATATAAACACTCTGAATAGGATACATGTCATATTAAACAGTATATAAACACTCTGAATAGGATACATGTCATATTAAACAGCATATATACACTCTGAATAGGCTACATGTCATATTAAACAGTATATAAACACTCTGAATAGGATACATGTCATATTAAACACTCTGAATAGGATACATGTCATATTAAACAGTATATAAACACTCTGAATAGGATACATGTCATATTAAACAGCATATAAACACTCTGAATAGGATACATGTCATATTAAACAGCATATTAACACTCTGAATAGGATACATATCATATTAAACAGCATATAAACACTCTGAACAGGATACATGTCATATTAAACAGCATATAAACACTCTGAATAGGATACATGTCATATTAAACAGTATATAAACAGTATATAAACACTCTGAATAGGCTACATGTCATATTAAACAGTATATAAACAGTATATAAACACTCTGAATAGGATACATGTCATATTAAACAGTATATAAACACTCTGAATAGGCTACATGTCATATTAAACAGTATATAAACACTCTGAATAGGATACATGTCATATTAAACAGCATATAAACACTCTGAATAGGATACATTTCATATTAAACACCATATAAACACTCTGAATAGGATACATGTCATATTAAACACCATATAAACACTCTGAATAGGATACATGTCATATTAAACAGTATATAAACACACTGAATAGGCTACATGTCATATTAAACACCATACAAACACTCTGAACAGGCTACATGTCATATTAAACAGTATATAAACACTCTGAATAGGATACATGTCATATTAAACAGTATATAAACACTCTGAATAGGATACATGTCATATTAAACAGTATATAAACACTCTGAATAGGATGCATGTCATATTAAACAGCATATAAACACTCTGAATAGGTTACATGTCATATTAAACAGTATATAAACACTCTGAATAGGATACATGTCATATTAAACAGTATATAAACACTCTGACTAGGATACATGTCATATTAAACAGCATATAAACACTCTGAATAGGATACATGTCATATTAAACACCATATAAACACTCTGAATAGGATACATGTCATATTAAACAGTATATAAACACTCTGAATAGGATACATGTCATATTAAACAGTATATAAACAGTATATAAACACTCTGAATAGGCTACATGTCATATTAAACAGCATATAAACACTCTGAATAGGCTACATGTCATATTAAACACCATATAAACACTCTGAATAGGCTACATGTCATATTAAACACCATATAAACACTCTGAATAGGCTACAAGTCATATTAAACAGTATATAAACAGTATATAAACACTCTGAATAGGATACATGTCATATTAAACACCATATAAACACTCTGAATAGGCTACATGTCATATTAAACAGTATATAAACAGTATATAAACAGTCTGAATAGGATACATGTCATATTAAACACCATATAAACACTCTGAATAGGATACATGTCATATTAAACAGTATATAAACACTCTGAATAGGCTACATGTCATATTAAACAGCATATAAACACTCTGAATAGGATACATGTCATATTAAACACCATATAAACACTCTGAATAGGATACATGTCATATTAAACAGTATATAAACAGTATATAAACACTCTGAATCGGCTACATGTTATATTAAACAGTATATAAACAGTATATAAACACTCTGAATAGGATACATGTCATATTAAACAGTATATAAACACTCTGAATAGGCTACATGTCATATTAAACAGTATATAAACACTCTGAATAGGATACATGTCATATTAAACAGCATATAAACACTCTGAATAGGATACATTTCATATTAAACACCATATAAACACTCTGAATAGGATACATGTCATATTAAACACCATATAAACACTCTGAATAGGATACATGTCATATTAAACAGTATATAAACACACTGAATAGGCTACATGTCATATTAAACACCATACAAACACTCTGAACAGGCTACATGTCATATTAAACAGTATATAAACAATCTGAATAGGATACATGTCATATTAAACAGTATATAAACACTCTGAATAGGATACATGTCATATTAAACAGTATATAAACACTCTGAATAGGATACATGTCATATTAAACAGCATATAAACACTCTGAATAGGATACATGTCATATTAAACAGTATATAAACACTCTGAATAGGTTACATGTCATATTAAACAGTATATAAACACTCTGAATAGGATACATGTCATATTAAACAGTATATAAACACTCTGACTAGGATACATGTCATATTAAACAGCATATAAACACTCTGAATAGGATACATGTCATATTAAACAGTATATAAATACTCTGAATAGGATACATGTCATATTAAACAGTATATAAACACTCTGAATAGGATACATGTCATATTAATCAGTATATAAACACTCTGAATAGGATGCATGTCATATTTAACAGCATATAAACACTCTGAATAGGATACATGTCATATTAAACAGCATATAAACACTCTGAATAGGATACATGTCATATTAAACAGCATATAAACACTCTGAACAGGATACATGTCATATTAAACAGCATATAAACACTCTGAATAGGATACATGTCATATTAAACAGTTTATAAACAGTATATAAACACTCTGAATAGGATACATGTCATATTAAACAGTATATAAACACTCTGAATAGGCTACATGTCATATTAAACAGTATATAAACACTCTGAATAGGATACATGTCATATTAAACACTCTGAATAGGATACATGTCATATTAAACCGTATATAAACACTCTGAATAGGATACATGTCATATTAAACACTCTGAATAGGATACATGTCATATTAAACAGTATATAAACACGCTGAATAGGATACATGTCATATTAAACAGTATATAAACACTCTGAATAGGCTACATGTCATATTAAACAGTATATAAACACTCTGAATAGGCTACATGTCATATTAAACAGTATATAAACACTCTGAATAGGATACATGTCATATTAAACACCATATAAACACTCTGAATAGGATACGTGTCATATTAAACAGTATATAAACTCTCTGAATAGGATACATGTCATATTAAACAGTATATAAACAGTATATAAACACTCTGAATAGGCTACATGTCATATTAAACAGTATATAAACAGTATATAAACACTCTGAATAGGATACATGTCATATTAAACAGTATATAAACACTCTGAATAGGATACATGTCATATTAAACAGCATATAAACACTCTGAATAGGATACATGTCATATTAAACAGTATATAAACAGTATATAAACACTCTGAATAGGCTACATGTCATATTAAACACCATATAAACACTCTGAATAGGATACATGTCATATTAAACAGCATATAAACATTCTGAATGGGCTACATGTCATATTAAACAGTACATAAACACTCTGAATAGGCTACATGTCATTAAACACCATATAAACACTCTGAATAGGATACATGTCATATTAAACAGTATATAAACACTGAATAGGATACATGTCATATTAAACAGTATATAAACACTCTGAATAGGCTACATGTCATATTAAACAGTATATAAACACTCTGAATAGGATACATGTCATATTAAATAGCATATATACACTCTGAAAAGGCTACATGTCATATTAAACACCATATAAACAATCTGAATAGGATACATGTCATATTAAACACTCTGAATAGGATACATGTCATATTAAACACCATATAAACACTCTGAATAGGATACATGTCATATTAAACACCATATAAACACTCTGAATAGGATACATGTCATATTAAACAGTATATAAACACTCTGAATAGGATACATGTCATATTAAACAGTATATAAACAGTATATAAACACTCTGAATAGGCTACATGTCATATTAAACAGCATATAAACACTCTGAATAGGCTACATGTCATATTAAACACCATATAAACACTCTGAATAGGCTACATGTCATATTAAACACCATATAAACTCTCTGAATAGGCTACATGTCATATTAAACAGTATATAAACAGTATATAAACACTCTGAATAGGATACATGTCATATTAAACACCATATAAACACTCTGAATAGGCTACATGTCATATTAAACAGTATATAAACAGTATATAAACACTCTGAATAGGATACATGTCATATTAAACACCATATAAACACTCTGAATAGGATACATGTCATATTAAACACCATATAAACACTCTGAATAGGCTACATGTCATATTAAACAGTATATAAACACTCTGAATAGGATACATGTCATATTAAACACCATATAAACACTCTGAATAGGATACATGTCATATTAAACACCATATAAACACTCTGAATAGGATACATGTCATATTAAACACCATATAAACACTCTGAATAGGATACATGTCATATTAAACAGTATATAAACACTCTGAATAGGCTACATGTCATATTAAACACCATATAAACACTCTGAATAGGCTACATGTCATATTAAACACCATATAAACACTCTGAATAGGCTACATGTCATATTAAACAGTATATAAACACTCCGAATAGGCTACATGTCATATTAAACAGTATATAAACACTCTGAATAGGATACATGTCATATTAAACACCATATAAACACTCTGAATAGGATACATGTCATATTAAACAGCATATATACACTCTGAATAGGATACATGTCATATTAAACACTCTGAATAGGATACATGTCATATTAAACACCATATAAACACTCTGAATAGGATACATGTCATATTAAACACCATATAAACACTCTGAATAGGATACATGTCATATTAAACAGTATATAAACACTCTGAATAGGATACATGTCATATTAAACAGTATATAAACAGTATATAAACTCTCTGAATAGGCTACATGTCATATTAAACAGTATATAAACAGTATATAAACACTCTGAATAGGATACATGTCATATTAAACACCATATAAACACTCTGAATAGGCTACATGTCATATTAAACAGTATATAAACAGTATATAAACACTCTGAATAGGATACATGTCATATTAAACACCATATAAACACTCTGAATAGGATACATGTCATATTAAACACCATATAAACACTCTGAATAGGCTACATGTCATATTAAACAGTATATAAACACTCTGAATAGGATACATGTCATATTAAACACCATATAAACACTCTGAATAGGATACATGTCATATTAAACACCATATAAACACTCTGAAGAGGATACATGTCATATTAAACACCATATAAACACTCTGAATAGGATACATGTCATATTAAACAGTATATAAACACTCTGAATAGGCTACATGTCATATTAAACACCATATAAACACTCTGAATAGGCTACATGTCATATTAAACACCATATAAACACTCTGAATAGGCTACATGTCATATTAAACAGTATATAAACACTCCGAATAGGCTACATGTCATATTAAACAGTATATAAACACTCTGAATAGGATACATGTCATATTAAACACCATATAAACACTCTGAATAGGATACATGTCATATTAAACAGCATATATACACTCTGAATAGGATACATGTCATATTAAACACTCTGAATAGGATACATGTCATATTAAACACCATATAAACACTCTGAATAGGATACATGTCATATTAAACACCATATAAACACTCTGAATAGGATACATGTCATATTAAACAGTATATAAACACTCTGAATAGGATACATGTCATATTAAACAGTATATAAACAGTATATAAACACTCTGAATAGGCTACATGTCATATTAAACAGCATATAAACACTCTGAATAGGCTACATGTCATATTAAACACCATATAAACACTCTGAATAGGCTACATGTCATATTAAACACCATATAAACACTCTGAATAGGCTACATGTCATATTAAACAGTATATAAACAGTATATAAACACTCTGAATAGGATACATGTCATATTAAACACCATATAAACACTCTGAATAGGCTACATGTCATATTAAACATTATATAAACAGTATATAAACAGTCTGAATAGGATACATGTCATATTAAACACCATATAAACACTCTGAATAGGATACATGTCATATTAAACAGTATATAAACACTCTGAATAGGCTACATGTCATATTAAACAGCATATAAACACTCTGAATAGGATAGATGTCATATTAAACACCATATAAACACTCTGAATAGGATACATGTCATATTAAACAGTATATAAACACTCTGAATAGGATACATGTCATATTAAACACCATATAAACACTCTGAATAGGCTACATGTCATATTAAACAGTATATAAACACTCTGAATAGGATACATGTCATATTAAACACCATATAAACACTCTGAATAGGATACATGTCATATTAAACAGCATATAAACACTCTGAATAGGATACATGTCATATTAAACAGCATATAAACACTCTGAATAGGATACATGTCATATTAAACAGTATATAAACAGTATATAAACACTCTGAATAGGCTACATGTCATATTAAACACCATATAAACACTCTGAATAGGATACATGTCATATTAAACAGCATATAAACATTCTGAATGGGCTACATGTCATATTAAACAGTACATAAACACTCTGAATAGGCTACATGTCATATTAAACACCATATAAACACTCTGAATAGGATACATGTCATATTAAACAGTATATAAACACTGAATAGGATACATGTCATATTAAACAGTATATAAACACTCTGAATAGGCTACATGTCATATTAAACAGTATATAAACACTCTGAATAGGATACATGTCATATTAAACAGCATATATACACTCTGAATAGGCTACATGTCATATTAAACAGTATATAAACACTCTGAATAGGATACATGTCATATTAAACACTCTGAATAGGATACATGTCATATTAAACAGTATATAAACACTCTGAATAGGATACATGTCATATTAAACAGCATATAAACACTCTGAATAGGATACATGTCATATTAAACAGCATATAAACACTCTGAATAGGATACATATCATATTAAACAGCATATAAACACTCTGAACAGGATACATGTCATATTAAACAGCATATAAACACTCTGAATAGGATACATGTCATATTAAACAGTATATAAACAGTATATAAACACTCTGAATAGGCTACATGTCATATTAAACAGTATATAAACAGTATATAAACACTCTGAATAGGATACATGTCATATTAAACAGTATATAAACACTCTGAATAGGCTACATGTCATATTAAACAGTATATAAACACTCTGAATAGGATACATGTCATATTAAACAGCATATAAACACTCTGAATAGGATACATTTCATATTAAACACCATATAAACACTCTGAATAGGATACATGTCATATTAAACACCATATAAACACTCCGAATAGGATACATGTCATATTAAACAGTATATAAACACACTGAATAGGCTACATGTCATATTAAACACCATACAAACACTCTGAATAGGCTACATGTCATATTAAACAGTATATAAACACTCTGAATAGGATACATGTCATATTAAACAGCATATAAACACTCTGAATAGGATACATGTCATATTAAACAGTATATAAACACTCTGAATAGGTTACATGTCATATTAAACAGTATATAAACACTCTGAATAGGATACATGTCATATTAAACACCATATAAACACTCTGAAGAGGATACATGTCATATTAAACACCATATAAACACTCTGAATAGGATACATGTCATATTAAACAGTATATAAACACTCTGAATAGGCTACATGTCATATTAAACACCATATAAACACTCTGAATAGGCTACATGTCATATTAAACACCATATAAACACTCTGAATAGGCTACATGTCATATTAAACAGTATATAAACACTCCGAATAGGCTACATGTCATATTAAACAGTATATAAACACTCTGAATAGGATACATGTCATATTAAACACCATATAAACACTCTGAATAGGATACATGTCATATTAAACAGCATATATACACTCTGAATAGGATACATGTCATATTAAACACTCTGAATAGGATACATGTCATATTAAACACCATATAAACACTCTGAATAGGATACATGTCATATTAAACACCATATAAACACTCTGAATAGGATACATGTCATATTAAACAGTATATAAACACT
This sequence comes from Salmo salar, assembly GCF_965601325.2. NCBI lineage: Eukaryota > Metazoa > Chordata > Actinopteri > Salmoniformes > Salmonidae > Salmo > Salmo salar. Next base: position 54,177,268 of record NC_138301.1, read on the forward strand.
CTGAATAGGATACATGTCATATTAAACAGTATATAAACAGTATATAAACACTCTGAATAGGCTACATGTCATATTAAACAGCATATAAACACTCTGAATAGGCTACATGTCATATTAAACACCATATAAACACTCTGAATAGGCTACATGTCATATTAAACACCATATAAACACTCTGAATAGGCTACATGTCATATTAAACAGTATATAAACAGTATATAAACACTCTGAATAGGATACATGTCATATTAAACACCATATAAACACTCTGAATAGGCTACATGTCATATTAAACATTATATAAACAGTATATAAACAGTCTGAATAGGATACATGTCATATTAAACACCATATAAACACTCTGAATAGGATACATGTCATATTAAACAGTATATAAACACTCTGAATAGGCTACATGTCATATTAAACAGCATATAAACACTCTGAATAGGATAGATGTCATATTAAACACCATATAAACACTCTGAATAGGATACATGTCATATTAAACAGTATATAAACACTCTGAATAGGATACATGTCATATTAAACACCATATAAACACTCTGAATAGGCTACATGTCATATTAAACAGTATATAAACACTCTGAATAGGATACATGTCATATTAAACACCATATAAACACTCTGAATAGGATACATGTCATATTAAACAGCATATAAACACTCTGAATAGGATACATGTCATATTAAACAGTATATAAACACTGAATAGGATACATGTCATATTAAACAGTATATAAACACTCTGAATAGGCTACATGTCATATTAAACAGTATATAAACACTCTGAATAGGATACATGTCATATTAAATAGCATATATACACTCTGAAAAGGCTACATGTCATATTAAACACCATATAAACAATCTGAATAGGATACATGTCATATTAAACACTCTGAATAGGATACATGTCATATTAAACACCATATAAACACTCTGAATAGGATACATGTCATATTAAACACCATATAAACACTCTGAATAGGATACATGTCATATTAAACAGTATATAAACACTCTGAATAGGATACATGTCATATTAAACAGTATATAAACAGTATATAAACACTCTGAATAGGCTACATGTCATATTAAACAGCATATAAACACTCTGAATAGGCTACATGTCATATTAAACACCATATAAACACTCTGAATAGGCTACATGTCATATTAAACACCATATAAACTCTCTGAATAGGCTACATGTCATATTAAACAGTATATAAACAGTATATAAACACTCTGAATAGGATACATGTCATATTAAACACCATATAAACACTCTGAATAGGCTACATGTCATATTAAACAGTATATAAACAGTATATAAACACTCTGAATAGGATACATGTCATATTAAACACCATATAAACACTCTGAATAGGATACATGTCATATTAAACACCATATAAACACTCTGAATAGGCTACATGTCATATTAAACAGTATATAAACACTCTGAATAGGATACATGTCATATTAAACACCATATAAACACTCTGAATAGGATACATGTCATATTAAACGCCATATAAACACTCTGAATAGGATACATGTCATATTAAACACCATATAAACACTCTGAATAGGATACATGTCATATTAAACAGTATATAAACACTCTGAATAGGCTACATGTCATATTAAACACCATATAAACACTCTGAATAGGCTACATGTCATATTAAACACCATATAAACACTCTGAATAGGCTACATGTCATATTAAACAGTATATAAACACTCCGAATAGGCTACATGTCATATTAAACAGTATATAAACACTCTGAATAGGATACATGTCATATTAAACACCATATAAACACTCTGAATAGGATACATGTCATATTAAACAGCATATATACACTCTGAATAGGATACATGTCATATTAAACACTCTGAATAGGATACATGTCATATTAAACACCATATAAACACTCTGAATAGGATACATGTCATATTAAACACCATATAAACACTCTGAATAGGATACATGTCATATTAAACAGTATATAAACACTCTGAATAGGATACATGTCATATTAAACAGTATATAAACAGTATATAAACTCTCTGAATAGGCTACATGTCATATTAAACAGTATATAAACAGTATATAAACACTCTGAATAGGATACATGTCATATTAAACACCATATAAACACTCTGAATAGGCTACATGTCATATTAAACAGTATATAAACAGTATATAAACACTCTGAATAGGATACATGTCATATTAAACACCATATAAACACTCTGAATAGGATACATGTCATATTAAACACCATATAAACACTCTGAATAGGCTACATGTCATATTAAACAGTATATAAACACTCTGAATAGGATACATGTCATATTAAACACCATATAAACACTCTGAATAGGATACATGTCATATTAAACACCATATAAACACTCTGAAGAGGATACATGTCATATTAAACACCATATAAACACTCTGAATAGGATACATGTCATATTAAACAGTATATAAACACTCTGAATAGGCTACATGTCATATTAAACACCATATAAACACTCTGAATAGGCTACATGTCATATTAAACACCATATAAACACTCTGAATAGGCTACATGTCATATTAAACAGTATATAAACACTCCGAATAGGCTACATGTCATATTAAACAGTATATAAACACTCTGAATAGGATACATGTCATATTAAACACCATATAAACACTCTGAATAGGATACATGTCATATTAAACAGCATATATACACTCTGAATAGGATACATGTCATATTAAACACTCTGAATAGGATACATGTCATATTAAACACCATATAAACACTCTGAATAGGATACATGTCATATTAAACACCATATAAACACTCTGAATAGGATACATGTCATATTAAACAGTATATAAACACTCTGAATAGGATACATGTCATATTAAACAGTATATAAACAGTATATAAACACTCTGAATAGGCTACATGTCATATTAAACAGCATATAAACACTCTGAATAGGCTACATGTCATATTAAACACCATATAAACACTCTGAATAGGCTACATGTCATATTAAACACCATATAAACACTCTGAATAGGCTACATGTCATATTAAACAGTATATAAACAGTATATAAACACTCTGAATAGGATACATGTCATATTAAACACCATATAAACACTCTGAATAGGCTACATGTCATATTAAACATTATATAAACAGTATATAAACAGTCTGAATAGGATACATGTCATATTAAACACCATATAAACACTCTGAATAGGATACATGTCATATTAAACAGTATATAAACACTCTGAATAGGCTACATGTCATATTAAACAGCATATAAACACTCTGAATAGGATAGATGTCATATTAAACACCATATAAACACTCTGAATAGGATACATGTCATATTAAACAGTATATAAACACTCTGAATAGGATACATGTCATATTAAACACCATATAAACACTCTGAATAGGCTACATGTCATATTAAACAGTATATAAACACTCTGAATAGGATACATGTCATATTAAACACCATATAAACACTCTGAATAGGATACATGTCATATTAAACAGCATATAAACACTCTGAATAGGATACATGTCATATTAAACAGCATATAAACACTCTGAATAGGATACATGTCATATTAAACAGTATATAAACAGTATATAAACACTCTGAATAGGCTACATGTCATATTAAACACCATATAAACACTCTGAATAGGATACATGTCATATTAAACAGCATATAAACATTCTGAATGGGCTACATGTCATATTAAACAGTACATAAACACTCTGAATAGGCTACATGTCATATTAAACACCATATAAACACTCTGAATAGGATACATGTCATATTAAACAGTATATAAACACTGAATAGGATACATGTCATATTAAACAGTATATAAACACTCTGAATAGGCTACATGTCATATTAAACAGTATATAAACACTCTGAATAGGATACATGTCATATTAAACAGCATATATACACTCTGAATAGGCTACATGTCATATTAAACAGTATATAAACACTCTGAATAGGATACATGTCATATTAAACACTCTGAATAGGATACATGTCATATTAAACAGTATATAAACACTCTGAATAGGATACATGTCATATTAAACAGCATATAAACACTCTGAATAGGATACATGTCATATTAAACAGCATATAAACACTCTGAATAGGATACATATCATATTAAACAGCATATAAACACTCTGAACAGGATACATGTCATATTAAACAGCATATAAACACTCTGAATAGGATACATGTCATATTAAACAGTATATAAACAGTATATAAACACTCTGAATAGGCTACATGTCATATTAAACAGTATATAAACAGTATATAAACACTCTGAATAGGATACATGTCATATTAAACAGTATATAAACACTCTGAATAGGCTACATGTCATATTAAACAGTATATAAACACTCTGAATAGGATACATGTCATATTAAACAGCATATAAACACTCTGAATAGGATACATTTCATATTAAACACCATATAAACACTCTGAATAGGATACATGTCATATTAAACACCATATAAACACTCCGAATAGGATACATGTCATATTAAACAGTATATAAACACACTGAATAGGCTACATGTCATATTAAACACCATACAAACACTCTGAATAGGCTACATGTCATATTAAACAGTATATAAACACTCTGAATAGGATACATGTCATATTAAACAGCATATAAACACTCTGAATAGGATACATGTCATATTAAACAGTATATAAACACTCTGAATAGGTTACATGTCATATTAAACAGTATATAAACACTCTGAATAGGATACATGTCATATTAAACACCATATAAACACTCTGAAGAGGATACATGTCATATTAAACACCATATAAACACTCTGAATAGGATACATGTCATATTAAACAGTATATAAACACTCTGAATAGGCTACATGTCATATTAAACACCATATAAACACTCTGAATAGGCTACATGTCATATTAAACACCATATAAACACTCTGAATAGGCTACATGTCATATTAAACAGTATATAAACACTCCGAATAGGCTACATGTCATATTAAACAGTATATAAACACTCTGAATAGGATACATGTCATATTAAACACCATATAAACACTCTGAATAGGATACATGTCATATTAAACAGCATATATACACTCTGAATAGGATACATGTCATATTAAACACTCTGAATAGGATACATGTCATATTAAACACCATATAAACACTCTGAATAGGATACATGTCATATTAAACACCATATAAACACTCTGAATAGGATACATGTCATATTAAACAGTATATAAACACTCTGAATAGGATACATGTCATATTAAACAGTATATAAACAGTATATAAACACTCTGAATAGGCTACATGTCATATTAAACAGCATATAAACACTCTGAATAGGCTACATGTCATATTAAACACCATATAAACACTCTGAATAGGCTACATGTCATATTAAACACCATATAAACACTCTGAATAGGCTACATGTCATATTAAACAGTATATAAACAGTATATAAACACTCTGAATAGGATACATGTCATATTAAACACCATATAAACACTCTGAATAGGCTACATGTCATATTAAACATTATATAAACAGTATATAAACAGTCTGAATAGGATACATGTCATATTAAACACCATATAAACACTCTGAATAGGATACATGTCATATTAAACAGTATATAAACACTCTGAATAGGCTACATGTCATATTAAACAGCATATAAACACTCTGAATAGGATAGATGTCATATTAAACACCATATAAACACTCTGAATAGGATACATGTCATATTAAACAGTATATAAACACTCTGAATAGGATACATGTCATATTAAACACCATATAAACACTCTGAATAGGCTACATGTCATATTAAACAGTATATAAACACTCTGAATAGGATACATGTCATATTAAACACCATATAAACACTCTGAATAGGATACATGTCATATTAAACAGCATATAAACACTCTGAATAGGATACATGTCATATTAAACAGCATATAAACACTCTGAATAAGATACATGTCATATTAAACAGTATATAAACAGTATATAAACACTCTGAATAGGCTACATGTCATATTAAACACCATATAAACACTCTGAATAGGATACATGTCATATTAAACAGCATATAAACATTCTGAATGGGCTACATGTCATATTAAACAGTACATAAACACTCTGAATAGGCTACATGTCATTAAACACCATATAAACACTCTGAATAGGATACATGTCATATTAAACAGTATATAAACACTGAATAGGATACATGTCATATTAAACAGTATATAAACACTCTGAATAGGCTACATGTCATATTAAACAGTATATAAACACTCTGAATAGGATACATGTCATATTAAACAGCATATATACACTCTGAATAGGCTACATGTCATATTAAACAGTATATAAACACTCTGAATAGGATACATGTCATATTAAACACTCTGAATAGGATACATGTCATATTAAACAGTATATAAACACTCTGAATAGGATACATGTCATATTAAACAGCATATAAACACTCTGAATAGGATACATGTCATATTAAACAGCATATAAACACTCTGAATAGGATACATATCATATTAAACAGCATATAAACACTCTGAACAGGATACATGTCATATTAAACAGCATATAAACACTCTGAATAGGATACATGTCATATTAAACAGTATATAAACAGTATATAAACACTCTGAATAGGCTACATGTCATATTAAACAGTATATAAACAGTATATAAACCCTCTGAATAGGATACATGTCATATTAAACAGTATATAAACACTCTGAATAGGCTACATGTCATATTAAACAGTATATAAACACTCTGAATAGGATACATGTCATATTAAACAGCATATAAACACTCTGAATAGGATACATTTCATATTAAACACCATATAAACACTCTGAATAGGATACATGTCATATTAAACACCATATAAACACTCTGAATAGGATACATGTCATATTAAACAGTATATAAACACACTGAATAGGCTACATGTCATATTAAACACCATACAAACACTCTGAATAGGCTACATGTCATATTAAACAGTATATAAACACTCTGAATAGGATACATGTCATATTAAACAGCATATAAACACTCTGAATAGGATACATGTCATATTAAACAGTATATAAACACTCTGAATAGGTTACATGTCATATTAAACAGTATATAAACACTCTGAATAGGATACATGTCATATTAAACAGTATATAAACACTCTGACTAGGATACATGTCATATTAAACACTCTGAATAGGATACATGTCATATTAAACAGTATATAAACACTCTGAATAGGATACATGTCATATTAAACAGTATATAAACACTCTGAATAGGCTACATGTCATATTAAACAGTATATAAACACTCTGAATAGGATACATGTCATATTAAACAGCATATAAACACTCTGAATAGGATACATTTCATATTAAACACCATATAAACACTCTGAATAGGATACATGTCATATTAAACACCATATAAACACTCTGAATAGGATACATGTCATATTAAACAGTATATAAACACACTGAATAGGCTACATGTCATATTAAACACCATACAAACACTCTGAACAGGCTACATGTCATATTAAACAGTATATAAACAATCTGAATAGGATACATGTCATATTAAACAGTATATAAACACTCTGAATAGGATACATGTCATATTAAACAGTATATAAACACTCTGAATAGGATACATGTCATATTAAACAGCATATAAACACTCTGAATAGGATACATGTCATATTAAACAGTATATAAACACTCTGAATAGGTTACATGTCATATTAAACAGTATATAAACACTCTGAATAGGATACATGTCATATTAAACAGTATATAAACACTCTGACTAGGATACATGTCATATTAAACAGCATATAAACACTCTGAATAGGATACATGTCATATTAAACAGTATATAAATACTCTGAATAGGATACATGTCATATTAAACAGTATATAAACACTCTGAATAGGATACATGTCATATTAATCAGTATATAAACACTCTGAATAGGATGCATGTCATATTTAACAGCATATAAACACTCTGAATAGGATACATGTCATATTAAACAGCATATAAACACTCTGAATAGGATACATGTCATATTAAACAGCATATAAACACTCTGAACAGGATACATGTCATATTAAACAGCATATAAACACTCTGAATAGGATACATGTCATATTAAACAGTATATAAACACTCTGAATAGGCTACATGTCATATTAAACAGTATATAAACACTCTGAATAGGATACATGTCATATTAAACACTCTGAATAGGATACATGTCATATTAAACCGTATATAAACACTCTGAATAGGATACATGTCATATTAAACACTCTGAATAGGATACATGTCATATTAAACAGTATATAAACACGCTGAATAGGATACATGTCATATTAAACAGTATATAAACACTCTGAATAGGCTACATGTCATATTAAACAGTATATAAACACTCTGAATAGGCTACATGTCATATTAAACAGTATATAAACACTCTGAATAGGATACATGTCATATTAAACACCATATAAACACTCTGAATAGGATACGTGTCATATTAAACAGTATATAAACTCTCTGAATAGGATACATGTCATATTAAACAGTATATAAACAGTATATAAACACTCTGAATAGGCTACATGTCATATTAAACAGTATATAAACAGTATATAAACACTCTGAATAGGATACATGTCATATTAAACAGTATATAAACACTCTGAATAGGATACATGTCATATTAAACAGCATATAAACACTCTGAATAGGATACATGTCATATTAAACAGCATATAAACACTCTGAATAGGATACATGTCATATTAAACAGTATATAAACAGTATATAAACACTCTGAATAGGCTACATGTCATATTAAACACCATATAAACACTCTGAATAGGATACATGTCATATTAAACAGCATATAAACATTCTGAATGGGCTACATGTCATATTAAACAGTACATAAACACTCTGAATAGGCTACATGTCATTAAACACCATATAAACACTCTGAATAGGATACATGTCATATTAAACAGTATATAAACACTGAATAGGATACATGTCATATTAAACAGTATATAAACACTCTGAATAGGCTACATGTCATATTAAACAGTATATAAACACTCTGAATAGGATACATGTCATATTAAATAGCATATATACACTCTGAAAAGGCTACATGTCATATTAAACACCATATAAACAATCTGAATAGGATACATGTCATATTAAACACTCTGAATAGGATACATGTCATATTAAACACCATATAAACACTCTGAATAGGATACATGTCATATTAAACACCATATAAACACTCTGAATAGGATACATGTCATATTAAACAGTATATAAACACTCTGAATAGGATACATGTCATATTAAACAGTATATAAACAGTATATAAACACTCTGAATAGGATACATGTCATATTAAACACCATATAAACACTCTGAATAGGATACATGTCATATTAAACACCATATAAACACTCTGAATAGGCTACATGTCATATTAAACAGTATATAAACACTCTGAATAGGATACATGTCATATTAAACACCATATAAACACTCTGAATAGGATACATGTCATATTAAACACCATATAAACACTCTGAATAGGATACATGTCATATTAAACACCATATAAACACTCTGAATAGGATACATGTCATATTAAACAGTATATAAACACTCTGAATAGGCTACATGTCATATTAAACACCATATAAACACTCTGAATAGGCTACATGTCATATTAAACACCATATAAACACTCTGAATAGGCTACATGTCATATTAAACAGTATATAAACACTCCGAATAGGCTACATGTCATATTAAACAGTATATAAACACTCTGAATAGGATACATGTCATATTAAACACCATATAAACACTCTGAATAGGATACATGTCATATTAAACAGCATATATACACTCTGAATAGGATACATGTCATATTAAACACTCTGAATAGGATACATGTCATATTAAACACCATATAAACACTCTGAATAGGATACATGTCATATTAAACACCATATAAACACTCTGAATAGGATACATGTCATATTAAACAGTATATAAACACTCTGAATAGGATACATGTCATATTAAACAGTATATAAACAGTATATAAACTCTCTGAATAGGCTACATGTCATATTAAACAGTATATAAACAGTATATAAACACTCTGAATAGGATACATGTCATATTAAACACCATATAAACACTCTGAATAGGCTACATGTCATATTAAACAGTATATAAACAGTATATAAACACTCTGAATAGGATACATGTCATATTAAACACCATATAAACACTCTGAATAGGATACATGTCATATTAAACACCATATAAACACTCTGAATAGGCTACATGTCATATTAAACAGTATATAAACACTCTGAATAGGATACATGTCATATTAAACACCATATAAACACTCTGAATAGGATACATGTCATATTAAACACCATATAAACACTCTGAATAGGATACATGTCATATTAAACACCATATAAACACTCTGAATAGGATACATGTCATATTAAACAGTATATAAACACTCTGAATAGGCTACATGTCATATTAAACACCATATAAACACTCTGAATAGGCTACATGTCATATTAAACACCATATAAACACTCTGAATAGGCTACATGTCATATTAAACAGTATATAAACACTCCGAATAGGCTACATGTCATATTAAACAGTATATAAACACTCTGAGTAGGATACATGTCATATTAAACACCATATAAACACTCTGAATAGGATACATGTCATATTAAACAGCATATATACACTCTGAATAGGATACATGTCATATTAAACACTCTGAATAGGATACATGTCATATTAAACACCATATAAACACTCTGAATAGGATACATGTCATATTAAACACCATATAAACACTCTGAATAGGATACATGTCATATTAAACAGTATATAAACACTCTGAATAGGATACATGTCATATTAAACAGTATATAAACAGTATATAAACACTCTGAATAGGCTACATGTCATATTAAACAGCATATAAACACTCTGAATAGGCTACATGTCATATTAAACACCATATAAACACTCTGAATAGGCTACATGTCATATTAAACACCATATAAACACTCTGAATAGGCTACATGTCATATTAAACAGTATATAAACAGTATATAAACACTCTGAATAGGATACATGTCATATTAAACACCATATAAACACTCTGAATAGGCTACATGTCATATTAAACATTATATAAACAGTATATAAACAGTCTGAATAGGATACATGTCATATTAAACACCATATAAACACTCTGAATAGGATACATGTCATATTAAACAGTATATAAACACTCTGAATAGGCTACATGTCATATTAAACAGCATATAAACACTCTGAATAGGATAGATGTCATATTAAACACCATATAAACACTCTGAATAGGATACATGTCATATTAAACAGTATATAAACACTCTGAATAGGATACATGTCATATTAAACACCATATAAACACTCTGAATAGGCTACATGTCATATTAAACAGTATATAAACACTCTGAATAGGATACATGTCATATTAAACACCATATAAACACTCTGAATAGGATACATGTCATATTAAACAGCATATAAACACTCTGAATAGGATACATGTCATATTAAACAGCATATAAACACTCTGAATAGGATACATGTCATATTAAACAGTATATAAACAGTATATAAACACTCTGAATAGGCTACATGTCATATTAAACACCATATAAACACTCTGAATAGGATACATGTCATATTAAACAGCATATAAACATTCTGAATGGGCTACATGTCATATTAAACAGTACATAAACACTCTGAATAGGCTACATGTCATTAAACACCATATAAACACTCTGAATAGGATACATGTCATATTAAACAGTATATAAACACTGAATAGGATACATGTCATATTAAACAGTATATAAACACTCTGAATAGGCTACATGTCATATTAAACAGTATATAAACACTCTGAATAGGATACATGTCATATTAAACAGCATATATACACTCTGAATAGGCTACATGTCATATTAAACAGTATATAAACACTCTGAATAGGATACATGTCATATTAAACACTCTGAATAGGATACATGTCATATTAAACAGTATATAAACACTCTGAATAGGATACATGTCATATTAAACAGCATATAAACACTCTGAATAGGATACATGTCATATTAAACAGCATATAAACACTCTGAATAGGATACATATCATATTAAACAGCATATAAACACTCTGAACAGGATACATGTCATATTAAACAGCATATAAACACTCTGAATAGGATACATGTCATATTAAACAGTATATAAACAGTATATAAACACTCTGAATAGGCTACATGTCATATTAAACAGTATATAAACAGTATATAAACACTCTGAATAGGATACATGTCATATTAAACAGTATATAAACACTCTGAATAGGCTACATGTCATATTAAACAGTATATAAACACTCTGAATAGGATACATGTCATATTAAACAGCATATAAACACTCTGAATAGGATACATTTCATATTAAACACCATATAAACACTCTGAATAGGATACATGTCATATTAAACACCATATAAACACTCTGAATAGGATACATGTCATATTAAACAGTATATAAACACACTGAATAGGCTACATGTCATATTAAACACCATACAAACACTCTGAATAGGCTACATGTCATATTAAACAGTATATAAACACTCTGAATAGGATACATGTCATATTAAACAGCATATAAACACTCTGAATAGGATACATGTCATATTAAACAGTATATAAACACTCTGAAGAGGTTACATGTCATATTAAACAGTATATAAACACTCTGAATAGGATACATGTCATATTAAACAGTATATAAACACTCTGACTAGGATACATGTCATATTAAACAGCATATAAACACTCTGAATAGGATACATGTCATATTAAACAGTATATAAATACTCTGAATAGGATACATGTCATATTAAACAGTATATAAACACTCTGAATAGGATACATGTCATATTAAACAGTTTATAAACAGTATATAAACACTCTGAATAGGATACATGTCATATTAAACAGTATATAAACACTCTGAATAGGCTACATGTCATATTAAACAGTATATAAACAGTATATAAACACTCTGAATAGGATACATGTCATATTAAACAGTATATAAACACTCTGAATAGGCTACATGTCATATTAAACAGTATATAAACACTCTGAATAGGATACATGTCATATTAAACAGCATATAAACACTCTGAATAGGATACATTTCATATTAAACACCATATAAACACTCTGAATAGGATACATGTCATATTAAACACCATATAAACACTCTGAATAGGCTACATGTCATATTAAACAGTATATAAACACTCTGAATAGGATACATGTCATATTAAACAGTATATAAACACTCTGAATAGGATACATGTCATATTAAACAGTATATAAACACTCTGAATAGGATACATGTCATATTAAACAGCATATAAACACTCTGAATAGGTTACATGTCATATTAAACAGTATATAAACACTCTGAATAGGATACATGTCCTATTAAACAGTATATAAACACTCTGACTAGGATACATGTCATATTAAACAGCATATAAACACTCTGAATAGGATACATGTCATATTAAACACCATATAAACACTCTGAATAGGATACATGTCATATTAAACAGTATATAAACACTCTGAATAGGATACATGTCATATTAAACAGTATATAAACAGTATATAAATACTCTGAATAGGCTACATGTCATATTAAACAGCATATAAACACTCTGAATAGGCTACATGTCATATTAAACACCATATAAACACTCTGAATAGGCTACATGTCATATTAAACACCATATAAACACTCTGAATAGGCTACAAGTCATATTAAACAGTATATAAACAGTATATAAACACTCTGAATAGGATACATGTCATATTAAACACCATATAAACACTCTGAATAGGCTACATGTCATATTAAACAGTATATAAACAGTATATAAACAGTCTGAATAGGATACATGTCATATTAAACACCATATAAACACTCTGAATAGGATACATGTCATATTAAACAGTATATAAACACACTGAATAGGCTACATGTCATATTAAACACCATACAAACACTCTGAACAGGCTACATGTCATATTAAACAGTATATAAACACTCTGAATAGGATACATGTCATATTAAACAGTATATAAACACTCTGAATAGGATACATGTCATATTAAACAGTATATAAACACTCTGAATAGGATACATGTCATATTAAACAGCATATAAACACTCTGAATAGGATACATGTCATATTAAACAGTATATAAACACTCTGAATAGGTTACATGTCATATTAAACAGTATATAAACACTCTGAATAGGATACATGTCATATTAAACAGTATATAAACACTCTGACTAGGATACATGTCATATTAAACAGCATATAAACACTCTGAATAGGATACATGTCATATTAAACAGTATATAAATACTCTGAATAGGATACATGTCATATTAAACAGTATATAAACACTCTGAATAGGATACATGTCATATTAAACAGTATATAAACATTCTGAATAGGATGCATGTCATATTAAACAGCATATAAACACTCTGAATAGGATACATGTCATATTAAACAGCATATAAACACTCTGAATAGGATACATGTCATATTAAACAGCATATAAACACTCTGAACAGGATACATGTCATATTAAACAGCATATAAACACTCTGAATAGGATACATGTCATATTAAACAGTTTATAAACAGTATATAAACACTCTGAATAGGATACATGTCATATTAAACAGTATATAAACACTCTGAATAGGCTACATGTCATATTAAACAGTATATAAACAGTATATAAACACTCTGAATAGGATACATGTCATATTAAACAGTATATAAACACTCTGAATAGGCTACATGTCATATTAAACAGTATATAAACACTCTGAATAGGATACATGTCATATTAAACAGCATATAAACACTCTGAATAGGATACATTTCATATTAAACACCATATAAACACTGTGAATAGGATACATGTCATATTAAACACCATATAAACACTCTGAATAGGATACATGTCATATTAAACAGTATATAAACACACTGAATAGGCTACATGTCATATTAAACACCATACAAACACTCTGAACAGGCTACATGTCATATTAAACAGTATATAAACACTCTGAATAGGATACATGTCATATTAAACAGTATATAAACACTCTGAATAGGATACATGTCATATTAAACAGCATATAAACACTCTGAATAGGTTACATGTCATATTAAACAGTATATAAACACTCTGAATAGGATACATGTCCTATTAAACAGTATATAAACACTCTGACTAGGATACATGTCATATTAAACAGCATATAAACACTCTGAATAGGATACATGTCATATTAAACACCATATAAACACTCTGAATAGGATACATGTCATATTAAACAGTATATAAACACTCTGAATAGGATACATGTCATATTAAACAGTATATAAACAGTATATAAACACTCTGAATAGGCTACATGTCATATTAAACAGCATATAAACACTCTGAATAGGCTACATGTCATATTAAACACCATATAAACACTCTGAATAGGCTACATGTCATATTAAACACCATATAAACACTCTGAATAGGCTACAAGTCATATTAAACAGTATATAAACAGTATATAAACACTCTGAATAGGATACATGTCATATTAAACACCATATAAACACTCTGAATAGGCTACATGTCATATTAAACAGTATATAAACAGTATATAAACAGTCTGAATAGGATACATGTCATATTAAACACCATATAAACACTCTGAATAGGATACATGTCATATTAAACAGTATATAAACACTCTGAATAGGCTACATGTCATATTAAACAGCATATAAACACTCTGAATAGGATACATGTCATATTAAACACCATATAAACACTCTGAATAGGATACATGTCATATTAAACAGTATATAAACAGTATATAAACACTCTGAATCGGCTACATGTCATATTAAACAGTATATAAACAGTATATAAACACTCTGAATAGGATACATGTCATATTAAACAGTATATAAACACTCTGAATAGGCTACATGTCATATTAAACAGTATATAAACACTCTGAATAGGATACATGTCATATTAAACAGCATATAAACACTCTGAATAGGATACATTTCATATTAAACACCATATAAACACTCTGAATAGGATACATGTCATATTAAACAGTATATAAACACTCTGAATAGGATACATGTCATATTAAACAGTATATAAACACTCTGAATAGGATACATGTCATATTAAACAGTATATAAACACTCTGAATAGGATACATGTCATATTAAACAGCATATAAACACTCTGAATAGGATACATGTCATATTAAACAGTATATAAACACTCTGAATAGGTTACATGTCATATTAAACAGTATATAAACACTCTGAATAGGATACATGTCATATTAAACAGTATATAAACACTCTGACTAGGATAAATGTCATATTAAACAGCATATAAACACTCTGAATAGGATACATGTCATATTAAACAGTATATAAATACTCTGAATAGGATACATGTCATATTAAACAGTATATAAACACTCTGAATAGGATACATGTCATATTAAACAGTATATAAACACTCTGAATAGGATGCATGTCATATTAAACAGCATATAAACACTCTGAATAGGATACATGTCATATTAAACAGCATATAAACACTCTGAATAGGATACATGTCATATTAAACAGCATATAAACACTCTGAACAGGATACATGTCATATTAAACAGCATATAAACACTCTGAATAGGATACATGTCATATTAAACAGTTTATAAACAGTATATAAACACTCTGAATAGGATACATGTCATATTAAACAGTATATAAACACTCTGAATAGGCTACATGTCATATTAAACAGTATATAAACAGTATATAAACACTCTGAATAGGATACATGTCATATTAAACAGTATATAAACACTCTGAATAGGCTACATGTCATATTAAACACCATATAAACACTCTGAATAGGATACGTGTCATATTAAACAGTATATAAACTCTCTGAATAGGATACATGTCATATTAAACAGTATATAAACAGTATATAAACACTCTGAATAGGCTACATGTCATATTAAACAGTATATAAACAGTATATAAACACTCTGAATAGGATACATGTCATATTAAACAGTATATAAACACTCTGAATAGGATACATGTCATATTAAACAGCATATAAACACTCTGAATAGGATACATGTCATATTAAACAGCATATAAACACTCTGAATAGGATACATGTCATATTAAACAGTATATAAACAGTATATAAACACTCTGAATAGGCTACATGTCATATTAAACACCATATAAACACTCTGAATAGGATACATGTCATATTAAACAGCATATAAACATTCTGAATGGGCTACATGTCATATTAAACAGTACATAAACACTCTGAATAGGCTACATGTAATTAAACACCATATAAACACTCTGAATAGGATACATGTCATATTAAACAGTATATAAACACTGAATAGGATACATGTCATATTAAACAGTATATAAACACTCTGAATAGGATACATGTCATATTAAATAGCATATATACACTCTGAAAAGGCTACATGTCATATTAAACACCATATAAACAATCTGAATAGGATACATGTCATATTAAACACTCTGAATAGGATACATGTCATATTAAACACCATATAAACACTCTGAATAGGATACATGTCATATTAAACACCATATAAACACTCTGAATAGGATACATGTCATATTAAACAGTATATAAACACTCTGAATAGGATACATGTCATATTAAACAGTATATAAACAGTATATAAACACTCTGAATAGGCTACATGTCATATTAAACAGCATATAAACACTCTGAATAGGCTACATGTCATATTAAACACCATATAAACACTCTGAATAGGCTACATGTCATATTAAACACCATATAAACTCTCTGAATAGGCTACATGTCATATTAAACAGTATATAAACAGTATATAAACACTCTGAATAGGATACATGTCATATTAAACACCATATAAACACTCTGAATAGGCTACATGTCATATTAAACAGTATATAAACAGTATATAAACACTCTGAATAGGATACATGTCATATTAAACACCATATAAACACTCTGAATAGGATACATGTCATATTAAACACCATATAAACACTCTGAATAGGCTACATGTCATATTAAACAGTATATAAACACTCTGAATAGGATACATGTCATATTAAACACCATATAAACACTCTGAATAGGATACATGTCATATTAAACACCATATAAACACTCTGAATAGGATACATGTCATATTAAACACCATATAAACACTCTGAATAGGATACATGTCATATTAAACAGTATATAAACACTCTGAATAGGCTACATGTCATATTAAACACCATATAAACACTCTGAATAGGCTACATGTCATATTAAACACCATATAAACACTCTGAATAGGCTACATGTCATATTAAACAGTATATAAACACTCCGAATAGGCTACATGTCATATTAAACAGTATATAAACACTCTGAATAGGATACATGTCATATTAAACACCATATAAACACTCTGAATAGGATACATGTCATATTAAACAGCATATATACACTCTGAATAGGATACATGTCATATTAAACACTCTGAATAGGATACATGTCATATTAAACACCATATAAACACTCTGAATAGGATACATGTCATATTAAACACCATATAAATACTCTGAATAGGATACATGTCATATTAAACAGTATATAAACACTCTGAATAGGATACATGTCATATTAAACAGTATATTATCAGTATATAAACTCTCTGAATAGGCTACATGTCATATTAAACAGTATATAAACAGTATATAAACACTCTGAATAGGATACATGTCATATTAAACAGTATATAAACACTCTGAATAGGATACATGTCATATTAAACAGTATATAAACACTCTGAATAGGATACATGTCATATTAAACAGTATATAAACACTCTGAATAGGATACATGTCATATTAAACAGCATATAAACACTCTGAATAGGATACATGTCATATTAAACAGTATATAAACACTCTGAATAGGTTACATGTCATATTAAACAGTATATAAACACTCTGAATAGGATACATGTCATATTAAACAGTATATAAACACTCTGACTAGGATAAATGTCATATTAAACAGCATATAAACACTCTGAATAGGATACATGTCATATTAAACAGTATATAAATACTCTGAATAGGATACATGTCATATTAAACAGTATATAAACACTCTGAATAGGATACATGTCATATTAAACAGTATATAAACACTCTGAATAGGATGCATGTCATATTAAACAGCATATAAACACTCTGAATAGGATACATGTCATATTAAACAGCATATAAACACTCTGAATAGGATACATGTCATATTAAACAGCATATAAACACTCTGAACAGGATACATGTCATATTAAACAGCATATAAACACTCTGAATAGGATACATGTCATATTAAACAGTTTATAAACAGTATATAAACACTCTGAATAGGATACATGTCATATTAAACAGTATATAAACACTCTGAATAGGCTACATGTCATATTAAACAGTATATAAACAGTATATAAACACTCTGAATAGGATACATGTCATATTAAACAGTATATAAACACTCTGAATAGGCTACATGTCATATTAAACACCATATAAACACTCTGAATAGGATACGTGTCATATTAAACAGTATATAAACTCTCTGAATAGGATACATGTCATATTAAACAGTATATAAACAGTATATAAACACTCTGAATAGGCTACATGTCATATTAAACAGTATATAAACAGTATATAAACACTCTGAATAGGATACATGTCATATTAAACAGTATATAAACACTCTGAATAGGATACATGTCATATTAAACAGCATATAAACACTCTGAATAGGATACATGTCATATTAAACAGCATATAAACACTCTGAATAGGATACATGTCATATTAAACAGTATATAAACAGTATATAAACACTCTGAATAGGCTACATGTCATATTAAACACCATATAAACACTCTGAATAGGATACATGTCATATTAAACAGCATATAAACATTCTGAATGGGCTACATGTCATATTAAACAGTACATAAACACTCTGAATAGGCTACATGTAATTAAACACCATATAAACACTCTGAATAGGATACATGTCATATTAAACAGTATATAAACACTGAATAGGATACATGTCATATTAAACAGTATATAAACACTCTGAATAGGATACATGTCATATTAAATAGCATATATACACTCTGAAAAGGCTACATGTCATATTAAACACCATATAAACAATCTGAATAGGATACATGTCATATTAAACACTCTGAATAGGATACATGTCATATTAAACACCATATAAACACTCTGAATAGGATACATGTCATATTAAACACCATATAAACACTCTGAATAGGATACATGTCATATTAAACAGTATATAAACACTCTGAATAGGATACATGTCATATTAAACAGTATATAAACAGTATATAAACACTCTGAATAGGCTACATGTCATATTAAACAGCATATAAACACTCTGAATAGGCTACATGTCATATTAAACACCATATAAACACTCTGAATAGGCTACATGTCATATTAAACACCATATAAACTCTCTGAATAGGCTACATGTCATATTAAACAGTATATAAACAGTATATAAACACTCTGAATAGGATACATGTCATATTAAACACCATATAAACACTCTGAATAGGCTACATGTCATATTAAACAGTATATAAACAGTATATAAACACTCTGAATAGGATACATGTCATATTAAACACCATATAAACACTCTGAATAGGATACATGTCATATTAAACACCATATAAACACTCTGAATAGGCTACATGTCATATTAAACAGTATATAAACACTCTGAATAGGATACATGTCATATTAAACACCATATAAACACTCTGAATAGGATACATGTCATATTAAACACCATATAAACACTCTGAATAGGATACATGTCATATTAAACACCATATAAACACTCTGAATAGGATACATGTCATATTAAACAGTATATAAACACTCTGAATAGGCTACATGTCATATTAAACACCATATAAACACTCTGAATAGGCTACATGTCATATTAAACACCATATAAACACTCTGAATAGGCTACATGTCATATTAAACAGTATATAAACACTCCGAATAGGCTACATGTCATATTAAACAGTATATAAACACTCTGAATAGGATACATGTCATATTAAACACCATATAAACACTCTGAATAGGATACATGTCATATTAAACAGCATATATACACTCTGAATAGGATACATGTCATATTAAACACTCTGAATAGGATACATGTCATATTAAACACCATATAAACACTCTGAATAGGATACATGTCATATTAAACACCATATAAATACTCTGAATAGGATACATGTCATATTAAACAGTATATAAACACTCTGAATAGGATACATGTCATATTAAACAGTATATTATCAGTATATAAACTCTCTGAATAGGCTACATGTCATATTAAACAGTATATAAACAGTATATAAACACTCTGAATAGGATACATGTCATATTAAACACCATATAAACACTCTGAATAGGCTACATGTCATATTAAACAGTATATAAACAGTATATAAACACTCTGAATAGGATACATGTCATATTAAACACCATATAAACACTCTGAATAGGATACATGTCATATTAAACACCATATAAACACTCTGAATAGGCTACATGTCATATTAAACAGTATATAAACACTCTGAATAGGATACATGTCATATTAAACACCATATAAACACTCTGAATAGGATACATGTCATATTAAACACCATATAAACACTCTGAATAGGATACATGTCATATTAAACACCATATAAACACTCTGAATAGGATACATGTCATATTAAACAGTATATAAACACTCTGAATAGGCTACATGTCATATTAAACACCATATAAACACTCTGAATAGGCTACATGTCATATTAAACACCATATAAACACTCTGAATAGGCTACATGTCATATTAAACAGTATATAAACACTCCGAATAGGCTACATGTCATATTAAACAGTATATAAACACTCTGAATAGGATACATGTCATATTAAACACCATATAAACACTCTGAATAGGATACATGTCATATTAAACAGCATATATACACTCTGAATAGGATACATGTCATATTAAACACTCTGAATAGGATACATGTCATATTAAACACCATATAAACACTCTGAATAGGATACATGTCATATTAAACACCATATAAACACTCTGAATAGGATACATGTCATATTAAACAGTATATAAACACTCTGAATAGGATACATGTCATATTAAACAGTATATAAACAGTATATAAACACTCTGAATAGGCTACATGTCATATTAAACAGCATATAAACACTCTGAATAGGCTACATGTCATATTAAACACCATATAAACACTCTGAATAGGCTACATGTCATAGTAAACACCATATAAACACTCTGAATAGGCTACATGTCATATTAAACAGTATATAAACAGTATATAAACACTCTGAATAGGATACATGTCATATTAAACACCATATAAACACTCTGAATAGGCTACATGTCATATTAAACATTATATAAACAGTATATAAACCGTCTGAATAGGATACATGTCATATTAAACACCATATAAACACTCTGAATAGGATACATGTCATATTAAACAGTATATAAACACTCTGAATAGGCTACATGTCATATTAAACAGCATATAAACACTCTGAATAGGATAGATGTCATATTAAACACCATATAAACACTCTGAATAGGATACATGTCATATTAAACAGTATATAAACACTCTGAATAGGATACATGTCATATTAAACACCATATAAACACTCTGAATAGGCTACATGTCATATTAAACAGTATATAAACACTCTGAATAGGATACATGTCATATTAAACACCATATAAACACTCTGAATAGGATACATGTCATATTAAACAGCATATAAACACTCTGAATAGGATACATGTCATATTAAACAGCATATAAACACTCTGAATAGGATACATGTCATATTAAACAGTATATAAACAGTATATAAACACTCTGAATAGGCTACATGTCATATTAAACACCATATAAACACTCTGAATAGGATACATGTCATATTAAACAGCATATAAACATTCTGAATGGGCTACATGTCATATTAAACAGTACATAAACACTCTGAATAGGCTACATGTCATTAAACACCATATAAACACTCTGAATAGGATACATGTCATATTAAACAGTATATAAACACTGAATAGGATACATGTCATATTAAACAGTATATAAACACTCTGAATAGGCTACATGTCATATTAAACAGTATATAAACACTCTGAATAGGATACATGTCATATTAAACAGCATATATACACTCTGAATAGGCTACATGTCATATTAAACAGTATATAAACACTCTGAATAGGATACATGTCATATTAAACACTCTGAATAGGATACATGTCATATTAAACATTATATAAACACTCTGAATAGGATACATGTCATATTAAACAGCATATAAACACTCTGAATAGGATACATGTCATATTAAACAGCATATAAACACTCTGAATAGGATACATGTCATATTAAACAGCATATAAACACTCTGAACAGGATACATGTCATATTAAACAGCATATAAACACTCTGAATAGGATACATGTCATATTAAACCGTATATAAACACTCTGAATAGGATACATGTCATATTAAACAGCATATAAACACTCTGAATAGGATACATGTCATATTAAACAGTATATAAACAGTATATAAACACTCTGAATAGGCTACATGTCATATTAAACAGTATATAAACAGTATATAAACACTCTGAATAGGATACATGTCATATTAAACAGTATATAAACACTCTGAATAGGCTACATGTCATATTAAACAGTATATAAACACTCTGAATAGGATACATGTCATATTAAACAGCATATAAACACTCTGAATAGGATACATTTCATATTAAACACCATATAAACACTCTGAATAGGATACATGTCATATTAAACACCATATAAACACTCTGAATAGGATACATGTCATATTAAACAGTATATAAACACACTGAATAGGCTACATGTCATATTAAACACCATACAAACACTCTGAACAGGCTACATGTCATATTAAACAGTATATAAACACTCTGAATAGGATACATGTCATATTAAACAGTATATAAACACTCTGAATAGGATACATGTCATATTAAACAGTATATAAACACTCTGAATAGGATACATGTCATATTAAACAGCATATAAACACTCTGAATAGGATACATGTCATATTAAACAGTATATAAACACTCTGAATAGGTTACATGTCATATTAAACAGTATATAAACACTCTGAATAGGATACATGTCATATTAAACAGCATATAAACACTCTGAATAGGATACATGTCATATTAAACAGCATATAAACACTCTGAACAGGATACATGTCATATTAAACAGCATATAAACACTCTGAATAGGATACATGTCATATTAAACCGTATATAAACACTCTGAATAGGATACATGTCATATTAAACAGCATATAAACACTCTGAATAGGATACATGTCATATTAAACAGTATATAAACAGTATATAAACACTCTGAATAGGCTACATGTCATATTAAACAGTATATAAACAGTATATAAACACTCTGAATAGGATACATGTCATATTAAACAGTATATAAACACTCTGAATAGGCTACATGTCATATTAAACAGTATATAAACACTCTGAATAGGATACATGTCATATTAAACAGCATATAAACACTCTGAATAGGATACATTTCATATTAAACACCATATAAACACTCTGAATAGGATACATGTCATATTAAACACCATATAAACACTCTGAATAGGATACATGTCATATTAAACAGTATATAAACACACTGAATAGGCTACATGTCATATTAAACACCATACAAACACTCTGAACAGGCTACATGTCATATTAAACAGTATATAAACACTCTGAATAGGATACATGTCATATTAAACAGTATATAAACACTCTGAATAGGATACATGTCATATTAAACAGTATATAAACACTCTGAATAGGATACATGTCATATTAAACAGCATATAAACACTCTGAATAGGATACATGTCATATTAAACAGTATATAAACACTCTGAATAGGTTACATGTCATATTAAACAGTATATAAACACTCTGAATAGGATACATGTCATATTAAACAGTATATAAACACTCTGACTAGGATACATGTCATATTAAACAGCATATAAACACTCTGAATAGGATACATGTCATATTAAACAGTATATAAATACTCTGAATAGGATACATGTCATATTAAACAGTATATAAACACTCTGAATAGGATACATGTCATATTAAACAGTATATAAACACTCTGAATAGGATGCATGTCATATTAAACAGCATATAAACACTCTGAATAGGATACATGTCATATTAAACAGCATATAAACACTCTGAATAGGATACATGTCATATTAAACAGCATATAAACACTCTGAACAGGATACATGTCATATTAAACAGCATATAAACACTCTGAATAGGATACATGTCATATTAAACAGTTTATAAACAGTATATAAACACACTGAATAGGATACATGTCATATTAAACAGTATATAAACACTCTGAATAGGCTACATGTCATATTAAACAGTATATAAACACTCTGAATAGGATACATGTCATATTAAACACTCTGAATAGGATACATGTCATATTAAACAGTATATAAACACTCTGAATAGGATACATGTCATATTAAACACTCTGAATAGGATACATATCATATTAAACAGTATATAAACACTCTGAATAGGATACATGTCATATTAAACAGTATATAAACACTCTGAATAGGCTACATGTCATATTAAACAGTATATAAACACTCTGAATAGGCTACATGTCATATTAAACAGTATATAAACACTCTGAATAGGATACATGTCATATTAAACACCATATAAACACTCTGAATAGGATACGTGTCATATTAAACAGTATATAAACTCTCTGAATAGGATACATGTCATATTAAACAGTATATAAACAGTATATAAACACTCTGAATAGGCTACATGTCATATTAAACAGTATATAAACAGTATATAAACACTCTGAATAGGATACATGTCATATTAAACAGTATATAAACACTCTGAATAGGATACATGTCATATTAAACAGCATATAAACACTCTGAATAGGATACATGTCATATTAAACAGCATTTAAACACTCTGAATAGGATACATGTCATATTAAACAGTATATAAACAGTATATAAACACTCTGAATAGGCTACATGTCATATTAAACACCATATAAACACTCTGAATAGGATACATGTCATATTAAACAGTTTATAAACAGTATATAAACACTCTGAATAGGATACATGTCATATTAAACAGTATATAAACACTCTGAATAGGCTACATGTCATATTAAACAGTATATAAACACTCTGAATAGGATACATGTCATATTAAACACTCTGAATAGGATACATGTGATATTAAACAGTATATAAACACTCTGAATAGGATACATGTCATATTAAACACTCGGAATAGGATACATGTCATATTAAACAGTATATAAACACTCTGAATAGGATACATGTCATATTAAACAGTATATAAACACTCTGAATAGGCTACATGTCATATTAAACAGTATATAAACACTCTGAATAGGCTACATGTCATATTAAACAGTATATAAACACTCTGAATAGGATACATGTCATATTAAACACCATATAAACACTCTGAATAGGATACGTGTCATATTAAACAGTATATAAACTCTCTGAATAGGATACATGTCATATTAAACAGTATATAAACAGTATATAAACACTCTGAATAGGCTACATGTCATATTAAACAGTATATAAACAAAATATAAACACTCTGAATAGGATACATGTCATATTAAACAGTATATAAACACTCTGAATAGGATACATGTCATATTAAACAGCATATAAACACTCTGAATAGGATACATGTCATATTAAACAGCATATAAACACTCTGAATATGATACATGTCATATTAAACAGTATATAAACAGTATATAAACACTCTGAATAGGCTACATGTCATATTAAACACCATATAAACACTCTGAATAGGATACATGTCATATTAAACAGCATATAAACATTCTGAATGGGCTACATGTCATATTAAACAGTACATAAACACTCTGAATAGGCTACATGTCATTAAACACCATATAAACACTCTGAATAGGATACATGTCATATTAAACAGTATATAAACACTGAATAGGATACATGTCATATTAAACAGTATATAAACACTCTGAATAGAATACATGTCATATTAAACAGTATATAAACACTCTGAATAGGATACATGTCATATTAAACAGCATATATACACTCTGAATAGGCTACATGTCATATTAAACACCATATAAACAATCTGAATAGGATACATGTCATATTAAACACTCTGAATAGGATACATGTCATATTAAACACCATATAAACACTCTGAATAGGATACATGTCATATTAAACACCATATAAACACTCTGAATAGGATACATGTCATATTAAACAGTATATAAACACTCTGAATAGGATACATGTCATATTAAACAGTATATAAACAGTATATAAACACTCTGAATAGGCTACATGTCATATTAAACAGCATATAAACACTCTGAATAGGCTACATGTCATATTAAACACCATATAAACACTCTAAATAGGCTACATGTTATATTAAACAGTATATAAACAGTATATAAACACTCTGAATAGGATACATGTCATATTAAACACCATATAAACACTCTGAATAGGCTACATGTCATATTAAACAGTATATAAACAGTATATAAACACTCTGAATAGGATACATGTCATATTAAACACCATATAAACACTCTGAATAGGATACATGTCATATTAAACACCATATAAACACTCTGAATAGGCTACATGTCATATTAAACAGTATATAAACACTCTGAATAGGATACATGTCATATTAAACACCATATAAACACTCTGAATAGGATACATGTCATATTAAACACCATATAAACACTCTGAATAGGATACATGTCATATTAAACACCATATAAACACTCTGAATAGGATACATGTCATATTAAACAGTATATAAACACTCGGAATAGGCTACATGTCATATTAAACACCATATAAACACTCTGAATAGGCTACATGTCATATTAAACACCATATAAACACTCTGAATAGGCTACATGTCATATTAAACAGTATATAAACACTCCAAATAGGCTACATGTCATATTAAACAGTATATAAACACTCTGAATAGGATACATGTCATATTAAACACCATATAAACACTCTGAATAGGATACATGTCATATTAAACAGCATATATACACTCTGAATAGGATACATGTCATATTAAACACTCTGAATAGGATACATGTCATATTAAACACCATATAAACACTCTGAATAGGATACATGTCATATTAAACAGTATATAAACACTCTGAATAGGATACATGTCATATTAAACAGTATATAAACAGTATATAAACACTCTGAATAGGCTACATGTCATATTAAACACCATATAAACACTCTGAATAGGCTACATGTCATATTAAACACCATATAAACACTCTGAATAGTCTACATGTCATATTAAACAGTATATAAACACTCCAAATAGGCTACATGTCATATTAAACAGTATATAAACACTCTGAATAGGATACATGTCATATTAAACACCATATAAACACTCTGAATAGGATACATGTCATATTAAACAGCATATATACACTCTGAATAGGATACATGTCATATTAAACACTCTGAATAGGATACATGTCATATTAAACACCATATAAACACTCTGAATAGGATACATGTCATATTAAACACCATATAAACACTCTGAATAGGATACATGTCATATTAAACACCATATAAACACTCTGAATAGGATACATGTCATATTAAACAGTATATAAACACTCTGAATAGGATACATGTCATATTAAACAGTATATAAACAGTATATAAACACTCTGAATAGGCTACATGTCATATTAAACAGCATATAAACACTCTGAATAGGCTACATGTCATATTAAACACCATATAAACACTCTGAATAGGCTACATGTCATATTAAACACCATATAAACACTCTGAATAGGCTACATGTCATATTAAACAGTATATAAACAGTATATAAACACTCTGAATAGGATACATGTCATATTAAACACCATATAAACAGTCTGAATAGGCTACATGTCATATTAAACAGTATATAAACAGTATATAAACAGTCTGAATAGGATACATGTCATATTAAACACCATATAAACACTCTGAATAGGATACATGTCATATTAAACAGTATATAAACACTCTGAATAGGCTACATGTCATATTAAACAGCATATAAACACTCTGAATAGGATACATGTCATATTAAACACCATATAAACACTCTGAATAGGATACATGTCATATTAAACAGTATATAAACACTCTGAATAGGATACATGTCATATTAAACACCATATAAACAAACTGAATAGGCTACATGTCATATTAAACAGTATATAAACACTCTGAATAGGATACATGTCATATTAAACACCATATAAACACTCTGAATAGGATACATGTCATATTAAACAGCATATAAACACTCTGAATAGGATACATGTCATATTAAACAGCATATAAACACTCTGAATAGGATACATGTCATATTAAACAGTATATAAACAGTATATAAACACTCTGAATAGGCTACATGTCATATTATAAACCATATAAACACTCTGAATAGGATACATGTCATATTAAACAGCATATAAACATTCTGAATAGGCTACATGTCATATTAAACAGTACATAAACACTCTGAATAGGTTACATGTCATTAAACACCATATAAACACTCTGAATAGGATACATGTCATATTAAACAGTATATAAACACTGAATAGGCTACATGTCATATTAAACAGTATATAAACAGTATATAAACAGTCTGAATAGGATACATGTCATATTAAACACTCTGAATAGGATACATGTCATATTAAACAGTATATAAACACTCTGAATAGGATACATGTCATATTAAACAGTATATAAACACTCTGAATAGGCTACATGTCATATTAAACAGTATATAAACACTCTGAATAGGCTACATGTCATATTAAACAGTATATAAACACTCTGAAAAGGATACATGTCATATTAAACACCATATAAACACTCTGAATAGGATACGTGTCATATTAAACAGTATATAAACTCTCTGAATAGGATACATGTCATATTAAACAGCATATAAACACTCTGAATAGGATACATGTCATATTAAACAGTATATAAACAGTATATAAACACTCTGAATAGGCTACATGTCATATTAAACACCATATAAACACTCTGAATAGGATACATGTCATATTAAACAGCATATAAACATTCTGAATGGGCTACATGTCATATTAAACAGTACATAAACACTCTGAATAGGCTACATGTCATTAAACACCATATAAACACTCTGAATAGGATACATGTCATATTAAACAGTATATAAACACTGAATAGCATACATGTCATATTAAACAGTATATAAACACTCTGAATAGGCTACATGTCATATTAAACAGTATATAAACACTCTGAATAGGATACATGTCATATTAAACAGCATATATACACTTTGAATAGGCTACATGTCATATTAAACACCATATAAACAATCTGAATAGGATACATGTCATATTAAACACTCTGAATAGGATACATGTCATATTAAACACCATATAAACACTCTGAATAGGATACATGTCATATTAAACACCATATAAACACTCTGAATAGGATACATGTCATATTAAACAGTATATAAACACTCTGAATAGGATACATGTCATATTAAACAGTATATAAACAGTATATAAACACTCTGAATAGGCTACATGTCATATTAAACAGCATATAAACACTCTGAATAGGCTACATGTCATATTAAACACCATATAAACACTCTAAATAGGCTACATGTCATATTAAACACCATATAAACTCTCTGAATAGGCTACATGTCATATTAAACAGTATATAAACAGTATATAAACACTCTGAATAGGATACATGTCATATTAAACACCATATAAACACTCTGAATAGGCTACATGTCATATTAAACAGTATATAAACAGTATATAAACACTCTGAATAGGATACATGTCATATTAAACACCATATAAACACTCTGAATAGGATACATGTCATATTAAACACCATATAAACACTCTGAATAGGCTACATGTCATATTAAACAGTATATAAACACTCTGAATAGGATACATGTCATATTAAACACCATATAAACACTCTGAATAGGATACATGTCATATTAAACACCATATAAACACTCTGAATAGGATACATGTCATATTAAACAGTATATAAACACTCGGAATAGGCTACATGTCATATTAAACACCATATAAACACTCTGAATAGGCTACATGTCATATTAAACACCATATAAACACTCTGAATAGGCTACATGTCATATTAAACAGTATATAAACACTCCGAATAGGCTACATGTCATATTAAACAGTATATAAACACTCTGAATAGGATACATGTCATATTAAACACCATATAAACACTCTGAATAGGATACATGTCATATTAAACAGCATATATACACTCTGAATAGGATACATGTCATATTAAACACTCTGAATAGGATACATGTCATATTAAACACCATATAAACACTCTGAATAGGCTACATGTCATATTAAACAGTATATAAACACTCTGAATAGGATACATGTCATATTAAACACCATATAAACACTCTGAATAGGATACGTGTCATATTAAACAGTATATAAACTCTCTGAATAGGATACATGTCATATTAAACAGTATATAAACAGTATATAAACACTCTGAATAGGCTACATGTCATATTAAACAGTATATAAACAAAATATAAACACTCTGAATAGGATACATGTCATATTAAACAGTATATAAACACTCTGAATAGGATACATGTCATATTAAACAGCATATAAACACTCTGAATAGGATACATGTCATATTAAACAGCATATAAACACTCTGAATAGGATACATGTCATATTAAACAGTATATAAACAGTATATAAACACTCTGAATAGGCTACATGTCATATTAAACACCATATAAACACTCTGAATAGGATACATGTCATATTAAACAGCATATAAACATTCTGAATGGGCTACATGTCATATTAAACAGTACATAAACACTCTGAATAGGCTACATGTCATTAAACACCATATAAACACTCTGAATAGGATACATGTCATATTAAACAGTATATAAACACTGAATATGATACATGTCATATTAAACAGTATATAAACACTCTGAATAGGCTACATGTCATATTAAACAGTATATAAACACTCTGAATAGGATACATGTCATATTAAACACCATATAAACAATCTGAATAGGATACATGTCATATTAAACACTCTGAATAGGATACATGTCATATTAAACAGTATATAAACACTGAATATGATACATGTCATATTAAACAGTATATAAACACTCGGAATAGGCTACATGTCATATTAAACACCATATAAACACTCTGAATAGGCTACATGTCATATTAAACACCATATAAACACTCTGAATAGGCTACATGTCATATTAAACAGTATATAAACACTCCGAATAGGCTACATGTCATATTAAACAGTATATAAACACTCTGAATAGGATACATGTCATATTAAACACCATATAAACACTCTGAATAGGATACATGTCATATTAAACAGTATATAAACACTCGGAATAGGCTACATGTCATATTAAACACCATATAAACACTCTGAATAGGCTACATGTCATATTAAACACCATATAAACACTCTGAATAGGCTACATGTCATATTAAACAGTATATAAACACTCCGAATAGGCTACATGTCATATTAAACAGTATATAAACACTCTGAATAGGATACATGTCATATTAAACACCATATAAACACTCTGAATAGGATACATGTCATATTAAACAGCATATATACACTCTGAATAGGATACATGTCATATTAAACACTCTGAATAGGATACATGTCATATTAAACACCATATAAACACTCTGAATAGGCTACATGTCATATTAAACAGTATATAAACACTCTGAATAGGATACATGTCATATTAAACACCATATAAACACTCTGAATAGGATACGTGTCATATTAAACAGTATATAAACTCTCTGAATAGGATACATGTCATATTAAACAGTATATAAACAGTATATAAACACTCTGAATAGGCTACATGTCATATTAAACAGTATATAAACAAAATATAAACACTCTGAATAGGATACATGTCATATTAAACAGTATATAAACACTCTGAATAGGATACATGTCATATTAAACAGCATATAAACACTCTGAATAGGATACATGTCATATTAAACAGCATATAAACACTCTGAATAGGATACATGTCATATTAAACAGTATATAAACAGTATATAAACACTCTGAATAGGCTACATGTCATATTAAACACCATATAAACACTCTGAATAGGATACATGTCATATTAAACAGCATATAAACATTCTGAATGGGCTACATGTCATATTAAACAGTACATAAACACTCTGAATAGGCTACATGTCATTAAACACCATATAAACACTCTGAATAGGATACATGTCATATTAAACAGTATATAAACACTGAATATGATACATGTCATATTAAACAGTATATAAACACTCTGAATAGGCTACATGTCATATTAAACAGTATATAAACACTCTGAATAGGATACATGTCATATTAAACACCATATAAACAATCTGAATAGGATACATGTCATATTAAACACTCTGAATAGGATACATGTCATATTAAACAGTATATAAACACTGAATATGATACATGTCATATTAAACAGTATATAAACACTCGGAATAGGCTACATGTCATATTAAACACCATATAAACACTCTGAATAGGCTACATGTCATATTAAACACCATATAAACACTCTGAATAGGCTACATGTCATATTAAACAGTATATAAACACTCCGAATAGGCTACATGTCATATTAAACAGTATATAAACACTCTGAATAGGATACATGTCATATTAAACACCATATAAACACTCTGAATAGGATACATGTCATATTAAACAGCATATATACACTCTGAATAGGATACATGTCATATTAAACACTCTGAATAGGATACATGTCATATTAAACACCATATAAACACTCTGAATAGGCTACATGTCATATTAAACAGTATATAAACACTCTGAATAGGATACATGTCATATTAAACACCATATAAACACTCTGAATAGGATACGTGTCATATTAAACAGTATATAAACTCTCTGAATAGGATACATGTCATATTAAACAGTATATAAACAGTATATAAACACTCTGAATAGGCTACATGTCATATTAAACAGTATATAAACAAAATATAAACACTCTGAATAGGATACATGTCATATTAAACAGTATATAAACACTCTGAATAGGATACATGTCATATTAAACAGCATATAAACACTCTGAATAGGATACATGTCATATTAAACAGCATATAAACACTCTGAATAGGATACATGTCATATTAAACAGTATATAAACAGTATATAAACACTCTGAATAGGCTACATGTCATATTAAACACCATATAAACACTCTGAATAGGATACATGTCATATTAAACAGCATATAAACATTCTGAATGGGCTACATGTCATATTAAACAGTACATAAACACTCTGAATAGGCTACATGTCATTAAACACCATATAAACACTCTGAATAGGATACATGTCATATTAAACAGTATATAAACACTGAATATGATACATGTCATATTAAACAGTATATAAACACTCTGAATAGGCTACATGTCATATTAAACAGTATATAAACACTCTGAATAGGATACATGTCATATTAAACAGCATATATACACTCTGAATAGGCTACATGTCATATTAAACACCATATAAACAATCTGAATAGGATACATGTCATATTAAACACTCTGAATAGGATACATGTCATATTAAACACCATATAAACACTCTGAATAGGATACATGTCATATTAAACACCATATAAACACTCTGAATAGGATACATGTCATATTAAACAGTATATAAACACTCTGAATAGGATACATGTCATATTAAACAGTATATAAACAGTATATAAACACTCTGAATAGGCTACATGTCATATTAAACAGCATATAAACACTCTGAATAGGCTACATGTCATATTAAACACCATATAAACACTCTAAATAGGCTACATGTCATATTAAACACCATATAAACTCTCTGAATAGGCTACATGTCATATTAAACAGTATATAAACAGTATATAAACACTCTGAATAGGATACATGTCATATTAAACACCATATAAACACTCTGAATAGGCTACATGTCATATTAAACAGTATATAAACAGTATATAAACACTCTGAATAGGATACATGTCATATTAAACACCATATAAACACTCTGAATAGGATACATGTCATATTAAACACCATATAAACACTCTGAATAGGCTACATGTCATATTAAACAGTATATAAACACTCTGAATAGGATACATGTCATATTAAACACCATATAAACACTCTGAATAGGATACATGTCATATTAAACACCATATAAACACTCTGAATAGGATACATGTCATATTAAACAGTATATAAACACTCGGAATAGGCTACATGTCATATTAAACACCATATAAACACTCTGAATAGGCTACATGTCATATTAAACACCATATAAACACTCTGAATAGGCTACATGTCATATTAAACACCATATAAACACTCTGAATAGGCTACATGTCATATTAAACAGTATATAAACACTCCGAATAGGCTACATGTCATATTAAACAGTATATAAACACTCTGAATAGGATACATGTCATATTAAACACCATATAAACACTCTGAATAGGATACATGTCATATTAAACAGCATATATACACTCTGAATAGGATACATGTCATATTAAACACTCTGAATAGGATACATGTCATATTAAACACCATATAAACACTCTGAATAGGCTACATGTCATATTAAACAGTATATAAACACTCTGAATAGGATACATGTCATATTAAACACCATATAAACACTCTGAATAGGATACGTGTCATATTAAACAGTATATAAACTCTCTGAATAGGATACATGTCATATTAAACAGTATATAAACAGTATATAAACACTCTGAATAGGCTACATGTCATATTAAACAGTATATAAACAAAATATAAACACTCTGAATAGGATACATGTCATATTAAACAGTATATAAACACTCTGAATAGGATACATGTCATATTAAACAGCATATAAACAATCTGAATAGGATACATGTCATATTAAACAGCATATAAACACTCTGAATAGGATACATGTCATATTAAACAGTATATAAACAGTATATAAACACTCTGAATAGGCTACATGTCATATTAAACACCATATAAACACTCTGAATAGGATACATGTCATATTAAACAGCATATAAACATTCTGAATGGGCTACATGTCATATTAAACAGTACATAAACACTCTGAATAGGCTACATGTCATTAAACACCATATAAACACTCTGAATAGGATACATGTCATATTAAACAGTATATAAACACTGAATATGATACATGTCATATTAAACAGTATATAAACACTCTGAATAGGCTACATGTCATATTAAACAGTATATAAACACTCTGAATAGGATACATGTCATATTAAACAGCATATATACACTCTGAATAGGCTACATGTCATATTAAACACCATATAAACAATCTGAATAGGATACATGTCATATTAAACACTCTGAATAGGATACATGTCATATTAAACAGCATATAAACACTCTGAATAGGATACATGTCATATTAAACACCATATAAACACTCTGAATAGGATACATGTCATATTAAACAGTATATAAACACTCTGAATAGGATACATGTCATATTAAACAGTATATAAACAGTATATAAACACTCTGAATAGGCTACATGTCATATTAAACAGCATATAAACACTCTGAATAGGCTACATGTCATATTAAACACCATATAAACACTCTAAATAGGCTACATGTCATATTAAACACCATATAAACTCTCTGAATAGGCTACATGTCATATTAAACAGTATATAAACAGTATATAAACACTCTGAATAGGATACATGTCATATTAAACACCATATAAACACTCTGAATAGGCTACATGTCATATTAAACAGTATATAAACAGTATATAAACACTCTGAATAGGATACATGTCATATTAAACACCATATAAACACTCTGAATAGGATACATGTCATATTAAACACCATATAAACACTCTGAATAGGATACATGTCATATTAAACACCATATAAACACTCTGAATAGGATACATGTCATATTAAACAGTATATAAACACTCGGAATAGGCTACATGTCATATTAAACACCATATAAACACTCTGAATAGGCTACATGTCATATTAAACACCATATAAACACTCTGAATAGGCTACATGTCATATTAAACAGTATATAAACACTCCGAATAGGCTACATGTCATATTAAACAGTATATAAACACTCTGAATAGGATACATGTCATATTAAACACCATATAAACACTCTGAATAGGATACATGTCATATTAAACAGCATATATACACTCTGAATAGGATACATGTCATATTAAACACTCTGAATAGGATACATGTCATATTAAACACCATATAAACACTCTGAATAGGATACATGTCATATTAAACACCATATAAACACTCTGAATAGGATACATGTCATATTAAACAGTATATAAACACTCTGAATAGGATACATGTCATATTAAACAGTATATAAACAGTATATAAACACTCTGAATAGGCTACATGTCATATTAAACAGCATATAAACACTCTGAATAGGCTACATGTCATATTAAACACCATATAAACACTCTGAATAGGCTACATGTCATATTAAACACCATATAAACACTCTGAATAGGCTACATGTCATATTAAACAGTATATAAACAGTATATAAACACTCTGAATAGGATACATGTCATATTAAACACCATATAAACAGTCTGAATAGGCTACATGTCATATTAAACAGTATATAAACAGTATATAAACAGTCTGAATAGGATACATGTCATATTAAACACCATATAAACACTCTGAATAGGATACATGTCATATTAAACAGTATATAAACACTCTGAATAGGCTACATGTCATATTAAACAGCATATAAACACTCTGAATAGGATACATGTCATATTAAACACCATATAAACACTCTGAATAGGATACATGTCATATTAAACAGTATATAAACACTCTGAATAGGATACATGTCATATTAAACACCATATAAACACTCTGAATAGGCTACATGTCATATTAAACAGTATATAAACACTCTGAATAGGATACATGTCATATTAAACACCATATAAACACTCTGAATAGGATACATGTCATATTAAACAGCATATAAACACTCTGAATAGGATACATGTCATATTAAACAGTATATAAACAATATATAAACACTCTGAATAGGATACATGTCATATTAAACACCATATAAACACTCTGAATAGGCTACATGTCATATTAAACAGTATATAAACAGTATATAAACACTCTGAATAGGATACATGTCATATTAAACACCATATAAACACTCTGAATAGGATACATGTCATATTAAACACCATATAAACACTCTGAATAGGCTACATGTCATATTAAACAGTATATAAACACTCTGAATAGGATACATGTCATATTAAACACCATATAAACACTCTGAATAGGATACATGTCATATTAAACACCATATAAACACTCTGAATAGGATACATGTCATATTAAACACCATATAAACACTCTGAATAGGATACATGTCATATTAAACAGTATATAAACACTCTGAATAGGCTACATGTCATATTAAACACCATATAAACACTCTGAATAGGCTACATGTCATATTAAACACCATATAAACACTCTGAATAGGCTACATGTCATATTAAACAGTATATAAACACTCCGAATAGGCTACATGTCATATTAAACAGTATATAAACACTCTGAATAGGATACATGTCATATTAAACACCATATAAACACTCTGAATAGGATACATGTCATATTAAACAGCATATATACACTCTGAATAGGATACATGTCATATTAAACACTCTGAATAGGATACATGTCATATTAAACACCATATAAACACTCTGAATAGGATACATGTCATATTAAACACCATATAAACACTCTGAATAGGATACATGTCATATTAAACAGTATATAAACACTCTGAATAGGATACATGTCATATTAAACAGTATATAAACAGTATATAAACACTCTGAATAGGCTACATGTCATATTAAACAGCATATAAACACTCTGAATAGGCTACATGTCATATTAAACACCATATAAACACTCTGAATAGGCTACATGTCATATTAAACACCATATAAACACTCTGAATAGGCTACATGTCATATTAAACAGTATATAAACAGTATATAAACACTCTGAATAGGATACATGTCATATTAAACACCATATAAACAGTCTGAATAGGCTACATGTCATATTAAACAGTATATAAACAGTATATAAACAGTCTGAATAGGATACATGTCATATTAAACACCATATAAACACTCTGAATAGGATACGTGTCATATTAAACAGTATATAAACACTCTGAATAGGCTACATGTCATATTAAACAGCATATAAACACTCTGAATAGGATACATGTCATATTAAACACCATATAAACACTCTGAATAGGATACATGTCATATTAAACAGTATATAAACACTCTGAATACGATACATGTCATATTAAACACCATATAAACACTCTGCATAGGCTACATGTCATATTAAACAGTATATAAACACTCTGAATAGGATACATGTCATATTAAACACCATATAAACACTCTGAATAGGATACATGTCATATTAAACAGCATATAAACACTCTGAATAGGATACATGTCATATTAAACAGCATATAAACACTCTGAATAGGATACATGTCATATTAAACAGTATATAAACAGTACATAAACACTCTGAATAGGCTACATGTCATTAAACACCATATAAACACTCTGAATAGGATACATGTCATATTGAACAGCATATAAACATTCTGAATAGGCTACATGTCATATTAAACAGTACATAAACACTCTGAATAGGCTATATGTCATTAAACACCATATAAACACTCTGAATAGGATACATGTCATATTAAACAGTATATAAACACTGAATAGGATACATGTCATATTAAACAGTATATAAACACTCTGAATAGGCTACATGTCATATTAAACAGTATATAAACACTCTGAATAGGATACATGTCATATTAAACAGCATATATACACTCTGAATAGGCTACATGTCATATTAAACACCATATAAACAATCTGAATAGGATACATGTCATATTAAACACTCTGAATAGGATACATGTCATATTAAACACCATATAAACACTCTGAATAGGATACATGTCATATTAAACACCATATAAACACTCTGAATAGGATACATGTCATATTAAACAGTATATAAACACTCTGAATAGGATACATGTCATATTAAACAGTATTTAAACAGTATATAAACACTCTGAATAGGCTACATGTCATATTAAACAGCATATAAACACTCTGAATAGGCTACATGTCATATTAAACACCATATAAACACTCTGAATAGGCTACATGTCATATTAAACACCATATAAACACTCTGAATAGGCTACATGTCATATTAAACAGTATATAAACAGTATATAAACACTCTGAATAGGATACATGTCATATTAAACACCATATAAACACTCTGAATAGGCTACATGTCATATTAAACAGTATATAAACAGTATATAAACAGTCTGAATAGGATACATGTCATATTGAACACCATATAAACACTCTGAATAGGATACATGTCATATTAAACAGTATATAAACACTCTGAATAGGCTACATGTCATATTAAACAGCATATAAACACTCTGAATAGGATACATGTCATATTAAACACCATATAAACACTCTGAATAGGATACATGTCATATTAAACAGTATATAAACACTCTGAATAGGATACATATCATATTAAACACCATATAAACACTCTGAATAGGCTACATGTCATATTAAACAGTATATAAACACTCTGAATAGGATACATGTCATATTAAACACCATATAAACACTCTGAATAGGATACATGTCATATTAAACACCATATAAACACTCTGAATAGGATACATGTCATATTAAACACCATATAAACACTCTGAATAGGCTACATGTCATATTAAACAGTATATAAACAGTATATAAACACTCTGAATAGGATACATGTCATATTAAACACCATATAAACACTCTGAATATGCTACATGTCATATTAAACAGTATATAAACAGTATATAAACAGTCTGAATAGGATACATGTCATATTAAACACCATATAAACACTCTGAATAGGATACATGTCATATTAAACAGTATATAAACACTCTGAATAGGCTACATGTCATATTAAACAGCATATAAACACTCTGAATAGGATACATGTCATATTAAACACCATATAAACACTCTGAATAGGATACATGTCATATTAAACAGTATATAAACACTCTGAATAGGATACATGTCATATTAAACACCATATAAACACTCTGAATAGGCTACATGTCATATTAAACAGTATATAAACACTCTGAATAGGATACATGTCATATTAAACAGCATATAAACACTCTGAATAGGATACATGTCATATTAAACAGTATATAAACAGTACATAAACACTCTGAATAGGCTACATGTCATTAAACACCATATAAACACTCTGAATAGGATACATGTCATATTGAACAGCATATAAACATTCTGAATAGGCTACATGTCATATTAAACAGTACATAAACACTCTGAATAGGCTATATGTCATTAAACACCATATAAACACTCTGAATAGGATACATGTCATATTAAACAGTATATAAACACTGAATAGGATACATGTCATATTAAACAGTATATAAACACTCTGAATAGGCTACATGTCATATTAAACAGTATATAAACACTCTGAATAGGATACATGTCATATTAAACAGCATATATACACTCTGAATAGGCTACATGTCATATTAAACACCATATAAACAATCTGAATAGGATACATGTCATATTAAACACTCTGAATAGGATACATGTCATATTAAACACCATATAAACACTCTGAATAGGATACATGTCATATTAAACACCATATAAACACTCTGAATAGGATACATGTCATATTAAACAGTATATAAACACTCTGAATAGGATACATGTCATATTAAACAGTATTTAAACAGTATATAAACACTCTGAATAGGCTACATGTCATATTAAA
Organism: Salmo salar; assembly: GCF_965601325.2. NCBI lineage: Eukaryota > Metazoa > Chordata > Actinopteri > Salmoniformes > Salmonidae > Salmo > Salmo salar. The sequence continues at coordinate 54,220,606 of NC_138301.1, forward strand.
CAGCATATAAACACTCTGAATAGGCTACATGTCATATTAAACACCATATAAACACTCTGAATAGGCTACATGTCATATTAAACACCATATAAACACTCTGAATAGGATACATGTCATATTAAACAGTATATAAACAGTATATAAACACTCTGAATAGGCTACATGTCATATTAAACAGTATATAAACAAAATATAAACACTCTGAATAGGATACATGTCATATTAAACAGTATATAAACACTCTGAATAGGATACATGTCATATTAAACAGCATATAAACACTCTGAATAGGATACATGTCATATTAAACAGCATATAAACACTCTGAATAGGATACATGTCATATTAAACAGTATATAAACAGTATATAAACACTCTGAATAGGCTACATGTCATATTAAACACCATATAAACACTCTGAATAGGATACATGTCATATTAAACAGCATATAAACATTCTGAATGGGCTACATGTCATATTAAACAGTACATAAACACTCTGAATAGGCTACATGTCATTAAACACCATATAAACACTCTGAATAGGATACATGTCATATTAAACAGTATATAAACACTGAATATGATACATGTCATATTAAACAGTATATAAACACTCTGAATAGGCTACATGTCATATTAAACAGTATATAAACACTCTGAATAGGATACATGTCATATTAAACAGCATATATACACTCTGAATAGGCTACATGTCATATTAAACACCATATAAACAATCTGAATAGGATACATGTCATATTAAACACTCTGAATAGGATACATGTCATATTAAACACCATATAAACACTCTGAATAGGATACATGTCATATTAAACACCATATAAACACTCTGAATAGGATACATGTCATATTAAACAGTATATAAACACTCTGAATAGGATACATGTCATATTAAACAGTATATAAACAGTATATAAACACTCTGAATAGGCTACATGTCATATTAAACAGCATATAAACACTCTGAATAGGCTACATGTCATATTAAACACCATATAAACACTCTAAATAGGCTACATGTCATATTAAACACCATATAAACTCTCTGAATAGGCTACATGTCATATTAAACAGTATATAAACAGTATATAAACACTCTGAATAGGATACATGTCATATTAAACACCATATAAACACTCTGAATAGGCTACATGTCATATTAAACAGTATATAAACAGTATATAAACACTCTGAATAGGATACATGTCATATTAAACACCATATAAACACTCTGAATAGGATACATGTCATATTAAACACCATATAAACACTCTGAATAGGCTACATGTCATATTAAACAGTATATAAACACTCTGAATAGGATACATGTCATATTAAACACCATATAAACACTCTGAATAGGATACATGTCATATTAAACACCATATAAACACTCTGAATAGGATACATGTCATATTAAACAGTATATAAACACTCGGAATAGGCTACATGTCATATTAAACACCATATAAACACTCTGAATAGGCTACATGTCATATTAAACACCATATAAACACTCTGAATAGGCTACATGTCATATTAAACACCATATAAACACTCTGAATAGGCTACATGTCATATTAAACAGTATATAAACACTCCGAATAGGCTACATGTCATATTAAACAGTATATAAACACTCTGAATAGGATACATGTCATATTAAACACCATATAAACACTCTGAATAGGATACATGTCATATTAAACAGCATATATACACTCTGAATAGGATACATGTCATATTAAACACTCTGAATAGGATACATGTCATATTAAACACCATATAAACACTCTGAATAGGCTACATGTCATATTAAACAGTATATAAACACTCTGAATAGGATACATGTCATATTAAACACCATATAAACACTCTGAATAGGATACGTGTCATATTAAACAGTATATAAACTCTCTGAATAGGATACATGTCATATTAAACAGTATATAAACAGTATATAAACACTCTGAATAGGCTACATGTCATATTAAACAGTATATAAACAAAATATAAACACTCTGAATAGGATACATGTCATATTAAACAGTATATAAACACTCTGAATAGGATACATGTCATATTAAACAGCATATAAACAATCTGAATAGGATACATGTCATATTAAACAGCATATAAACACTCTGAATAGGATACATGTCATATTAAACAGTATATAAACAGTATATAAACACTCTGAATAGGCTACATGTCATATTAAACACCATATAAACACTCTGAATAGGATACATGTCATATTAAACAGCATATAAACATTCTGAATGGGCTACATGTCATATTAAACAGTACATAAACACTCTGAATAGGCTACATGTCATTAAACACCATATAAACACTCTGAATAGGATACATGTCATATTAAACAGTATATAAACACTGAATATGATACATGTCATATTAAACAGTATATAAACACTCTGAATAGGCTACATGTCATATTAAACAGTATATAAACACTCTGAATAGGATACATGTCATATTAAACAGCATATATACACTCTGAATAGGCTACATGTCATATTAAACACCATATAAACAATCTGAATAGGATACATGTCATATTAAACACTCTGAATAGGATACATGTCATATTAAACAGCATATAAACACTCTGAATAGGATACATGTCATATTAAACACCATATAAACACTCTGAATAGGATACATGTCATATTAAACACCATATAAACACTCTGAATAGGATACATGTCATATTAAACAGTATATAAACACTCTGAATAGGATACATGTCATATTAAACAGTATATAAACAGTATATAAACACTCTGAATAGGCTACATGTCATATTAAACAGCATATAAACACTCTGAATAGGCTACATGTCATATTAAACACCATATAAACACTCTAAATAGGCTACATGTCATATTAAACACCATATAAACTCTCTGAATAGGCTACATGTCATATTAAACAGTATATAAACAGTATATAAACACTCTGAATAGGATACATGTCATATTAAACACCATATAAACACTCTGAATAGGCTACATGTCATATTAAACAGTATATAAACAGTATATAAACACTCTGAATAGGATACATGTCATATTAAACACCATATAAACACTCTGAATAGGATACATGTCATATTAAACACCATATAAACACTCTGAATAGGATACATGTCATATTAAACACCATATAAACACTCTGAATAGGATACATGTCATATTAAACAGTATATAAACACTCGGAATAGGCTACATGTCATATTAAACACCATATAAACACTCTGAATAGGCTACATGTCATATTAAACACCATATAAACACTCTGAATAGGCTACATGTCATATTAAACAGTATATAAACACTCCGAATAGGCTACATGTCATATTAAACAGTATATAAACACTCTGAATAGGATACATGTCATATTAAACACCATATAAACACTCTGAATAGGATACATGTCATATTAAACAGCATATATACACTCTGAATAGGATACATGTCATATTAAACACTCTGAATAGGATACATGTCATATTAAACACCATATAAACACTCTGAATAGGATACATGTCATATTAAACACCATATAAACACTCTGAATAGGATACATGTCATATTAAACAGTATATAAACACTCTGAATAGGATACATGTCATATTAAACAGTATATAAACAGTATATAAACACTCTGAATAGGCTACATGTCATATTAAACAGCATATAAACACTCTGAATAGGCTACATGTCATATTAAACACCATATAAACACTCTGAATAGGCTACATGTCATATTAAACACCATATAAACACTCTGAATAGGCTACATGTCATATTAAACAGTATATAAACAGTATATAAACACTCTGAATAGGATACATGTCATATTAAACACCATATAAACAGTCTGAATAGGCTACATGTCATATTAAACAGTATATAAACAGTATATAAACAGTCTGAATAGGATACATGTCATATTAAACACCATATAAACACTCTGAATAGGATACATGTCATATTAAACAGTATATAAACACTCTGAATAGGCTACATGTCATATTAAACAGCATATAAACACTCTGAATAGGATACATGTCATATTAAACACCATATAAACACTCTGAATAGGATACATGTCATATTAAACAGTATATAAACACTCTGAATAGGATACATGTCATATTAAACACCATATAAACACTCTGAATAGGCTACATGTCATATTAAACAGTATATAAACACTCTGAATAGGATACATGTCATATTAAACACCATATAAACACTCTGAATAGGATACATGTCATATTAAACAGCATATAAACACTCTGAATAGGATACATGTCATATTAAACAGTATATAAACAATATATAAACACTCTGAATAGGATACATGTCATATTAAACACCATATAAACACTCTGAATAGGATACATGTCATATTAAACACCATATAAACACTCTGAATAGGATACATGTCATATTAAACACCATATAAACACTCTGAATAGGCTACATGTCATATTAAACAGTATATAAACACTCTGAATAGGATACATGTCATATTAAACACCATATAAACACTCTGAATAGGATACATGTCATATTAAACACCATATAAACACTCTGAATAGGATACATGTCATATTAAACACCATATAAACACTCTGAATAGGATACATGTCATATTAAACAGTATATAAACACTCTGAATAGGCTACATGTCATATTAAACACCATATAAACACTCTGAATAGGCTACATGTCATATTAAACACCATATAAACACTCTGAATAGGCTACATGTCATATTAAACAGTATATAAACACTCCGAATAGGCTACATGTCATATTAAACAGTATATAAACACTCTGAATAGGATACATGTCATATTAAACACCATATAAACACTCTGAATAGGATACATGTCATATTAAACAGCATATATACACTCTGAATAGGATACATGTCATATTAAACACTCTGAATAGGATACATGTCATATTAAACACCATATAAACACTCTGAATAGGATACATGTCATATTAAACACCATATAAACACTCTGAATAGGATACATGTCATATTAAACAGTATATAAACACTCTGAATAGGATACATGTCATATTAAACAGTATATAAACAGTATATAAACACTCTGAATAGGCTACATGTCATATTAAACAGCATATAAACACTCTGAATAGGCTACATGTCATATTAAACACCATATAAACACTCTGAATAGGCTACATGTCATATTAAACACCATATAAACACTCTGAATAGGCTACATGTCATATTAAACAGTATATAAACAGTATATAAACACTCTGAATAGGATACATGTCATATTAAACACCATATAAACAGTCTGAATAGGCTACATGTCATATTAAACAGTATATAAACAGTATATAAACAGTCTGAATAGGATACATGTCATATTAAACACCATATAAACACTCTGAATAGGATACGTGTCATATTAAACAGTATATAAACACTCTGAATAGGCTACATGTCATATTAAACAGCATATAAACACTCTGAATAGGATACATGTCATATTAAACACCATATAAACACTCTGAATAGGATACATGTCATATTAAACAGTATATAAACACTCTGAATACGATACATGTCATATTAAACACCATATAAACACTCTGAATAGGCTACATGTCATATTAAACAGTATATAAACACTCTGAATAGGATACATGTCATATTAAACACCATATAAACACTCTGAATAGGATACATGTCATATTAAACAGCATATAAACACTCTGAATAGGATACATGTCATATTAAACAGCATATAAACACTCTGAATAGGATACATGTCATATTAAACAGTATATAAACAGTACATAAACACTCTGAATAGGCTACATGTCATTAAACACCATATAAACACTCTGAATAGGATACATGTCATATTGAACAGCATATAAACATTCTGAATAGGCTACATGTCATATTAAACAGTACATAAACACTCTGAATAGGCTATATGTCATTAAACACCATATAAACACTCTGAATAGGATACATGTCATATTAAACAGTATATAAACACTGAATAGGATACATGTAATATTAAACAGTATATAAACACTCTGAATAGGCTACATGTCATATTAAACAGTATATAAACACTCTGAATAGGATACATGTCATATTAAACAGCATATATACACTCTGAATAGGCTACATGTCATATTAAACACCATATAAACAATCTGAATAGGATACATGTCATATTAAACACTCTGAATAGGATACATGTCATATTAAACACCATATAAACACTCTGAATAGGATACATGTCATATTAAACACCATATAAACACTCTGAATAGGATACATGTCATATTAAACAGTATATAAACACTCTGAATAGGATACATGTCATATTAAACAGTATTTAAACAGTATATAAACACTCTGAATAGGCTACATGTCATATTAAACAGCATATAAACACTCTGAATAGGCTACATGTCATATTAAACACCATATAAACACTCTGAATAGGCTACATGTCATATTAAACACCATATAAACACTCTGAATAGGCTACATGTCATATTAAACAGTATATAAACAGTATATAAACACTCTGAATAGGATACATGTCATATTAAACACCATATAAACACTCTGAATAGGCTACATGTCATATTAAACAGTATATAAACAGTATATAAACAGTCTGAATAGGATACATGTCATATTGAACACCATATAAACACTCTGAATAGGATACATGTCATATTAAACAGTATATAAACACTCTGAATAGGCTACATGTCATATTAAACAGCATATAAACACTCTGAATAGGATACATGTCATATTAAACACCATATAAACACTCTGAATAGGATACATGTCATATTAAACAGTATATAAACACTCTGAATAGGATACATGTCATATTAAACACCATATAAACACTCTGAATAGGCTACATGTCATATTAAACAGTATATAAACACTCTGAATAGGATACATGTCATATTAAACACCATATAAACACTCTGAATAGGATACATGTCATATTAAACACCATATAAACACTCTGAATAGGATACATGTCATATTAAACACCATATAAACACTCTGAATAGGCTACATGTCATATTAAACAGTATATAAACAGTATATAAACACTCTGAATAGGATACATGTCATATTAAACACCATATAAACACTCTGAATAGGCTACATGTCATATTAAACAGTATATAAACAGTATATAAACAGTCTGAATAGGATACATGTCATATTAAACACCATATAAACACTCTGAATAGGATACATGTCATATTAAACAGTATATAAACACTCTGAATAGGCTACATGTCATATTAAACAGCATATAAACACTCTGAATAGGATACATGTCATATTAAACACCATATAAACACTCTGAATAGGATACATGTCATATTAAACAGTATATAAACACTCTGAATAGGATACATGTCATATTAAACACCATATAAACACTCTGAATAGGCTACATGTCATATTAAACAGTATATAAACACTCTGAATAGGATACATGTCATATTAAACACCATATAAACACTCTGAATAGGATACATGTCATATTAAACACCATATAAACACTCTGAATAGGATACATGTCATATTAAACACCATATAAACACTCTGAATAGGATACATGTCATATTAAACACCATATAAACACTCTGAATAGGATACATGTCATATTAAACAGTATATAAACACTCTGAATAGGCTACATGTCATATTAAACACCATATAAACACTCTGAATAGGCTACATGTCATATTAAACACCATATAAACACTCTGAATAGGCTACATGTCATATTAAACAGTATATAAACACTCCGAATAGGCTACATGTCATATTAAACAGTATATAAACACTCTGAATAGGATACATGTCATATTAAACACCATATAAACACTCTGAATAGGATACATGTCATATTAAACAGCCTATATAACTGAATCACTGAAGCTGGAGACTCTTACCTCCCTCACTATCTTTAAGCTCCAGCTGTCTGAGCAGCTCACTGATCACTGCACCTGTACATAGCCCATCTGTAAATAGCCCATCCAACTACCTCATCCCCATACTGTATTTATTTTATTTATCTTGCTCCTTTGCACCCCTGTATCTCTACTTGCACATTCATCTTCTGCACATCAATCACTCTAGTGTCTAATTGCTATATTGTAATTACTTCACCACCATGGCCTATTTATTGCCTTACCTCCCTTTTCTAACCTCATTTGCACACACTGTATATAGATTTTCTTCAACTGTATTATTGACTGTATGTTTTGTTTATTCCATGTTTAACTCTTCGTTGTTGTATGTGTCGAACTGCTTTGCTTTATCTTGGCCAGGTCTCAGTTGTAAATGAGAACTTGTTCTCAACTTGCCTACCTGGTTAAATAAAGGTGAAACAACATATAAACACTCTAAATAGGTCAGGAGCCAGACAGGGAGTCTAAGAAGGAATGAAAATGAATTATTTAGGCAATATTATTTAAATTATTTCAAGGCTATAGTCTACAAGAAATACATTGTGAAACCATGAGACTGATAGGGACATAAAGCGTTCAGTATTTATATAACATTTCATTGTGTTAAATCATTATAGTCGATAAATTTCACATATAGGCTGTGACTTACTTAGAATTAAATACAAATTAAACGAAACTGCCTCATTTCATTCAGTCTACAGTGCCTTTGAATTCACTTTTAGAAACACATGTTTGGCCAGAGTCTGTGGCTTCAGGCTCATGAGATGGTGTCTGGAGAGCAGGCCAGCAGGGGTGGATATCCTCTCCTCACTGGCAGAGCCGCTGGGGATGATAAACATCCTCCGGGCCACTCTTACCAGGCTGGGCAGGGATGATAAACATCCTCCGGGCCACTCTTACCAGGCTGGGCAGGGATGATAAACATCCTCCGGGCCGCTCTTACCAGGCTGGGCAGGGATGCGGAGTGATTTTTTTTTCATATAGGTTTGGCTTAAAAGGTTTTTAGGCAAAATAACCCAATCAAACCGGAAGGCTCCCTGAAAGAGGTAATATGCCAGGCCTATTGGGCCTAAATCAGTTAAGGCCTATTGTACAGATAATAGAACAAATATTCACAAAACTTTTAAAGAGATCATAATTTTTGTTTATAAATACTTTGTTACAATGACATAGTTATCTACCCACCTTGTTTCTTTCTGTTATCACACAGTACACCATCATGCTTTCAGGATAGGTGTCTTTTCAGATTCCACGTGATTCTTTAGTTGTGGACACTACATCACCGCACTCCCTCTCTTGCTCTTGGTTCCTTCTCATCTTTGTAAGTCACCTTGATTTAACACCTGTGTGTTTTATCAGTTTCTTTATGAAAATATTTAGTGAACTCCATGACAGTAGCTAAAGCAAGGGGCTTTACACAAGTAGACGATACAGATGCATGCTGGGCCGGGCATGGACTGAGCTGCTGAAGTGAGCCTACTGGAGCCAAATTGGAGCGACCAAGAAGGCCGACGATCCAGCCTTTTGGGAATTGTGGGAATCTAGCTCCGAGGTCCAGTCAAACTGGTCGAGCTCCACTCCTCACTCTGCTCCAGCTCTGCTCCTCTCACAAACTCTGGTTGACAGACAGCTTCTCACACTCTCATTTGCTGCTGAATTTAGTGGGAATAGTCATAGAACCATAAAAAAGCTCTCTGTCAAAACTCCCCAAAGGCAGCCTGAAAAGTAGCTGAATTTATCGCTAGAATCCTTTACCAATAAAAGTTGCTGGAAGGGTCTGAAAACGTTTTAAATATATCAACAAAGTAGCTATATTGGTAACACTGTTTCTGACCCCGGAGCCACAGACCCTGACACCCCTTTACCTCCACAAATACACTTTGAAGGAATGTATGGCTGGAGGTTAGAGGTCCTAGTATACTGATCCCTGCTACTGTAGCATTATCATACAGGTTCCCTCTTCAGGAATCACCATGACAACCAGCTTCTCAGCCTTGTTGGTTAGTCAGATTACACAGACATAAGAGTGGACTGGAAGGAAGGAAGGAAGGAAGGAAGGAAGGAAGGAAGGAAGGAAGGAAGGAAGGAAGGAAGGAAGGAAGGAAGGAAGGAAGGAAGGAAGGAAGGGATGCAGGAAGGCAGGCAGGCAGGCAGGAAGGAAGGAAGGAAGGAAGGAAGGCAGGCAGGAAGGAAGGAATGCAGGAAGGCTGGCAGGCAGGAAGGAAGGCAGGCAGGAAGGAAAGCAGGAAGGAAAGAAAGAAGGTTGACATATTAAAGAGTCATCTTCGTATAGACCACGTGACTTCTGTTCTGTTGAGAACACAGTTGTTTTAGACTGGAGACACAATCCGTGAGGTGTAGTTTTCATGGCGCTTTCTAGAATATGGAACTACAACATGACGCACGTTGATGATGCCAAAAAAGTTTAAGGAAGAAAATCTTACCTAACAAATAACTTGTTGAGAAATTACTTACATTGAACAAACACATTACAGCTGTATCACCATGACATATTTGAGTATTTCCCATTTACGTTACACAGGTATATCATTTAACTGACCTAAAAAGGACACCAGCGACCCACCTAGGAAGGAAGGAAGGAAGGAAGGAGGAAGGAAGGAAGGAAGGAAGGAAGGAAGGAAGGAAGGAAGGAAGGAAGGAAGGAAGGAAGGAAGGAAGGAAGGAAGGAAGGGAGGAAGGAAGGAAGGAAGGAAGGAAGGAAGGAAGGAAGGAAGGAAGGAAGGAAGGAAGGAAGGAAGGAAGGAAGGAATGATCTGTCCTGGTTTCCACTCAGCAGTTCAACATCATCTTCTGACCAGTCACTCCAACACACAGTAGGAACCTATAGAGCACTTTCTATTGTGACACCAATCATCTTTCCATTGAATTATTGATGATGCCAATCAATTGGTTCTTCTGTTATAAACGATTCACCAATGTACCGTACAGGATGTGATGATGAGTCACAGTGAGTCATCAATGGAACCAAACTGAATTCAATTCAACACCATCCTCCAAATGTCCCGATGAACAGAAAAGCTAAGAAGTAGCCTAAATGGCATATATCACTATAGGGCTCTGGCCAAATGTAGTGCACTATATAGGGAATAGGGCTCTGGCCAAATGTAGTGCACTATGTATTTATTATGGATCCCCATTAGTTCCTGCCAAGGCAGCAGCTACTCTTCCTGGGGTTTATTAAGGATCCCCATTAGTTCCTGCCAAGGCAGCAGCTACTCTTCCTGGGGTTTATTATGGATCCTCATTAGTTCCTGCCAAGGCAGCAGCTACTCTTCCTGGGGTTTATTATGGATCCTCATTAGTTCCTGCCAAGGCAGCAGCTACTCTTCCTGGGGTTGATTATGAATCCTCATTAGTTCCTGCCAAGGCAGCAGCTACTCTACCTGGGGGTTGATTATGGATCCTCATTAGTTCCTGCCAAGGCAGCAGCTACTCTTCCTGGGGTTTATTAAGGATCTCCAGCTACTCTCTCTGGGGTTTATTATGGATCTCCAGCTACTCTCCCTGGGGTTTATTATGGATCTCCAGCTACTCTCTCTGGGGTTTATTATGGATCTCCAGCTACTCTTCCTGGGGTTATTATGGATCTCCAGCTACTCTCCCTAAGGTTTATTATGGATCTCCAGCTACTCTCCCTGGGGTTTATTATGGATCTCCAGCTACTCTCCCTGGGGTTTATTATGGATCTCTAGCTACTCTTCCTGGGGTTTATTATGGATCTCCAGCTACTCTCCCTGGGGTTTATTATGGATCTCCAGCTACTCTCCCTGGGGTTTATTATGGCTCTCCA